>NC_080425.1:30089941-30402441 GCF_029873635.1 Malania oleifera
ACCAAATGTTAATTTAGATGTAATCCCAAGAGGGGAGGTGAATTGGGTATTTTTAAAATCTTTCAAATTATTTACCACTTAATCCCTATTTCTAAATTTAACTAATCAATTGCAGGGATTTAAGACTGATTTAAATTAATATATCAATGAATGTTTTCCCAATTAATTATCAATTGTGTGTGAGGTTATTCAAACATACACACATGAAATATGAGTAATGAAATGCAGGGCGGAAAATAAAAAGATAAGGGAAGAAAGAAAGCAAACACGATTTTACAAGGTTCAGCCAACTCGGCCCACATCCTCGCCTTGAGCAACCCACTCAAGGATTCCATGATATGTCTACTCCTTTACGCGGGATGGAGATTCCCTTACATCCGCTACTTACAAGAGGCACAACTTCCTCCTCACCCGGTTCACAACCCGAACCGTGATTACAATATAATATCAAATCTGCAAAACAACTTAAGATTCGCTTCTAACAAAGCTAGTAAGTACAACTGAAACCTATCACATATACATATGATGAAACTTGAAGCTCAGTATGCATGAAACAATACAATCGTTGTATGAATGAAATGCTTCAACCAATTTCCCTTTTATCAAATCTCCCAAGTAATGATTTAAGTAAAAGCTTTGGAGAAAATTCTAGTTCACTTTGCGAAAATGCACAAATATCAAATGTGAACTTATCAAAAGCTTTGTCTTAAATATTATATCAACCAAAATCAAAAAACTTTCTTTCAAATATTCAATCACAAAATGATCTTTGTAATATGCAAATATATATATATATATATATATATATATATATATATAATATGATTTCCAATGGTCAAAAACCTAATATAAATTTTTTCAGAAAATATCTCTTAGTGATATAAATAGTTATGAACACTAGGGATATTTAATCAAGTGGTTTTTTGATATAAAAAATATAGATCCTTTAACTGAATACACACTTGAATCAAAATCGTTTAACCAATGGCGAAAACCTTTCTTAATTAGTGATCTTATCTAAATAATCTATAAGTAATCACACTCAAGATCAATCACTGAGCTAATATTCAATAATGTATTTTGAGATGAAAAGTTCTTTGAAAAATATATATCACCAAGCAAATAAGTTTAGATGAAAAACTTTATAAGAATAAATATTAACGTGCAAATCGATTTACCAAACCTCAATGCCAAAATGAGTGCACAATAATTGCTAGATTGCCTTTTGGAAATTGAGATAGCTTTAGCTCAGATTCGACGTAAGAACTTTGAAATCCCAAGAAAAAGTTTCAGTAGTGTGTTCAAAGTTGTGCTAAATATGCAATCTCTTCAATCGTATGCCAAAGGTTTGTTCTCTTCTCTTCTCATGGGGCACTAGGGTTTAGATGTTGATTATATATGTAATCTTGCCCTTAGAATAAATCTTAGCCATTTGATCAAAAAATAACTCGCGTGTTCTCTCATTAAAAAATCAAAATTTTAACATTCACGTAGGTTTAGACGACTAAGGGTTAGAGCCTAGATGACTAAAGTTCCTTAGAGCTTCGAGAAATTAACCTAGAAACAGGGTCAGATGACTGAAGTTGGGGTTCAGTCTTCTGAAGTGTCGGGTTCAGACAACTGAAGTCTGAGAGTCTTCTGATGTGCTTCTGCCAGGTTCTGTGTTTCACCATTAATTCTATAGACGACTGAACTTAATCTTCAGTCTTTTGAAGAAATTCTTCAGATGACTGAACTTAACTTCAGTCTTCTAAAGTTACATCTTCGGATGACTGAATGTTGAGTTCGGTCTTCTGAGCTGACCAATTTCTAGATTTTCCTTTTTAGTTTCAAAAAAAAAATTTAGCTCTCTTTCTTGGCTCTTTTATAAAATTTTTTTTGAGATTTTAAGAATATCTCTAAGTCCACAAATATCCCCTAATGATGTTCATAAGATGCATGAGTCCTAATGTCAGTCTAGGGTATATTTTGAGTCTCAAATTAAATCATATGAAATATGAAAATACATTCAGTTCTAAATACCCATTCCCATGACGATCTTAAACTTGCCGTTTTCATCTTCATTCATAAACTCTTTTAGTTCCATGGATTGTGCCAAGTTGTGTATGCTTTAATCTTCATGGCTTCCATGACTTGTTATCTTTCTGTGCATGTAAAATATTGTTCCTGTTCAAAATCTCAATGCACAGATCAAATACCAAGTGATTTGTCATTATCAAAACCGGATTGGACTCATAGAGTCAATAATCACTTGTTAGGATCAAGCACTGCCGGTTCTTTTAAAACCAATTGGTGATAGAAGGGGCACAACTTTTTCCTTTAAATGGCAATGCAGAGCCCCGCACTAAGCGTCAGGTGGACATAAGGGACTGCACCAATTCCAAGCAAGGGTGCCGATGGGCTGGCACACCAAGCACTATCAAGCTGGGGCCCACTGCTATGATCCTTCGCAACAAGGTTAACTGCTGACTTCCCATAAAGCCAAAAATCACCCCCCAGCAGCTACCTTGGGAGCGCTCGAACCCATGACCTCACTCTGATACCATTTGTCAGGATCAAGTGCTACCGGTTCTTCTAAAACCAATTGGAGATCGAAAGGGTGCAACTTTTTCCTTTAAATAGCAGCATAGAGCCCCGCACTAAGCGTCAGGTGGATATAAGGGGCTGCACCAATTCCAGGCAGGGGTGTTGACGAGCTGGCATGCCAAGCACTATCATGCTGGGGCCTATTACTATGATCCCTCGCAACAGGGTTGATTGTTGACTTCCCATAAAGCCAACATTGCTGATATTATGAGGATGATGGACCGGACTGATCATTCCTCCATGCGAGGTTCGGGTGATTCCTCCATCCAGGATTATATGTGTTCAAGAACGACTAATTTTAAGATTTGTTGACCCAATTCACTGATTGTACCCAATCAGATCTACTCTCCTGCCAAGTTGCTAGTAAACGACAATCCTGATTTCTGTGGTCTAAGGTCTCACAGATAGAGCAATCCTCAGCTTTCACTTTTTCTGATTCCATAACCTGTAACAACAAAAGCCTGTAGACTAGTTTCCTCTTTGACCTCGTATCTGCCTCCACCACTAATCGCTTTGAGAGGTTGTGCTAATATTAGTGCCCGTTCATGTCGTGTGTTCCATTTTTTAGCACTCTCATCTAGATAATCAAAGAATGATAGAGCCTTATCCGGTTCCTTACTGAAAAACTCCCTGTTGCACATAGTCTGGACAAACTATTTACATGCAGAGGTTAGGGTAGTATAAAAATAATTCACTAACCTCCATGATTCGAAACCGTGGTGTCGACATATATTCATCAGGTCCTTGAATCTCTCCCAGCAAGTTTGGAACATCTTGTCACCTCTCTGCATGAACTGACTTGTCTGCTCCAGCAGGTACTGAGTTCTCTGAAAAGGATGGAACTTACGTAAGAATTCGTGCTGCATTTCAGCCTAGCTAGTCATAAAGTTAGGTCGTAGAGAATTAAACCAGATTTTTGTCTTATCTTTTAAAGAAAAGGAAAACAAGCGAAGTTTGATATACTCGTCAGTTCTAGCCCTATTAATGAAAGTGGTGTAGACCAACACAAAAGCTATCAAGTGTTAGTATCAACTCTCAAAATCCATCCTGTGAAACTGGGGTATCACAGATAACATGTCATGATTAATGTTGAAGTTCAGTGCATCTTGTGGTAACACAATACAGGAAGGTGGGGATGTGCATGTAGGCTGTAGAAAATCATGAAGTGTACGTGGTGCAGGTGCCACCATAACTTCCTCAAAGAACTCCTCAAACAAATTACTCAAATCAATTTCAGAATCACTCGTAAAAGTAACACGAGAATAGTCAGATTTTGTGCCCTGTGTGTCACTACTGGTGCTAAGTGAAATTTTGAACAGTTTATTTGAATTATCTCGAACCAATGGCATCAATCATCAATGCAAACAGCAGAAATTCACCAACACAGCAGCAAACAAGCATGATCAATTCTTGTTCAAATTTTTTTTCTTTTTATTTTTTAATTTTTAATTTTTAGTATTTTTTAAATGAAAAATCAAAAATAATTGGAAACAGACAAAATTTGAAATTAAAACTGGAACTCCCCAGCAACGGTGCCAAACACTTGACTCCCTTGAAAAATGAGCAGCTCGGAAGCTATCCCAAATATAGGAGTTCTGTCGTGTAATATTTAGCCCAAAGGCCAGATCGTCTCCTTAGGGAATGCATTTTAATCTCAAATTTTATGAAATTCCAATTAGAAAATAAGAAACAAAAGGGCACTGAACACAGTTCAGATTCGGGTTTCTAGATTGTTTAAGATTTCTTTTGATAAATTAAACGAACATGCAATTTAACTCCTAATTTCTAACATGCATTGAATTTAATAACAAGAAAAAGAAAACCTACGTTAACAACTGAACAAGAATTGAAACACGTGCTGAACTTCGGAATAAAACTAAAGATGATAACTTTCCTACGTAATTAAAACATGCAATAATAAAAAATAAAAAAAACTCAATCAAACACAAACGCGAACAAGAAAAACCGAACTTTTAACAAAATCAAGAACTTAAATCGAAATAAAAAATTAAATGCAAACAAGAACTTGAACAAAAATTAAAACTTTAACAACTTAAACAATAACTAAACACGATAAAAATGGGAAATTTAATATGATTAAACCTAAACTAAATCGAACTTCAACAAAGAAAATTTAAAATTTAAGGAAACTACTAATTTAAGTTCTAAAAAAAATATATTTTTTTATTTTCGTATTTTATTCTCTTTCTTTTTTTTCTCAAGAACCATATCAGACTTTGATCAATTAAATAAATAACTCAAGCAATAATTAAATCTAATGCTAAATTTAATTGAGAAAAAAATAAAAAATAAATAAGCTTTAATAATAATAATAATACTCAAACAAAGTTTCACAAATTTAAAACTTTAACTAAACTCAATTTAAAAATAACAATACTCAATTAAATATTTAAAGCAAGAATAAAACAAAAACTAAATAAAAGGAAAGGAAAAAAAAAAAAGAAGGCAAAAGAGAAAGAGAAACAAGGCTAGTTGTGTGAGAGATGACTGGCAGCAGGGGAGACTGGGTGCAGCAGCTAAGGTGGTAACAGGTTGTGACACGTTCTGAGTTGTACTTCCAAGTGCAGAAGTGTCAAGTTGTATCAAGGATGAGTCCAGGATCCTATACCACAGGGACCACTGAGTATCAAAGTATTTGTGAAAGTTTAATGAAATCCTATTACTGTAAAATGTGGTTTGAAATGTTTTTTGGTCTTTTATGGTTTTGAAAACAGTAAACAAAGTTGGAGATGCTTCAGTAAACTATCAAAATGAGACTGAAATTTTATCAATTTTTCAAAACTGTAAATCTAAAAACGCAATCAAAACTAAACAGATTAACTGAAACAATTTTACCAAACACTCAGGTTACGGGTTCAACGTTTGTTTGCTTCCACCGTTTACTAATTCCCTAGATCTTACTCCTCTTCTTGTTAATCCTATCAAGGCATTAATAAGATGAAATTTTATTACTAAAGCTCGAGAAAATTTGCCACATCTGAATGAAAGAAAATAAAAACTCTCATTAAGCATCAACCGAATATCGTGTAAAAATTAGTTGATGAAAATCCTAGATTAAATCAAGGTTTTGATGTGCCTAATGTCAACAAAAAAAAAAAGAAATAAGAGCCAGCAATTTATCAATGATGCCTTCAATTTTCGGTTTTAACCAAATAAAATTTTATCAATAATATCATAGGAAAACTAACAAACCATGGAAAATAAACGACATTGACCCATAACCTGAGTTACCGAACTTAGCCCCTCATGCTTGCAATCCCAATTTTTCGAGTCAAATTAATTCCACAATAAAACATTGCAACAATAAAATAAAATAAAAAAACAAATTAAAAGAACAATATTCTAGATGTATACTAAAACTAAAGAACTAATTAATCTAACCTAAAATCATTCCAAACATTAGGCTAAATGCATACCAAATAAAAAATTAATTCAACCTTGAAAGCATTCAAAATAACAAAATAAAAGGGCAAGAATCTAATTAAACCATAGACTACCCAAATAATAAAGTGAAGAAAAAAATACTCAATCTAATATTAAACTAAATAATGTATTGAAACATCCATTAAAAATATTAAACAAGAGAGAGAGAGAGAGAGAGAGAGAGAGAGAGAGGAAGAGAATAACTGATCCTAAAATAACACAAAGAAAAAAAAAAGATGAAACAGAGAGAGGGAGAGAGGGAGAGAGAGAGAGAGAGAGAGAGAGATGATCTATGGCTTTGCATGTGGCCTCGGGTGGAAGCTGCTAGTGGCATTTCTCTGCTAAAGATGGTGGCTTGTCGAAGGGTCTGTGGGGGATTGCTGGTGAGATGGTGGTAGGGGAAGGTCTGGGTTGCTGTGGTGTGGTTGCTGCAGAGGCTGGAGAGCCTGAAGGTGGTGCTCTCGAGTGGCTAGGTTGTGCCTCGGATGTAACGACTTGAAGAATAATGGTATTTAAATAATAAAAAGAAAGGGAAATGGAAACCGAAAATAGAAGGAGGCAGTCGACAATGTTGCATTTTGGAAAGGATAATCCCGAGGAATTTTTTAGCTCCTCGTCGATGAACACAGAGGACTCGTCAACGAGGGTATAACAAGAGCTCGTCGACGAGGATAGGATTCATCGACAAGAAGATGCAAAGAGAAGATTTGTGGAAACCTGAAATTCTTCGACGAGGGTGGAAGTTCTTTGACAAACTTTCTACAGGACTCGTCGACTAGGTGACATGGCTCATCGACAAATCCCGCAGTATAAATAGGGTTCAACGTGATTTTCAGCCCATTTTCCTGCGTAGAAACTCTCTCTCTCTCATCCTTTGGTTATTCTCCCTTCTCTCTTCGATTTTGGGCTGGATTTCTACCTATTTAAGGATCTGAAACCACCACGACGCTCTTAGGAAAACTTTTTGCAAATCTGCCAGAGCGGATCGTCAGTAAGACTGAGGTGGAAACCATCTTAAATCTAGGGTAAGGCTTTCTACTCAATATTTGGATTTTTGACAGTTGAAGAAAGCGTAGTATGCATAGGAATACTGAATTTTAGTTCTGGGAAATTCCGTTTTCAGGGTGTCGAACAGGGAACCCTGTGGGTGCGGGACATATTTTTTTAGGGGCTTTTCAGGAACTAGGTAAGGGAATAAAACTAAACTAGTTCTTTTAAGGAAATGTATGTATATATAGCATTTGATTTCAGGAAAATAAATATGTTTATATATATAATTTATATTTGAGAAAAGCACTGTTGAAAATGATGGTATGTTGAATATACGAAAAACCTGTTCAATGTGGCATGAATAGAAATTGGAATGAAATACTGTTTTCTGGAAATGTGATTATGATACGGATTTTTATAATGGAAAACCGGCGTACGGGCCGAGATTTTTATATATGTTTGCCGACGAACGAGCTGAGCTATGTGTACGATTTGCCAGCATACAGGCTATGCCATGGATATGATTTGCCAGCATATAGGCTGTGCTATGTGTATGATTTTCCGGCATACAGGCCGAGCTATGGAAATGATTTTCTAGCGTATGGGCTGTGCTACGATATGATTTGCCGGCGTACGGGCTGAACTATGATAAAAAGTAAAATACTAGCATATGGGCTGATGATTTTCATGATATAAACATATATGCAAAATGATATGATTGATTTGATAATTAATGATATGAAATATCCATGTATCACAAATTCAGTATATCTTATATGGTATCAGAACTTGGTTGGCTTGGTCTAGGCTAATACTTGCACGGTACTGTTGCTATGTGTCCATGGTCATCATGATCATGATATCTGTGTTAACGTAGCTGTACGGAGTGGTGTGAGATTGGATGGTCGATGTGGTTTATAAGAAGTGTGTGAGTGCCCCTGGTGTACGGACCAGGTCTGGAAGACCCATCAGACTTATAGACTATACTTTTGATTTGGCAGTGGTCGGCCAACCATTGTCAGGTCCCACCTTTGGGCCACACAACCTAGTCATGTGGGGGTAATACATGACAACAGCCAACTAACCTACCAGGAATGTTTTTGTATTATTATTATATGAGATGAAATATGTTTATGAAAATGCAGTATGTTCTACCATGTTTTGATGATATATATGTTTTTCCAGATTTGGCAAAACAGTTACGGAATATGTTTTGTATGGTATATGTATAACACGAATACTTATGTTGTTACACACTGGTATTAGTTTATTTCCCTTACTGAGAGGTGTCTCGCCCTAAAATTTTATAAACTTTTCAAGAGCCCCAGATAGGAGAGCGGGAAAAGCCCCGCTGATCTATAGCTGTTTATCTACCCTCTTTGAAGGGTAAGTTTTAGTAGGGATAGTTGGATTTTGTAGGAAGTGTCCCTAGATCTTGCTTTTGGGATGTATATATTGAAATACAGTGGATATAGTGACTCTGGTATTTATGGTAATGCGATGGATGTTTTCGTCTTTATAATATTGTGATTGTATGTTTCCTACTGCTTAGGCTTCCGTTATGTGTTCTGATGTATCCCTGGTACCCACAGGTCCAGGTGGATTATGATCTGCTGAGTTGAGATTTGTGATTTTGTAATATGAAAAAAAAATGTGGTAATTAAGTAGGCCATCACAATTTGGTATCAGAGCCTAGGTTGCTAGGTTCTATAGACTTTAGAATGCAGCGAAAACAATACCAGAGTTTAGGAAATGATTTAAGGTTGTTCTACAGTCTGGAGGTAGGACTTCCGTGGTAGTTTCTGTGTTTTTCCTGGGGTGACGATTTCAGGAAAGCCATAGCAAGCTATTGTTGGGTTGTGTTCTTAGAATGTAGGACTGAGGATTAGAATTGAGTTAGAAATGTTGAGATAAGTGGTGAGGATAGGTGGGTAAATTATAAGGATAGAATTTCTAAGTTGTGTTTGTTGTTGACCAGGATGGATCCAAGAGGAAGTAGTGCCTATGCGAGTGGCTGTGATGGAGCAGGACCATCAGGTGCAGCTGGGACCGAATCTGACGTGGTATTACGTAGCGTGGCTCGGCAGGTTATGGCTGAGATCGCTAGGAGCTCGAGGGAATAGAGTGGTCCATCTGCAGGCCATGGGTGCACTATAGAAAAGTTTACGAAGATGAACCCTCCAGCGTTCTTAGGTGGAGTTGATCCTGCAGCCTCTGAGAATTGGATGCTAGAGACTGAGAAAGTCTTGGCTATGTTGCAGTGTACTGAGGAACAGAGGTTCCTCTTTGCACCAATAGACTGACAGGAGAGGCCGAGAGGTGGTGGACTTCAGTGAGACTATTGGAGTAGCAGAGGGTGATTCTGATAGCCATGACATGGGACCGATTTAAAGAATTGTTCTTTGATAGGTATTTTCCAACTACTGTGAGGGAGGCTAAGGTAGAAGAGTTTCTGAGTCTCAAGCAGGGACAGCTATCCATCCAGCAGTATGCAGCGCATTTCATCAAGCTCTCTCGTTTTGCCCCCTATATTGTTCCTGATGAAGTAAAGAAGGCGAGACAGTTTGAGAGAGGCTTGAGGCGGAGTATATTCAAGCAGGTGGTGGTGCTGCGGATCTAGGACTTTGCTGAGTTGGTCGACAGGGCGGCCTTGGCAGAGATTGGTGAGCATCTTGATGCAGAGCAGGAGGGACAGAGGAAGAGATCTAAATCTACCAGCTACCAGCAGGGTCATCGACCGGGTCAGTGGAGGAGAGGAAACTATGGCAGAGGGTAGAGACAGGATACGGGAGGACGCAAGGTGCAGGTGGGGTAGGGTCCTCCAATCTGTCAGACTTGTGGTAGGAGGCACTGGGGAGAGTGTCGAGCTGGTGGTGTGGTGTGCTATCGCTACGGTAGATCGGGGCATATGGTGCGAGACTATCTTACCCCACCAGATGCAGTGCCAGCTCCCAGACCATACCAAGGAGGTTATCAGGCATCACGTGGGGGCTAGCAGAGGAATACGGCTCCAGCTAGGGTGTTTACTCTGATGCCGAGTGAGGCTGAGACGGCAGGTGACGTGGTTACAAGTATGGTTATTATGCTTTATTTTAAAGTTATTGCATTGTTTGATTTAGGAGCTACGTACTCGTTCGTGTCTTCAAGGTGTGTTAAATTATGTGGGGCTGAGACACAATCATTAGATGTTGAATTGTTGGTATCTACACTGACTGGGATAGCAATGAGGTGTAGTAGGGTACTCCGAGGTTGTCCAGTTGATATTCAAGGAAAGACTTTGTCTGCTAATTTGATAGTGCTGGACATGCATGGGTTTGATGTTATTTTTGGCATGGATTGGCTAGCAGCTAATTTTGCCAGCATAGATTACCGAGGTCGAGAAATGATATTCAGATCTCCGGGGGGAGTAGAATTCAAGTTCGTAGGATCGCGAGTGCAATCCCCGCCTTAGCTAGTTTTAGCTATTTAGGCCAAAAGAGTACTGTTGAGAGGTTGTCAGGGGTTTATGGCTGTTGTGAAGGAGATGTCATAGAATGAACTAAAACTTGCTAGCACGCCTGTAGTAAACAAAATTTATAGATGTTTTACCAGATGAGTTACCAGGCTTACCGCTCGATCGTGAGGTAGATTTCTCTATTGATCTACTTCCAAGTGCAGCGCCAATTTCTAAAGTACAGTACTAGATGGCGCCCGCAGAGTTGGCAGAATTAAAGAATTAGTTGCAATATCTGCTTGATAAGGGCTTCATACGACCTAGTGTATCTCCGTGGGGAGCTCCAGTGCTGTTTGTGAAAAAGAAGGATGGGTCTATGAGGATGTGTATAGATTACAGAGAGATTAATAAAGTGACTATCAAGAACAAGTATCCTCTACCCCGTATCAATGACTTATTCGATCAGCTCCAGGGTACACGAGTATATTCTAAAATTGACCTCAGATCAGGTTATCATCAGGTAAAGGTGAGAGCAGAAGATGTATCGAAGACAGCTTTTAGGACCAGATATGGGCATTGTGAGTTTCTTGTTATGCCATTTGATCTGACGAATGCTCTTGCGATATTTATGGATTTGATGAACATGATTTTTCATCCATATTTAGATCAGTTTTTGGTTATTTTTATTGATGATGTACTGGTCTACTCGAGGAGCTATGAGGAGCACGAGATACATTTGAGGCAGGTGTTATAGATGCTCAGGGGAAAGAAGCTGTATGCAAAATTCAGTAAATGTGAATTCTGGCTCGAGAAAGTTGTATTTTTCGGGCATGTTATCTCAGGAGACGGAATTTCTATAGATCCCAGTAAGATTGAGGCGGTAGTGAATTGGGCTAGACCGAAGAACGTCTAGGAGATCAGAAGTTTCTTAGGGTTAGCTGGATATTACCTTCATTTCATTGAGGGAATCTCAGCTTTGTCAGAGCCTCTGACACGACTGACTAGAAAGAATGCCAGATTTGAATGGGATAACAGCTGTGAGCGGAGTTTTTAGAAATTGAAGTAGAGGCTAGTCACAGTGCCAGTACTAATCATCCCACTTGGAGGTGAGGGATATACTATTTATAATGATGCGTCCTTAAAGGGACTTGGTTGTGTGTTGATGTAGCATGGCAAGGTAGTGGCATATGCATCCAGGCAGTTGAAAGAATATGAAAAGAACTACTCTACCCACGATCTTGAATTAGCTGCAGTGGTACACACATTGAAAATTTAGAGGCATTACATGTACGGCGAACAGTGCGATATTTTCTCTAACCACAAGAGCTTAAAGTATTTCTTCACTCAGAGAGAATTGAAAATGAGGCAAAGAAGGTGATTAGAGTTAATTAAATATTTTGATTGTACCGTCAGTTACCACCCCGGGAAAGCAAATGTGGCAGCTGATGCATTGAGCAGGAAGACCACGAGCCTAGTGTTAGTAGCTATGGAGATCTAGCATCCAATTATTATGAATCTGGAGAGACTCGGTATAAAGTTGGTAGAGGGTGATCCTTCAGTGTGTATTGCCCATTTAGTGGTACAACCTACTCTACAAGATGACGGATGACAGAGCTTTGTGGTTCTGTTCCAGATTATGCATTCTTGCCGATACAGAGATCAGAAAGACTATTTTAGAGGAGGCTCACAGATCTTTGTATACAGTTCATCTCGGTAGTACGAAGATGTACAAAGATCTGCGAGAGTCGTACTAGTGGAGTGGTAAGAAGAGAGAGATCGCCGAGTATGTAGCCCAGTGTTTGATGTGCGAGTAGGTAAAGGCTGAGCACCAGAGGCCGGCAGAGCAGCTGCAGTCGTTATTTATCCCATAATGGAAGTGGGATCATATATCTATGGACTTCGTGTCAGGACTACCGACGACATTACATGGCCAGAATGCCATTTGGGTGATTGTTGACCGTTTGACTAAGACTGCCCACTTTATACCTACCAAGATCAACTACTCCCTCAATCGTTTAGCAGAGATCTACATTCAAGAAATAGTTCGTTCTCATAGGGTGTCAGTATCCATAGTGTCAGATCGAGACCTGCGTTTCACATCATGATTCTAGAAAAGCTTGCAGGATGCCTTAGGGTCTCAGCTATTGTTTAGCATGACATTCCATCCTCATTCAAATGGGCAGACTGAGAGGACGATACAGATACTAGAAGATATGCTCCGAGCATGTGTATTAGATTTTGGGGGTAGTTGGACTTAGTTCATGTCGTTGGTAGATTTTGCGTATAATAACAGTTATCAAACCAGCATTTACATGGCACTGTTTAAGGCTTTATATGATAGGAGATGTCGTTCTCCTTTATTTTAGGATGAAGTGGGTGAGCGGCGAGTAGTGGGGCCAGAGCTTGTGCAGCAAGCGCGTGATAAGGTTTGGCTTATCAGAGACAGGATCAGTGCAGCTCAGAGTCGACAGAAAAGTTATGCTAATAATCACCGCAGGAATCTAGAATTTAATGTGGGTAATCATGTGTTTTTGAAGATAGTTCCAATGAAAGGGGTTATGCAATTTGGGAAGAAGGGTAAACTTAGTCCTAGATTTATCGGTCCATTTGAGATTCTAGATAAAGTGGGGCCGATGGCCTATAGTCTAGCTCTACCACCTGTGTTGTCCAGGATCCATGACGTATTCCATATTGCTATGATGAGGAAATACATCCCAAATCCTTCTCATATCATCAGTTATGATGAATTAGAGCTTAGTGATTCACTGGTGTAAGAGGAGGTACCCATACAGATTCTGGATAGGAAAGTACAGGAGCTGTGTAACAAGAAGATTCCTTAGGTAAAAGTTTTGTGGAGGAATCATGCAATTGAAGAGGCTTCTTGGGAATCCGAGGAGCAGATGAGGCAGAGGTATCCGCATTTATTCCAAGAAGTTTGATTGGGTGAAATGTAAGTAGTTAGGTAGTATTTCTTTTGTAGATACATGTAATGGTTTAATTAGTGTAGCATTTTAGTTTGGGGAGAATTTTCCTTTTGTATATGTAATCTCCCAGGACTCAGAATGTAACAAGCATATTCCTTCGCCAAAAGTGAGGGTAAGTAATAAAATAAGTAGACCCTTTTCTTGCTAAGGGATGACGAATTACGTGAATAGTAAATTTCGAGGACAAAATTTTATAAGGAGGGGAGAATCTAACGACCCGAAGAATAATGGTATTTAAATAATAAAAAGAAAGAGAAATGGAAACCGGAAAGAGAATGAAGCATTCGACAACATTGCATTTTGGAAGGGATAATCCCGAGGAATTTTTCAGCTCCTCATCGACGAACACAGGGGACTCGTCGACGAGGGTATAGCAGGAGCTCATCGACGAGGATAGGGCTCGTCGATGAGAAGATGCTGAGAGAAGATTTGTGGAAACCTGAAATTCATCGACGAGGGTTGAAGTTCGTCGACGAAATTTCTACAGGACTCGTCGATGAATCCCGTAGTATAAATAGGGTTAAACGTGATTTTCATCCCATTTTCCTACGCAGAAACTCTCTCACTCTCTCTCTCATCCTTCGGTTCTTCTCCCTTCTCTCTTAGATTTCGAGCCGAATTTTTGTCGGTTCAAAGATCTGAAGCTACCATGACGCTCTTTGGAAAGTTCTCTGCAAATTTGCCGGAGCGGATCGTCAGTGGAATTTAGGTGGAAACCATCCCAAATCGAGGGTAAGGATTTCTACTCAATATTTGGATTTTTGACAGTTGAAGAAAGCGTAGTATGCATAGGAATACTGAACTTTAGTTCTGGGAAATTCCGTTTTCAGGATGTTGAACGGGGAACCTTGCGGGTGCGGGAAAGATTTTCTTAGGGGCTTTTCAGGAATTAGGTAAGGGGATAAACTAAGCTAGTTCTTTTAAGGAAATGTATCTATATATAGCATTTGATTTCAGGAAAATAAATATGTTTATATATATGATTTATATTTGAGAAAAACACTATTGAAAATGATGGTATGTTGAATATATGAAAAACTTGTTCAGTGTAGCATGAGTAGAAATTGGTATGAAATACTGTTTTCTGGAAATGTGATTGTGATACGGATTTTTATAATTGAAAATCGGAGTACGGGCCGAGCTATGTGTATGATTTGCTAGCGTACGGGCTGTGCTATGTGTATGATTTCCCACGTACAGGCCGAGCTATGGAAATGATTTGCCAGCGTACGGGCTGTGCTATGATATGATTTGCTGGCGTACAGGCCGAGCTACGATAAAATGTGAAATACCAACACGGGCCGATGATTTTCATGATATACACATATATGCAAAATGATACGATTCATTTGATAATTAATGATATGAAATATCCATGTATCACAGTTTCAGTATATGTTATATGGTATCAGAACCTGATTGGCTTGGTCTAGGCTAGCACTTGCTCGGTACTGTTGCTATGTGTCCATGGTCATCATGATCATGATATCTATATTAACGCCGCTGTTCAGAGTGTTGTGAGATTGGATGGTTGATGTGGTTTATAAGAAGTGTGTGAGCGCCCCTGGTGTACGGACCGGGTCTGGCAGACCCATCAGACTTACAGACTGTACTTTTGACTTGGTAGTGGTCAGCCAACCATTGTCAGGTCCCGCCTTCGGGCCACACAACCCATTCATGTGGAGGTAATACATGACAACAACCAGCTAACCTACCAGGAATGTTTTTGTATTATTATTATTATATGAGATGAAATATGTTTATGAAAATGCAGTATGTTCTACCATGTTTTGATGATATATATGTTTTTCCAGATTTGACAAAACAGTTACTGAATATGTTTTGTATGGTATACGTATAACGCAGAATACTCATGTTGCCACACACTGGTATTAGTTTATTTCCCTTACTGAGAGGTGTCTCACCCCAAAATTTTATAAACTTTTCAGGAGCCCCAAATAAAAGAGCGGGAAAAGCCCCGCTGATCTAGAGGTGTTTATCTACCCTCTTTGAAGGGTAAGTTTTAGTAGGGACAGTTGGATTTTGTGGAAAATGTCCCTAGATCTTGCTTTTGGGATGTATATATTGAAATACAGTGGATATAGTGACTCTGGTATTTAGGGTAATGTGATGGATGTTTTCATCTTTATAATATTGTGATTGTATGTTTCCTGCTGCTTAGGCTTCCGTTATGTGTTTTGATGTATCCCTGGTACCCACGGGTCCAGGTGGGTTATGATCTGTTGAGTTGAGTTTTTTATTTTTTAATATGAAAAAAAAATGTGGTAATTAAGTAGGTCGTCACATCGGAGGCTGGCCAAGAGGCAGCTAGCTGGTGCACGAGGTGGCTGCTGCAACTGGAGATGTGTTCAAGAATTCATGGAGTTGAAGAGACAGAGATTGGAATAGGGGATAGGGGAGAGAAACTAAGGGAGCAAGGGAGAGAGCTAGGAAGGAGAAAAAGAGAATGAAAAAAAAAAAAAAAGTAGAGGGTGTGCGGAGGCACAGGAAAGAAGGGAAAAGAATGGGGAATAAATAAGTATAGGAGGGGGATTGCTACCCTAGACCCGGTGAGACCTAAGGCCCGTTTGGAAGGAACTGACTCGGCCTGCATGGCCGGGTCACATCATCCTAATATATATTTTTTTCTTTTTTTTTTCTTTTTTTCTTTCTGCAATTATGGCCAATTTTAACCTTTTTGTAGCCCGTTTCTCTTACAACTCAAAACACAAAAGTTGTAGATAATCCTCTCATCTTTCTCCAAAAATTTGAAGTGCCTTGATCGGAGCTTAGATGTGAAAGTTATGCATGAATTACAAACTAGTACTGGTTTTGGCTCTCAGGAATTTTCATGCGATAAAAAATTGCTAAAAATTCATAATTTTTTCAATAAAACTAATAAATTTTCAATAAGGCACTTTATTAAAATATTGGACATAATTAGGCATTTAATTAAAAATATAAGCCCTAATGACCAAATTAAGATGCCTAATTATGCAGTTTTAGCACGTAATCACACCCTCAACTAACGTTTTGCTAGTCTCTAACAAATAACGTGAATGAATTTTAGGGTAGTGCCCACAACTATGAACTCCAGCGAATATGAAATTAATGCACATGTGACACAACCATTCCATTTCACATATAAGAATATAACTGAATTTCACACTAACTCATTCATATTCAATGCACACAACTCCGAAGCATGTCACTCATGCAAGTTTCATCGTTTATATGTCATTTAAGAACAATATACTCACATGAAGTTATTTAGCTGCACAATTCAGAGTTAATACGGTCATATAAGTTCTAGCATAAACAGGTAAAGTCTCGAGGTGTGTGTGATGTGTGTGACTCAGTACACCTAGGGTACCAACAGATACCTATAGAATGGTCACTTTGACTCGGCCTAACTGGTATACCCTCAAGAACACTCAAAAGGAATGGGTTCACTCGTCATATGTAAGGAGGAGTGTCGCGATCAAATATCTCACATACTGAAAGGAACAACGCTAAGTATATGGAGTGGACTAGTCTGAGAAGGATCTAACCTATCTATGAGGTGTCGGGTCCTTCACCCTAGCATCTTCTCACCTACTCACCATATCCAACTAAGACCACCCTAGATCAACTTATTCACAAACTTATCATGAATACATCTGAGGCATTAGCTGGTGGAAGAATCTTCATACGTGGAGAACATGTGTTGTGTTCTTGACTTTTTTTGTGGTATTTTTGTGGATCATGCATTAGCATTTCATTTCATGCACATTTTTATTTCTTATTCTTTCTTCTGCTCATTCTTCATGTTCTGTCTTTTCTTGATCAATTAGGACAATCTTTACACTTATTTTGTTATATTCATACCATCAACGGGAATTAAGCTCAAACAGTGGTCCATGAACTAAGTCTATCTCTAGGGGTGGCTCAGCCTTCACATCTTGAGTAGGCTACAAGACCTAGGTTTCTATCTCCCCACTAGATATCACCTCTGGGCTAGCAAATCAAAAACATAGACTAGTGTACAAGGAATCGTCTAGAAGGAAAGAGATTTGAGTTCCATGAACTCTAATTTAATGTTAACACTCAAAAGGACGATAAATAACTCAAGGATATCTCACAAGGTGTCATAGTTGCCACGGGTGTTCTCTCAGTACTCACAGGAAACCCTAAGTGCAATGAATCACGTGAATGTGTTTATTCAGCCTCGTGAGATTCCGTGTAGATACAAGAAATTATATAGCCAGATTAACATGAGTGTACTACCAATCAATTCTTCATAGAGTTACAAATTCATATAAAGAAAAACTACGCATAAATGACTCAAGTGTGTAATTCTTAGGTTATATGCAAGTATGTGAAGGGTATAAGTCAGTGTTAAGCATGACATAATTCAGTGTAATTCCTTGCTACTCTTTCTTCCTTTATTTTTATTTTTAATATAAAACCCAGTACATATACGTGCACAATGTCACATGCAAATGCTCACCCCCCCCCCCAACTAAGATGGAACATTGTCCTCAATGTGAAAGCATAGGGGAAACAGAAAAACTATGCACGGGAAAAGTAGGGCGTACCTGGGTGGAGAAGTAATGGAAAAGGAAAACTGAACTTAAGGAAAATGTACCTATCAATAAACAAAAAATAAGATAGAATTAAACAAAATGAAAAAAAAAAAGGAAAGAAAAACATCACAGTGTGTCTAGAGGAGGCTTGGGAAGAATTTCGTCTGGTGGGTGCAGGTTTATAAATTGAACTGGCGGGTCTCCAAATTTGAGTCGCCACAATGAGTTATTTTTGTTATCTGCACAGAAGTGATCTCTGAATAAAACAATACTCTCAACAATATTAGACAACACATTTTCAAATTGTCTTTCTTGTTTTAACAAGAAAGGGTCCTTATCCAGTATAGTTTCTAGGAAATATACTTCTTTAAAAACCGGTCTTTAAGGAAAAGTTTTCAGAACAGTTACCTTTGGTTCTTCAGAAACATCAACATTAAAGTTTGTAGCTGGTTCCTTGAAGGTTAAACTCTCACCATTCTACTCAACTTCTTCATCTGGTGCACCAGTCACCTTACCACTGCTGATATTTGCTTCGGCATTGCAATCATTGACATTCGCTTCAATAGAGGATGACTGTTCCACAAATGCAATCTGCACTTGAGTATCTAGCTGGGCTTGAAATTGGGATTCATCTACTTCCAAAGCATTCAATAATGTGTTCAGCCTAGTCAAATCGGTGCTTATCTCGTTGATGGCTTGAGAAGTTTGAGAGTTGATCATATTTTGGCTTGCCATGAACTGTTGCAAGCTAACAGTTAGTTGTTGTAAGGGATCTTCCATTTCCCTTCTCTACATTGTAGGAGGCTAATTTGCAAAGTAAGAGGGTCCCGAGCCTCAGCCTGCTACTGCATAAGGAATGTATTGACTTTGGTCCTTTGAAGATGGCCCCACTTGGCCATTTTTCCAGCTGAAATTTGGATGACTCCTCCAACCAGCATTGTAAGTATCAGAATAAGGTTCAAAAGAAATCTCAGAAACCATATACACCGGATTAGATTGATCAAGCAAAACTTCCTTAAATGCAGGAATAGTTGTACATGCATCAGTCACATGCCCTAGATCCTTACATATGTTGCATTTTTCAGAAGATGATGGTAAAACATGCATTTTATTTACTTTCTCAAGCTCAATGGAATCTAACCTTTTGGACATCAATGCAAGTCTAGCATTCAAATCATCAACTTCTTTCAATTGATACTTACCACCCCCACTAATGCATTTTTGCGTTTTAGATCTATCATACACATTAGAGACATCCCAAGATTGGGCATTTTCAACCAAATAATAAAAATAGTCAAATGCTTCTTCAGGCCCTTTATTGAAAAACTCACCTTTGCACATTGTTTCTACAAATTGTCTCATATTTAGTTGCAACCCCTCATAGAAAAAACTGATGAACCTCCAATTCGCATACCCATGGTGGGGACATGCATTTAAGAGGTCTTTGAAACGTTCCCAACACTAACAAAATGTTTCCTCATCCTTTTGGCAAAAATTCATGATTTGTCTTTTTAAAGCATTAGTTATTTACATTGGAAAAAATTTCTTTAAAAACACAGTTTGCATTTCTTGCCATGTCCCAATGGATCTTGGTTTTAAGGAATTCAACCAGGTTTTTGCCTTGTCTTTTAAAGAAAACGGAAACAATTTTCGTCTTATTACCTCTTCAGTGCATGTTCTATCCATGAATGTGGAACACATTTCTTCAAACTCTTTGATATTCAAATATGGGTTTTCAGATTCAATGCCATGAAAATGAGGTAACAATGGAATCATCCCAGGTTTAAAATTAAAAACATTTGCATTCAAAGGTAAAATAATGCAGGATGGGGTGCTGGTCTGAACAGGTTGCAAATATTCTGTGAGTGTCCTATTAGGGTTCTCCCTATCATGAGGTTCATTCTCAGCCATGATGTTATGCGTGTCAAATGGTAATTCAAGTGATTCAAGTGAAATGGATTCACTCGATGATAAGATGGATGAGTTCGTCCTAACCAGTCTAAATGTGTTATTGCTAGCCCAACCAAACATACAAACTCAGTATAAACGCAATAAAACAAAAATAAAAATCAAACGGGTAAAAGGAGAGGAAGTAGATATCACCCAGGCTACGAAGATGTTCACATCTCTATAAACACCGTCTCCGAAATCTGAGAAACACTTCAACGACACCAATTGGTCCCCGGAAATGGCGCCAAAAACTTGACTCGTTTGGAGTTGTGCTTCCAAGTGCAGAAGTGTCAAGTTGTATCAAGCATGAGTCAAGGATCATATTCCACAAGGATCACTAAGTATCAAAGTATTTGTGAAAGTTTAGTGAAATCCTATTGCTGTAAAATGTGGTTTGAAAATATTTTTGGTATTTTATGATTTTGAAAACAGTAAACAAAGTGAGACTAAAATTTTATCAATTTTCCAAAAATGTAAATCTAAAAGCGCAACCAAAACTAAACAGATTAAGTGAAACAATTTTACCAAACACTCGAGTTACGGGTTCAATATCTGTTTGCTTCCACCATTTACTAAGTCCCTAGGCCTTACTCCTCTTCTTGTTAATCCAATCAAGGCATTAATAAGATGAAATTTTATTACTAAAACTCGAGTAAATTTGCCACATCCAAACAGAAGAAAATAAAAACTTTCATTAAGCATCAACCGAATGTCATGTAAAAATTAGTTGATGAAAATCCTAGATTAAATCAAGGTTTTGATGTGCCTAACGTCAAAAACAAAACAAGAAATAAGAGTCAGCGATTTATCAACGATGCCTTCAATTTTTGATTTTAACCAAATAAAATTTTATCAATAATATCATAGGAGAACTAGCAAACCATGGAAAACAAACGACATTGACCCCCAACCCGAGTTACCAAACTTAGCCCCTCATGCTTGCAATCCCAATTTTTCGGGTCAAATTAATTCCACAATAAACCATTGCAACAATATAATAAAATAAAAGCAAATTAAAAGAACAATATTCTAGATGTATACTAAAACTAATGAACCAGTTAATCTAACCTAAAATCATTCCAAACATTAGGCTAAATGCATACTAAATAACAAATTAATTCAACCTTAAAAGCAGTCAAAATAAAAAAAATAAAAGAACAAGAATATAGTTAAATCATAGACTACTCAAATAATAAAGTGAAGAAAAAAAATACTTAATCTAATATTAAACTAAATAATGTATTGAAACATCCATAAAAAATATTAAACAAGAGAGAGAGAGAGAGAGAGAGAGAGAGAGAGAGAGAGAGGAGAGAGAAAGAGACTAACTGATCCTAAATAAAACAAAGAAAAGAAAAGTTGAAACAGAGAGAGAGAGAGAGAGAGAGAGATGATCTATGGCTTTGCATGTGGCCTTGGGTGGAAGCTGTTGTTGGCGTTTCTCTGCTGAAGATGGTGGCTGGACGGAGGTCATGTGGGGGATTGCTGGTGAGATTGTGGCAGAGGAAGAACGGGGCTGCTGTGGTGTGGTTGCTATAGAGGCTAGAGAGCCTAAAGGTGGTGCTCTCAGGTGGCTAGGTTGTGCCTCAGAGGGTCGCCAAGAGGCAACTGGCTGGTGCACGAGGTGACTGCAGGTGGGAGTTCATGGCTGTTGCAGCTGGAGATGTGGCCGAGAATTCGTGGAGTTGTAGAGACAGAGACTGGAATATGGGATAGGGGAGAGAAACTAAGGGAGCAAGGGAGACAGTTGGGAAGGAGAAAACGAGAATGAAATAGAGAGAGAGAAAGAGAGAGAGAAAGAGAGAGAGAGAGAGAGCAGAGGGTGAGCGGAGGCACACGAAGAAGGGAAAAGAAAAGGGAATAAATAAGGATGGCAGGGGGATTGCTGCCCTAGACCCGGCAAGACCCACGACTTGTTTGGAAGGAACCGACCCGGCCTGCATGTCTGGGTCACATCATCCTACTATATATATATATATATATTCTTTTTCTTTTTCTTTTTCTTTTTCTTTCCACAATTACGGCCAATTTCGACCTTCATGAAGCCTATTTCTCTCAAAACTTAAAACACATAAGTTGTATATAATCCTCTCTTCTTTCTCTAGAAATTTAAATCGTCTCGATCAAATCTCATACAGAAAGTTATGCGCAAATTATGAACTAGTGCCGGTTTTGGCTCTTAGGAATTTTCCAGCGATAAAAAATTGCCAAAAATTTATAAATTGTTCAATAAAACTCATAAATTATAAATAATGCACTTTACTAAGATATTGGATGTAATTAGACATTTAATTAAAAATATAAGCCCTAATGACCGAATTAAGATGCCTAATTACGCAGTTTTAGAGCGTAATCAGGTTGCAGCATGTGTCTCCTTCTTCTGCAGGCAACAACAGCAGGTAAAGGAGCTCTTTAGCTTTAGCACAGCAGCATGGCTATGGTAAAGAGGCTTCTAGAGGTGATCTCCAAAAGAACTAGTGGTTATAGAACACTAAAGGTGTGACAGCCCGAATAATAATGGGATTTAAATAATAAAGAGGAAGGGAAATGGAAACAATAACAGAAGGAGGAAGTCAACTTCGTTGACGAACGCGATGACATTGCACTTTGGAAGGAGTAACTGAGGGAAATTAAGAGGGCTCATCGACGAGGCAAGATTCGTCAAGGAAATACTGAGAGAGGTTTTGGGCAGTCTAAATTTCGTCAATAAGGAGTGGGTTTCGTCGACGAAATTATTAAAGGACTCATCGACGAGATGACGTGGCTTGTCGACGAATCCAGTCCTATAAATATCAAAAACTCAGATTTTAACTTCAAAATTAAGAAACCTCTCACTTTCTTTCTCTTTCTCCCTATGGTTTCTCTCTCTTCTCTCTTCGATTTTGGGCCAGATTTTCGCCGGTTTGACGATCTGAAGCCACCACGACGCTCCAAGGGAAGTTCTCTCCAAATCTTCCAGAGCGAATCGTTGGTGAAAACAAGTTGGAAATCATCCCTGAGTTGAGGTAAGGCTTTTCATGCCAAATTTGGTCTTACTATAGTTATAGGAAATGATATACATGTAGAAATACTGAAGTTTAGTATTGGGAGTTTTCTGTTTTAGGGTATTGATCAGGAAATTCTAAGGGTGTGAGTCCAGGAATACATAGGGGCTTTTTAGTTGCCAGGTAAGGGAATAAACTAAAGCAATTATTTTTCCAAGCAAATTACCATTATTTCTCGACAAATTAATTTTAAGAAAAACATGTACTATATATGAATATTATTGAGTAAATGTATATTTGGGAAAATACTGCGGTATACAGGAATTACGATTTTAGATGGAACGTATGATTTAATTCAACATTATGTGGCATGAGTATTATTTTTCATGCTAAGTATTATGTTACGGCAATTTTACGAACAAGCATGTTTTTAGGAATTGCGTAATAATGCAGCATATGATAATTTTGAAATACATGATAATTGATTTATTTTTAGAATGATATATATGAAATGTTCGGCACAAGGCTGTATTTATGAAATGTTCAACACGAGGCCGTGTTTATGAAATGTTTGGCACGAGGCCGTATTTATGAAATGTTTGGTGCGAGGCCATCTTTATGAAATGATTTCGGCACGAGGCCGTATTTATGAAATTATGAAAAATGCTATATTATCATGTATTATATGTTATCAGAACCCAGATGTTAGTTTAGTTCAGTTCAAGAGCTCAGTACCATTGCTATATAGATCAGATATCTATGTAGACGTCCGCCTGACAGTCCAAACCAGGGTGCAGCGGGCCCATCGTACTTACAAACATTTTTTACTCGGCAGTGGTCAGCCAGCCATTGTCGGGTCCCGCCTTCAGGCTGCATAACCCGTTATAGGGGCTAATACATGACAACAGCTAGCTATTCATCTTGGGTATGTTTTCAGTCTTATCAGATATAACAAACTACTTATGAACGATATGAGTTACTAGAAAAATATAAAAGTATGTGATGATTCAGTATGTTATGACGAGTGTTGACAGATATATGGAATGTATTGTATATGTATAACTGCATTATATATTCATGTTGCCACACAACTTAATTTAGTTTATTTTCCCTTACTGATAAGTGTCTCACCCCCAAATTTAATTAATTTTTCAGGAGTCCCTGAGACCGGTGGGTCGTGGCCGCTGTTGAGTTTATTGAGTTACCCTACTAGGAGGGTAAGATTTTGTACTAGGATCATGATTATTTTGTTATGAGATCCTAGATATATTTGGAATGTTATGGGAGATTGAAAATAAATGTATGATATTTTGGTGTAAGTAGCCTCTGGTATTATGATTTATGATTGGATGGTTGTAATTTTATACTTACTGTTGCTTAGGTTTTCGCTGTGAATGACAGGTGTCCCCGTTACCCACGGGTTTGGGTTGACTATTTTATTTATTGTGTTCATATATATGTTAAGATAAGTAGGTTGTTACAGTTTGGTATCAGAGCCTAGGATACTAGGTTCTATAGACTCTAGAGTGCAGCAGTAATAATACCAGAGTATACAATAAGGGGATTTGAGGTCTGGCTTTGTAGTCAAGATGCAGGACTTCCGTGGTGGTTTGTGTGATTTTCCTGGGGTGACGATTTCAGGAAAGTCATGGTAAACTATCGTCGAGTTGGGTATCTAGGTTGCAGGATTGAACCTTGAATTAAGATCAGGAGAGATGAATTAATTTGGGAATAAATACTATATTGGTTGGGGGATATATATAGTGAAGGAATTCAAAGTTAAGTTACTTGTTTTTCAAGATGGACCCTAGTGGTAGTAGTGCCCACGCTAGTGGGAGTGAGGGTGCTGAACCCTCAGGTGCTGCGGGTAGTGATTCGGATGTCGTCTTACGCAGCGTGGCACAACAGGTTATGGCAGAAATTTTCAGGAGTTCAAGGGAACAGGGTGGTCCATCAACAGGCCACGGTAGCTCGATAGAGAAGTTCATTAAAATGAATCCTCCGGCTTTCACTGGAGGGACGGATCCTGCAGTCGCTGAAAATTGGATGCAGGAGATAGAGAAAATGTTTGCAGTACTGCAATGTGTAGACACCCTATTTTTGCCCTAGCCAGATAAAACAAGGGGTTCCCTCTTATTATTTTCATTATTATTATTATTATTACCTTATTTTTATTATTACTATTTTATTATTATTTTCTTATAATTATTTGTATTATTTATTATTATTCATTACTAGTATTATAATTAGTGTTACTTTACTATTATTATTTTAGGTATATTTATTATTATTATTATTATTATTATTATTATTATTATTATTATTATTATTATTGTTTTCCTATATTATTATTTATACTTTATTATTACTATTATTTTGCTATTATCATTATTATTATTACTATTATTATTTTTATTACTTTTATTTTTATTTTTATTTTTATTACTATTATTATTACTATTATTATTATTATTATTGTTTACTATTATTATTATTATTATTATTATTATTATTATTATTATTATTATTATTATTATTATTACTATTACCAATATTATTAGTAATACTATTGTTATTATTATCTTACTATTATTATTGTTATTATCATAATTACTATCATCATTATAAAAAGAAAAAACAAAAAAGGAAAGTTCTTTTAGGGTTTTAGGTGAAAAGCCTATTTATAGGCTTGATTGGGTAAAGGCCAGAGGGGAGGCACACAGCAGAGCACAAAGGAGCCAAAGCAAAAAAATAATAATAAAACAAAAAGGGCTCCTTCTTCTGCTTCTTCTTCTTCTTCCCGGAGCCATCCACAGCCACCACCCTCATTGCAGCAGCCCTCCTGCTTCCATCCAAGACCCCTCGCTTCCATAACTTCCCTTTCATCCTCCTGGGAAAGCTTTCTCATCTCTCTCGTCAGCCTCCCTCCTCCACCGCACTGATCATCAACCCAACCAACAACCACAACCCCACAGCCCCTCCTCCATATCATTCTCCACATCTACGAATAGGCTCTGCTGCAACCCTCTGTGAAGACCCTTTGCAACTCTCCTGCCGCCGCCATCCAGCCATCCTCCAGGTCCTCTGCAACACCGGCAGCCTCCCCTGCTACACCATCTTCTTAGGCTCCTCAACAGCAACCCTCTGAACACAGAGCATCCCCCGACGAGCCTACCATTCACAACTCTCCAGCAGAAACTGACAACGACCCCTGCCAAGACCATCCTTGGCTCTCTCCAGCAGCTGGCCACAGCCACAGCCACCTCTGCCGCTCGGCCTCCACCGCACGACTCCGACGAGCACCCTTCTGCAACCGCCGGAGGTTCTCCACACCAGCACGAGTAGAGCCCTCCGAACACAGCCATCACCAACATCGAACTCCCATCACAGCAGTGATCCAGCAAACCAGAGCTCCAGCTTCTCCCCGGCGAACCTCTGCTCCGACAACCGGCGGCACCCCCCACTGTAAGTGCTTCCCTCTGCAAGCTCCCTGCACAGCACATAGCACACACATGCATTTTTATTTATTTAGCATTTTTATTTATTTATTTTACAGCTTTGTTTATTTTGGTAAATTTTGAGACACTGAAATGGTTGTTTATTTTTTGCAGGCATATACATATATAGATATACATTTTTTTTTTTATTTTGTTTAGAAGCTAATATTTAAGGGTAGGAGTCTATGATATTTAGTTTTGTATATTATTATTATTATTGCTATTATGCATATTTATCAATATTATGTTCATGTTGTCCTCCTTATAGAATTTCTATTTTTATTATATATATTTATCTTGTATTATTATTAAATTGTTTATATGTGGGTTTCTAATATTTAAAGTTTGAGTTTTTCTGGTATATGTGTGAGTGGTATTTGATATTGTATATTGTTGTCAAAGTTTGTTTTTTTTGTTTTCCTCATTGTCATGTATTTATTATTATTATTGTAATACTTATTGATTATATATTCATTTTTTTTTCTCTTTCACCATGTTTGTTATTTACATAGCATTTAGGGTTTTCGATTATCATCATTTATGATTGTAATTATGTTATGATATAATTTAAGTGTGTTTAATATTTTTATTAGTTTGCATGTTTAGGGCTTAATTGTTTCCATATGGCTTGTGTACTAATTTTAGAATTGATTTGTATTCATATTGTATAGCTTGCACATTAATTGTAGGATTGGATTGCTTCCTAATTTCATTAGTTGTTTTCCATATTTATTATTGTGTATTTATTTGTTAATTTTTAGGTCGATTTGTCTCCATAATTTCAGTTATTTCCATATTTATCATTTTGCACTTTGCATATTAGTTTTAAGGTTGATTTGTGTCCATAAATGCATTAATTGCTCCCATACTTATTATTGTATTTGGTATATTAATTTTAGGATTGATTTGTTTCCATATATAATATTGTACATTTACATAGTAATTTTAGGGCCTTATGTGTTTCCATGTTATATATTTAGAGTTATTTGTATTGGTATTACGATATCATTGTGATATGTTGTTATTATTTTAGTATCTGCTATTATTAAAATGATATATTATCATTACTATTATCATTATTACTTTTTTATTATTACTATTATTACATATTCTTAATATTTTTGCTTATTTGGAGTATTTATATTTTGTATTATGTTTTGCGTTATTTATTTTCATTTATTTATTTTCAATTTTATCCCTATGATTTTATTGTGGGGGTATGAGCCTTCGGGTATCACGTACCTTAAGGGAATATGAAAATATTTATGTATTACGTATATTTTTGTGTTATTTATTTATTTATTTATTTATTTGTTCATTTTGCATGTGTATTAGTAAATTTACTAGAGGAGTAATTTTAAAGACTTACTAGATTAACTTGGGGATAATTCCAAATTAATTAGGTACTGTTCGTAAGAACGGGTGCGTAGTGGGTGCTCGTACCTTCCCCTTGCGTAACCGAACTCCCAAGCCCAACTCTGGTAACATAGACCCATTCTACCCTTAACGGGGTAGTAATCATGTGTTCTAACCACACTAAAAGGTTAGTGGCGACTCCGATACTCATTGTTTTTGCCACAAATATAAAATACATTTTTATTTCGCCGCCCGGGGCACACGCGCTCCCTGGACGTCGCGACACATTGTTTGGAAAAACAGAGGGTATTATTTGCCATATATAAACTGACTGGAGAGGCCGAGAGATGGTGGTCGGCGGTGAGATTATTAGAGCAGCAGAGGACTGTACCTGTGAAGATTACGTGGGAGCAGTTTAAAGAAATATTCTTCGATAGGTATTTTCCAACCTCATCCAGGGAGGCTAAGATTGAGGAGTTCCTAAATCTGAAGTAGGGACTGCTGTCAGTACAGCAGTATGCAGTGAAGTTCATCGAGCTATCTTGCTTCGCCCCGTACATCATTCCAGATGAGGTAAAGAAGGTACAACAATTTGAAAGAGGTCTGAGGAGAGAAATATATAAGCAGGTATCGATATTGAAGTTGCAGGACTTCGCCGAGCTGGTTGACTGGGCCACTATAGCAAAAATTGGTGATCGATTGGAGGCTGAGAAGCAGAGACAGAAGAAGAGATCCGCACCTTCCAGTTCCCAGTAGGGAGTTGGCCGTGCTTTGTGGAAGAGAGGTGGCTATTATAGAGATCGGAGACAGGAGACTGGGAATCGCGATTTTCAGGGTGTGCAGCCATCTCCAGCTTGCCCATCTTGCAGGAAGAGACACTTGGGGGAGTGTCGTACCGGGCAAGGTGTCTACTGCAGGTGCGGGGAGCCAAGACATATGATGAGGGAGTTTCCAACATAGATTGGTGTTGCTCTTGCTCCTAGACTTGCTCAAGGAGGTTACTAGGTACCACGTGGAGGCTAGTAAAGGAATATGGCCCCAGCCAGGGTTTTCTCTTTGACACTGGGCGATGCTAAGGCGACCGGCGACGTGGCGACAGGTATGGTTAATATGTTTTCATTTAAAGTTATTGCACTTTTTTATTCTGGTGCCACACACTCGTTTGTGTCCCTAGGATGTGTTAAATTGTGTGGGGTTGAAATACAATCACTAGATGTTGGGTTATTAGTGGCTACACCGATCAGGTCAGTAGTGGGATGTAGTAGGGTACTCTGTGGTTGTCCATTTGATGTACACGGAAGAATTTTATCTGCTGATTTGGTGGTGCTGGATATGCACGGGTTGACATCATCTTTGGCATGGATTGGGTAGCAGCTAATTCTACTATTATAGACTGTCGTGCAAGAGAAGTGATATTCAGACCTCTAGGGAAACTAGAATTCAGATTTTCAAAGTCACGAGTGCAATCTTTACCTCAGATGGTCCCAGCTATTCAGGCGAGGAGACTACTCCAAAGTGGTTGTCAGGGATTTGTGACTTTTGTGAATGAAATGTCAAAAAATGAATTAAAGCTTATCAATACTCCTGTTGTGAAAGAATTTATAGACGTATTCCCAGATGAATTACCAGCTTTGCCGCCTGATCGAGAGGTAGATTTTCCTATTGATCTACTTCCAAGTATAGCGCCGATCTTTAAAGCACCGTACCGAATGGTGCCGGCAGAGTTAGCCGAACTAAAAGATCAGTTGCAAGATTTGCTTGATAAGGGCTTTATACGACCTAGTGCATCTCCATGGGGAGCCCCAGTACTATTCGTGAAGAAGAAGGGTGGGTCTATAAGGATGTGCATGGATTACAGGAAAATTAATAAAGTGACCATCAAGAACAAGTATCCTCTACCCCGTATCGATGACTTATTCGATCAGCTCCAAGGTACACGGGTATATTCTAAAATTGACCTCATATTAGGTTATCATCAGGTAAAGGTGAGAGCAGAAGATGTATCAAAGATGACCTTCAGGACCAGGTACGGGCATTACGATTTTCTTGTTATGCCATTTGGTTTGACAAATGCTCCTGCAGTATTTATGGACTTGATGAATAGAGTCTTCCACCAATACCTAGACCAATTTGTTGTTGTTTTTATTGATGATGTACTGGTCTATTCGAGGAGCTATGAGGAGCACGAGAAACATTTGAGGCAGGTTTTGCATATGCTCAAGGAGAAGAAGCTGTACGCAAAATTCAGTAAATGTGAATTCTGGCTCGAGAAAGTTGTGTTTTTGGGGTATGTTATCTTAGGAGATGGAATTTCTGTAGATCCTAGTAAGATTGAGGTGGTAGTGAATTGGGCTAGATCAAGGAACGTCCAGGAGATTAGGAGTTTCATAGGGTTAGTTAGATATTACCGTCGTTTCGTTGAGGGATTCTCAGCTTTATCAGGGCCTCTGTCATGACTGACTAGAAAGAATGCCAGATTTGAATGGGACGACAGCTGTGAGTGGAGTTTTCAGGAATTGAAGTAGAGGTTAGTCAAAGCACCAGTACTGATCATCCTGTCTGGAGGTGAAGGGTATACTATTTACAGTGATGCATCCTTGAAGGTACTTGGCTATGTATTGATGCAGCATGGTAGGGTGGTGGCATATGTGTCCAGACAGTTGAAAGAATACGAAAAAACTACCCTACCCATGATCTTGAAATGGCTGCAGTGGTACACGCATTGAAACTTTGGAGGCATTACCTGTACGGTGAGCAGTGCGAGATTTTCTCCGACTATAAGAGCTTAAAATATTTCTTCATCTAGAAGGAATTGAATATGAGGCAGAGAAGGTGGTTGCAGTTGATTAAGGATTTTGAGTGTACTATCAGTTACCACCCAGGGAAAGCAAATGTGGTAGCTGATGCACTGAGCAAGAAATTTGGGGAATCAATGTTGGTAGCTATGGAGATCCAGCATTTGATCATGATGGATCTAGAGAGACTTGGAATTGAATTGATTGAGAGTAATACTCTAGTATGTATCTCCAGTTTAGTAGTGCAGCCTACGCTGCAAAAAAGAATTAAAGCTGCTCAGAAAGAAGACCCAGAATTGGTAGAGGTGATGGACAGAGTGCAGATTGGTCAGGGAGAGGAATTCTGCATTCTAGATGACGGAGCTTTACGGTTCCGTACTAGATTATGTGTTCCTAATGATACTGACATTAGGAAGACTATTTTAGAGGAGGCTTACAGATCTTTGTATATAGTTCATCCTGGAAGTACGAAAATGTATAGGGATCTATGAGAATTTTTTTGGTGGAGTGGTATGAAGAGAGAGATTACCGAGTATGTAACCCAGTACTTCACGTGCCAGCAGGTAAAAGCTAAGCACCAGAGGCCGGCAGGCCAATTGTAGCCGTTATTTATCCCATAGTGGAAATGGGATCATATTTCCATGGACTTCGTTTCAGAGCTACCGTCGACATCCCATGGCTGGAACACGATTTGGGTGATAGTAGACTGTTTGACTAAGACCGCCCTTTTTCTCCCTATCAAGATCAGCTATCCCCTTAGTCGTTTAGCAGAGATTTACGTCAAGGAGATAGTTCGTTCTTATGGGGTGCCAGTATCTATAGTGTCATATTGAGACCCATGTTTCACTTCACAGTTCTAGAGGAGCTTGTAGGAGGCTCTGGGGTCTCAATTATCATTTAGCACGACATTCCATCCTCAGTCAGATGGACAGACTGAGAGGACGATACAGATACTAGAAGATATGCTCCGTGCATGTGTATTAGATTTTGGCGGTAGCTGGACTCAGTTCATGCCACTGGTGGAGTTCGCGTATAATAACAGTTATCAGACCAGTATTGGCATTGCGCCATTTAAGGCTTTATACGGTAGAAGATGTTGATCTCCTTTGTATTGGAATGAGATGGGTGAGCGGCGAGTTATGGGGCCAGAGCTGGTTTAGCAGGCGTACAATAAAGCTTGACTCATCAGGGAAAGAATCAGTGCAGCTCAAAGCCGACAGAAGAGTTATGCCGACAATTGCTGCAAAAGTTTGGAGTTCAATGTGGGTGATCACGTATTTTTGAAGATAGTTCTGTTAAAAGGAGTTATGAGGTTTGGTAGGAAGGGTAAACTTAGCCCTAGGTTTATCGGTCCGTTTGAGATTTTAGAGAAAGTGGGATCGGTGGCCTACAGGCTAGCTTTGCCACCTACACTATCTAGGATGCACGACGTATTCCACATATCCATGTTGAGGAAATACGTCCCAGATCCTTCTCATATTATCAGTTATGGTGAGTTGGAGCTCAGTAATTTGCTAGTTTATAAGGAGGTACCAGTGCAAATTCTGGACAGAAAGGAACAGGAATTACGTAATAAAAAGATTCCTCTGGTAAAGGTTCCATGGAGGAATCATGCAGTATAAGAGGCTTCTTGGGAGCTTGAGGAACAGATCAGACAGAAATACTTGCAATTATTCCAAGAAGTCCATATGTGATTAAGAAATGTGAGTAAATATGTAATGTTTCTTTTGCAGGTACATGTAATATTCTAGTAATAAGTGGTATTTTAGTTTTGGGGAAAATTTTCTTTTGTATATGTAATCTCCCAAAACTTGAAATGTAACCACGGTATTCCTCCGCCATAAATGAGGGTAAGTAATAAAATAAGTAGACCATTTTGCCTACTAAGAGATGATGAATTATATGAATAGTAAATTTCGAGAACGAAATTTTATAAGGAGAGGAGAATGTCACAACTCGAATAATAATGGGATTTAAATAATAAATAGGAAGGAAAATGGAAATAATAACAGAAGGAAGAAGTCGACTTCGTCGACGAACACAGGGGATTCTTTGACGAGGGTATAGACGAAGGCAAGATTCGTCGACGAGGAAATACTGAGAGAGGTTTTGGGTAGTCTGAATTTCATCGACGAGGAGTGGGTTTCGACGACGAAATTATTAAAGGACTCGTCGACGAGATGACATGGCTCGTTGACGAATCTAGTCCTATAAATATAAAAAACCTGGATTTTAACTTCAAAATTAAGAAACCTCTCACTCTCTCTCTCTCCCTATGGTTCCTCTCTCTTCTCTCTTTGATTTCGAGCTGGATTTTCGCTGGTTCGACGATCTGAAGCCACCACGACACTCCTGGGGAAGTTCTCTCCAACTCTGCCGGAGCGGATCATTGGTGAAAACAAGTTGGAAATCATCCCTGAGTTGAGGTAAGGTTTTTTATGCCAAATTTGGTCTTACTATAGTTATAGGAAATGATATACACGTAGAAATACTGAAATTTAGTACTGGGAGTTTTCAGCTTCAGGGTATTGATCAGGAAATCTTACGGGTGTGAGTCCAGGAATACATAGGGGCTTTTTAGTTGCCAGGTAAGGAAATAAACTAAAGCAGTTATTTTTCCACACAAATTACCATTATTTCTCAGCAAATTGATTTTAAGAAAAACTTGTACTATATATGAATATTATTGAGTAAATGTATATTTGGGAAAATACTGCGGTATACAGGAATTACAATTTTAGATGGAACGTATGATTTAATTCAGCATTGTGTGGCATGAGTATTATTTTTCATGATAAGTATTATATTACGACAATTTTACGAATAAGCATGTTTTCAGGAATTGCGTAATAATGCAGAATATGATAATTTTGAAATACATGATAATTGATTTATTTTCAGAATGATATGTATGAAATGTTCGGCATGAGGCCATATTTATGAAATATTCGGTGCGAGGCCGTATTTATGAAATTATGAAAGATGCTATATTATCATGTATTATATGTTATCATAACCCGGATGTTAGTTTAGTTTAGTTCAGGAGCTCAGTATCGTAGCTATATAGATCAGATATTTATGTTCAAACTTGTGCTATTCACCCCACGAGGGGGTGGGAGATGGATAGTCGATGTGACTTTTAGTGTAGAGTTGTAGACATCAACCTAGCAGTCTGGACCAGGGTGCGGCGGGCTCATCATACTTACAGACATTTTTGACTCAGCAGTAGTCGGCCAGCCATTGTCGGGGCCCGCCTTTGGGCTGCACAACCCATCATGGGGGATAATACATGACAACAACTAGCTATTCATCCTGGGTATCTTTTTAGTATTTTCAGATATAACAAACAATTTATGAACGATATGAGTTACTAGAAAAATATAAAAGTATGTGATGATTCAGTATGTTATACGAATGTTTACAGATATATGGAATGTATTGTATATGTATAACTGCATTATATATGCATGTTGCCACACAGCTGCATTTAGTTTATTTTCCCTTGCTAAGAAGTGTCTCACCCCCGAATTTAATTAATTCTTCAGGAGTCCCTGAGAGACCGGCAGGTCGTGGCAGCCGTTGAGGTTATTGAGTTACTCCATTAGGAGGGTAAGATTTTGTACTAGGATTGGGATTATTTTGTTGTGAGATCCTCGATATATTTGGAATGTTATGGGAGATTGAAAATAAATGTATGATAATTTGGTGTAAGTAGCCTCTGGTATTATGATCTATAGTTGGATGGTTGTAATTTTATACTTACTTCTGCCTAGGTTTCCAATGTGAATGACAGATGTCCCCGTTACCCATGGGTTCGGGTTAACTATTTTATTTATTGTGTTCATATATATGTTAAGATAAGCAGGTCGTTACAGAAGTAGTAGTAATGGCCAGCAGACCAACAGCAGCGGTACAACAGTAGTAAGAGGCTGTGGCAAGAGCAAGGAGAGCGTAAGGAGTTCGGGACAACAGAAAAGAGGGAAGAAGGGAGAGACAAAGTGGAGGAGAGGGGGAAAAGAGGGAGAGAGAGCCGAAAGGGTTAGAGAGAAAGGAAGGCTGGGCTGCTGTGTGGCCGAGAGAAAAGGAAAAAATAGAGGAGAAAGGGAAGAGAGTTGGGAAAGAAGGGAGAAGGGAAGGAAGGAGAGGAGGAAGCCGAGAGTGAGATAGGAAAGAAAGGAAGAGAGAAGGGAAATTGGGGCTGCCTCCAAATAAGAGAAAAAAAATAATAATATATAGAGGGTGAGGGGGCGGAATGCCCTACGCGAACCCAGCAAGGGGTCTAGACCCGGCTGCATGGCTGGGTCACATTAAGGTAAATTTTATATATATTTTTCCTTTTGCCTCTCCTTTTCTTCTTTATTTTGTTTCCCAGCGAACGAGGGTGATTTTCACCATTTTAGAGCCCGTATCGCTCAAAACTTAAAATACCAAAGTTGTAGATAATCTTCTCATATTTCTCTAGAATTTCAAATCATGTTGATCAGAACTCGGATGAAAAAATTATGTACGAATTACGAAGCGGTGCCAGTTTTAGTTCTCGATAATTGCCTTGCGATAAAAAGTACCAAAAATTCATAAATCACCTAATAAGATGCAAATATTATAAATAGGACCCATGCTAAAATATTGAGAGTAATTAGGTGTTAAATTAAAAATATAAGCCTCAATGCATGAATTAAAGCACCTAATTATGCAGTTTAAGCGCGTAATCATAGCCTTAGCGCATGCATGACTTCAACCTTTCGAAAATTATCCTACGATATTAAAACACAAATATCCATAAATTTACAAAAATAGGATAATTATCTTACATTATCGAATGAGTTCACTAATTAAAATAATGGACATAATCAAACATTTAATTAAAACTATGATCTTTAATGCAGGAATTTAAATACCTAATTATGCAACTTTGACGCATAATCTTATGCAATGGTTTGCACAAGACCAGATATAGCCTATGCAGTTGATGTAGTTAGCCGATTCTTGTCAAATCCGATAAGAGAGCATTTGTTGACTTTTTGAGTCCTATCTCATATTTGTTAATGTTTTTCGAGTTTGAGTGCAGGTTCAAATTGGCAAAATCATATGGCGGCATACACTGGCTTGAAGATAAGGAAGACCCAAAGTATCCAATTTCTTTGTAATTCATATTCAATTCATTGAGTCTGTAATAATTAATTATCTGTCTGTAATAATCTTCATATCATTCATGTAGGAACCTATAAGCTCAAGACCGTTGAATGACCTTAGGGATAACCCGGATTTTTGGGTCTTGGTAAAAAGACCTTAGAAAGGCCCTAGGACCTTTCACAAACACTTAGAATAAGTCTCCACTATCATCTATGCAATCAAGGGTACAAATTTAACATAGGTCCTAAAATGGTAAAGGATTCGAGCGAACGAACCTTGGCATTAAAAACTCCTCGGTTGACCGAACCGTTGGAAAGTCAAAATATTGACCTAACATTGAGTGACCAAACCGAAAAGAGCTGAGTGTTCTCGGTCGATCAAATATATTATTCTGAATTTTCCAACAACTCGGGCACCCGAACTCCACTGTCAATTTGACCTCGCGCGACCGAACATGCAAGTTTGGCATACCGAACTTAAGTCTAGGCGACCAAATCTCAGACATTTTGAAAATCGCCTAGTTCAGCCACTCGAACCATTTTTTAGGCACCTGAACTTCAAAAATTACTTTTCTTCATGTGTCTATTCAGGCGACTGAACCTATGGCTCAGTTAGTCGAAACTCTCAGGTTGGCCAATTTTTACCACTGATAATTAAGGGTAAAACTGGGTTATTTTGACTAAACATCTTTAAAATAATTTTAAAAATTACCCGTGTGTCCCAATGGTCAAAATTTTATGAGTAGGTATACATATGAGTTGATTTACAAAGATTAAGCCAAGATTAGGGAGTTTGATTAATAAATTTTTTTCTAAATTTTTTAGAGCCCTTTCTTCATACACAACTCATATACTCTTCCATTGAGCATTCCTTTGAAAAAATAATCTTGTGTGAGAGTATCCTGCATCATCCTACATAGCTCACTATTGTTATAACTCTCATTGTGTTTGATTGTTTGGTTGTTTTTCATTAAGAGTTTTAGCCAAAAGTTCCCCTCCCTCCGCCCTCTGATTTAATTAATAAATGTATTGGTTGGAGAAACTTTATAGCTTGTGAGTCTTTGCATTCGTATTGCAACACTCCTAAGCTTGCATTGTGATTTGTAAAGCAAATTATTTTTTACAAGCTTTTATTACAAGTATCTCTTGAGATAGAATTTTTAAGAAAATCATTTTGAGAGATTTTGATTACACTATTTGGAAATCTTTGAAACTCTAATCTTGATTGATATATGTTGGCCTAACAAGGCTTACAATTCTTATCTTGATGATAACAAATCAAGATAAGTTTGATAAGGTTTTCAAGTTAAACTATTTCAGGAAGTAGGCAAACTACAAGCATTTCAAAGTCAAAATAAAAGCTCATGATGGACATACTTTCAAGGATGAAAGTTGATTGAAAGCTCAAAGATGATATATGATCATGGAAAAGCAAGGATTTACATGAAGATCAAAAGATTAGAGTTTTAAGGATGTCTCTATGTAAGTACTTCATGTAAACCTCAATATAAATTAAATTGAAGCTCTTAAAAAAAAACTAAAAAACACATTTTTGAAAGACCTTAAAATATGTTTTTAAGTCAAAATGATAAAAGGTCTCAAAGGAAGAAAGTTTTCAAATTAAAAAAGAGAGGTTCTGAGAGCCAGGCGACTGCCCAATATAGGCAGTAGACTGCCAAAAATAAAGGGACATAAACTTGGGAGGCAGTAGGGTCCCATGCGATTACCTGAACCCTGACAGGTGCCTAAGTGGTCAAGCCAGGCGACTACCTGTGTCTTGGAAGGTGACTGCTAGCCTTCTAGATGTATAATTTTGACTATGGCAGGTGACTGCCAGGTCGTGGTAGGCGACTGCCACTCAAACATGTTTTTAAAAAAACTTAACGGGAAGATTCTTTAAATGGATTTCTTGGACTCTACTCTTTTTGAAAACTTGATGTTTACTCCAAGTAAGCTTGGGGGCAAGGAATTATCTTTTGAACATCTATAAATAGCCCCAAATATAATGACTTTAGATATTAAGAAATTTTCTAGAAATCAAAGAACTCTCAAAGCTCTCAATCTCTCTTGTGCTTATCCTACGTTCATTACTGAATTGCTGCTGATCCCAACTCCGAATTTAAGCTTTCAAAGTTAGAATCTTTTAATACACGGAAGATATATTCAATGATTTAAATTCAATTGAGCTTCAATCTCTTTATATTGATTTATATTGAAGTATATTTGTGCTGAAACTGTACTAACAAGCTCTATTGTGAGAGTGTCTATTGTACACAAACCTTTCTCTACTTATTTCTTGTTTATAGACGATTCAAGGTTGTTGGATTGTTGTGCCAAGCGAGGGGATATCGTTTGGAGAGGCAGGCTCTGGCCTAATCGAAGGAGTGTTGTAAACGGCGTTGTTTCGCCCAGCAAAGAAACTGACCTAGTGAATCCTTTGGTGGTTTGCCAAAGGCGACGACGTAGGTTGGGTATAAGTCGAACCTCGTAAAATATTGTGTTCCGCTCTCTCTTCCCTATTCTTTACTTTTCAGTACACTTTATAAACTGTGTGGATGCTTTATAATTTTTGAATTCTTGAGTGTTTGGTTGTTAAATAGACTGGAAGATAATTTGTTTTGGTTTGATCAACATTGATTGCGGAAACCGAAAGGGACTACGTTAGTTGATCATCCTAAACTTATTAAACTGAAAGTTTATTTAAAAGTTGAACATTGGGAAGAAGCGTGATTGTGTATTTCAACACAGGGCTTATACAAATCCAACAAGCATTATATATTACTAAAGGGCTATTGTTACAAGAATCAAGTGCTTGGTTATTTCATTTTAATTGTGGTTGATTTGGATTGATTGTTTTACACGTATTTTGTGATTGTGTTTGGGTTGTGTTCATTGTTATAATTCAGAAACATTTAAAAAGAACATAAATCTTTTAAAAACCCAATTCACCCCCTCCTTCTTGGGAACTATATCCTATTTTCAATTGGTATTATAGTAAATCTTAATAAAAAGCTATAAAAATATCGAATGACACATTTAGGAGTAGCTCCCTTTAGAGAAGGCCAATCCTCAACCCGACCACCTATCTTTTGTGGACATAACTACACTTTTTCGAAATAAATGAATGCAAATCTATCTTCAACGTATGGATTGGAAAGCTTGGGAAGTTGTTATGGATGGAGATCTAATTCTTACAAAAATAGTGGATGGAAAAAAAATTCCTAAAGAGGAAAAAGAGTTGATCGATATAGACTACAAAATGCTCCAAATAAATTCAAGTGCCATAAATGCCTTGTATTGTGCTTTAGATGCTAATGAATTAGTTAGAGTCATGGCCTGCAAAACGACTAAAGAAATTTGGGACAAGTTAGAATTAACTTATGAAGAACGGTAGATGTTAGAGACAATAGGATTGACATGCTAACCAGTGAGTATAAAGCTTTCAAAATGATTCCGGATGAAACAATCACTAGTATGTATACTAGATTTACTCACATAATAAATTTTCCAAGTGCCTTAGGAAAGACCTATACCACCTATGAATTGATTCGGAAAATACTAAGAGGCCTTCCCTCCATATGGGAACCAAAGGTCACTGCAATAACTAAAGGTAGGAACCTTAAGACTACCTCACTAGATGAACTTATAGGTTCACTACTCACTTATGAAATGACATTAAAAGAAAGAAACCCTGAACCTAAGCATAAAAAGTCGATAGCCTTAAAAGCAGCTAGTGAAAGCTCCAGTGAAGATGAAAGTGAATCTAGTGATTTAGACCAAGATGAATTAGTATTCATCACTACAAGACTTGGCAAGTTCTATAGGACAAATAAAAATTTCCCTAGAAAGTTTAGTAAAAAGAAATCTGAAAAAGGGGGAAACAAATAGGAAAGAAAACAAAAGTAAAAATGACCCTCCTACATTTTATCATTACAAGAAACCAGGACACATCAAGCCATACTGCCCTTAACTTAAGAAGGATAAAAAGAAGAAGAAGGAACCCATGAAAGCTACATGTGATGATTCAAGCCCAAGAGAAACGGAGAACGAGTCAAGCGGACAAGAGATAGCAAATATGTGATTCATGGCAAATACAGAAGAGGTAAATTCCTACTACTCATCAACAGAATCTAGTAACAAATCTTATAATGAATCTTGCGATAGCATACCTTCCTATAAAGAACTAGAAGTTGAGTTATTTGCCTTACATAAAGGTTTATCAAAGTCTCCAAATGAAACATAACCTTGAAAGAACAAAATGAAAAACTAATAAAACAACTTGAACTTTCTAAATACATTGAAAAGGAGAAAGAATCTCATATTCAAAGTTTAGAAGAGAAAATAGAAGATATGACTCCAGAAATAGTCAAAATACAAGTAGATGATCAAAATAAAAAAGTGTTGGCCAAGTTAGGCTTACAAACTCTTGGTTTTGATGATAACAAAGTAAAGTTATTTAATGCATTTTCAAGTGATATGACTACAGGCAAAGATGATTTGCTCAAATTACATACCCTGACATCAAAGCTTACAAGGATCAAGGAACAAGGAAAGTCATGTAAAAACACCAAAGATCCACAATGAAAGCTCATAAAAGTCTGAAAGAATGAAGAAGCAGCGTTGAAAGGACTTGAAGCAAAGAAAGTGTCAAAATAAGCTTAGGACAAAGTCTTTGTAAGTACTTCTAAGTATATTCAAATATGAATCTTTCATTTTGAAGCTGATTAGGCAAAGAGACTTAGAGACCTTAGTATAAAACTTGGAACACGTTTTCATAGTTAAACAAACTCATATTCCAAGATTAATTGAGCAAAGAAGAAAGAATTCAAAAATATGTTGAAATAAGGAAAATCTGCTGATAGATGACTGTCTATTCAGAGACAAACGACTTGCATGTTTTGAAGTGTTTTTAATACAAGTCAGAAGACTAATAGACAACTGTCAAGTAATGGACAGATGACTACCAGTGACTAGTGAGCCGTCTGTGGGTGTTCTTCCAAACGACTGTCAACCTTCTGTGTATATTGAAAAAATTGACTTGTTCATGGATAGACGACTGTCACCATATGGACAGACGACTACCACCCCACTATGTTGTACTAAAACTAAATCATTATGGTGACAAACGATTACCAATCTGAGGACGGACGACTGCACCTCTCTGCCTATGAATTTTATAGTTATAATATATAGACAGACGACTGCCAGGACTTCACATTCATCTTGCTCGTGGAATTTTTCAAATTTCCAATAGATATATTTTTTGAATTTCAAATTATTTGAAGCTTAAATAATTTTAAAACTTGGAAACAACTCTAAGTACACTTGGGGAACAAGCAAGGAGTTTTTCTACCTTTATAAATACCCTCAAGGATCATTGTTTTAAACACCAAAAAATCAATTTAGCTCTCATACGCTCTCAATGCCTACTAAAATTCTAAAAGTGTGTTATTGCTCTCATCAACTCAAAAAAATCTCTGAAAGCTTTGTTGAGTTTCTCACTGAGTTTGTGCATCAAGTTGTTGATTCTTTCATTCATTGAAAGATACTTATGGTGATAAACTTCTAAGAGCTTCATTCTGAAATTCATGTTCTAAATTTATTGAAGTACATAGTATTTTAATTTGTACTAATCAGCTCTTTGAGGAGCAAACTCTTGTACGCTTTGTTTTATATCTTTGTAACATGTTGAGTGATGATTCGAGTGTTGAATCGTTGAAACCAAACAAGGGAATATTGTTTGGAGAAGGCGGACTCTAGCCTTACCCAAGGAGTGTTGTAATCGGTATCGTTCCCCCTGGTAAAGGAGCAGTGATAGTGAATCCCTTTGGTGGTTTGGCCAAGGGCGAGGACATAGGCTGTGTTGAAGCCGAACCTTGTAAAAACATTATATTCTTCTTTCCCTTCTCTACTCTTTATTTTTTAGCAAAAGATATCATATGTGTGGTTGCTTTAAAATTCAATTTTGAGTGTTTGGTTGTTAAATAGACCGAAAGATAATTTGTTTTGGATTGATCAGCATTGATTGCAGAAACCAATAGGGACTACATTGGTTGATCATCTTTGACTTATTAATCTGAAAGTTTATTTAAAAGTTGAACATTAGGAAGAAGAATAATTTTGATACAGGGCTTATAACAAGTTCAACAAATTTTCATATCAACACAGGGCTATTATTTTAAAGATTGAGTGTTTGATAATATTTTTTTTGATTGTCAGCACTCTAGATAAATTTTGTGATTGTGCCTAAGTTTTGATTACTATTATAACTCAAAAGAACTAAGACTAAGGGGAATAAAATTTTTAAATCCTGATTCACCCCCCTCTTGGGAATCTATTCCAATTTCAATTGGTATCAAAGCCTAGTTATCGTAATTCCTAGCAAGAAACCATAAAAAGAACAAATGGCAAATATTTGAGTAGCACCCTTCGGTGAAGGCCAATCCTCAACACGTCCACTAATATTTTGTGGACCTAATTTTACGTTTTGGAAAAAGAGAATGCAAATCTATCTCCAACACATGGACTGGAAAGCATGGGAAGTAGTTATGGATGGAGACCTTATTCCCACTAAAATAGCATATGGAAAATAGATTCCAAAAGAGAAAAAGGATATGACCGATTCAGATTATAAAATGCTTCAAATCAATTCAAGCGCTATAAATGCTTTATACTGTGCTTTAGATGCTAATGAATTTAATAGGGTCATGGCCTGCAAAATGGCTAAAGAAATATGAGACAAATTAGAAGTGACATATGAAGGAACTATAGATGTTAGGGATAATGGGATAGACATGTTGACAAACGAATATGAAGCATTCAAAATGAATTCAGATGAAACAATATCGAGCATATACACCAAATTTACCCACATAATAAATTCCTTAAGTGCCTTAGGAAAAACCTATACTACCTACGAAATGATTAAAAAAATTCTAAGAGGCCTTCCCTCCATATGGGAACCAAAGGCTACAACTATTACAGAAGGTAGAAACCTTAAGAACACCTCTCTAGATGAACTCATTGGTTCACTACTCACTTATGAGATGGCTCTAAAGAAAAGGAATCCTGAACCCAAACATAAAAGATCCATAGCATTAAAAGCCTCTAGTAATAGCTCGAGTGAAAAGGAAAGTGAATCAAGAGAATTAGATCAAGATGAATTAGCATTCATCACTAAGAGACTAGGAAAGTTCTATAGGAAAAATAAGAGGTTTCCTAGAAAATTTAACAAAAAGAAATCTAAAAAAGGAGAGATAAGTAGAAAATAAAATAAAGGTAAGAATGAACCTCTTATATGCCATCACTGCAAGAAACCAAGACATATCAAGTTGGACTGCTCGTTGCTCAAGAAAGACAAGAAGAAGAGGAAGGAAGCGATGAAAGCCATGTGGGATGATTCTAGCTCCAGCGAGACAGAAAATGAATCAAGTGGACAAGAGATGGCAAACATATGTTTTATGGCTAATAACGAAGAGGTAAAGTCCTACTATTCCTCTACAGAATCTTACAATGAGTCGTGCAATGAGTCATATGACAACATGCCTTCCTATAAGGAATTGCAAGCTGAGTTGTTTTCTTTACATAAGAGATTCATAAAAATTTCCAAAAGAAATATAACATTGAAAGATCAAAATAAAGAACTATTAAAGCAACTTGAATCATTCAAAACCATTGAAAAAGAAAAAGACTCTTGTATTAAGAAGTTAGAAGAGGAAGTAAATAAAGTAACTCAAGAGTTAGGCAAAACTCATGAAGATGATTTGAATAAAAAAGATTTAGAAGTAAATGAACTTAAGAAATCAATAGAGGATAAGGAGAAAATCATATATAACTTTACCAAAGGTAAAGAAAATTTTGAAAAGATGATTGGATAGCAAAGGCTACATGGAAATAAAGAAGGAATAGGTTATAATGGTAAAACAAATAAAAAGAATAAAAAATTGTATATGGGATACTTCGTCAAGGAAGCCAAGCACTATGCTAGCACCTCCTTAAACAACAAACATGAATACACCACTTGCTATATGTGCAAAACTAAAGGGCATGTAATGTTCAACTGCCCATTAAAAAGAAAATATGTTAAAATTCAAGGAGAATGGAGAGTCAATAATGGAACTAAAAACAACACAAAGAAAGTTAAAAGAATTTGGGTTCCAAAGACTAACACAATGAATTCCTCATTGTAGGTATGCTTTAGGACTACACCGTCAATGGATAAATGGTACTTGGACAGCGGATGTTCAAGGCACATGACTGGTGACAAGACCAAGTTTACCACACTAAGACAAAAGGATGGGGGATACGTCACCTTCGGCGATAATGCCAAAGGTAAAATTATTGGCATTGGAAAAATAGGTAAAAAACCTTCTCTTACCATTGATAATGTGTTATTGGTAGAAGGATTAAAACACAACCTTTTAAGCATAAGCCAACTAAGCGACAAAGGGTTCGAAATAACCTTTAAGAAAGAAAAATATGTTATCCAAAATCCTAAGAACAATGAAACCTTGTTTATAGCCAATATGATAAATAATGTTTATTGTATAAACCTTGAGAATCTAGTAAATCAAAATGTAACTTGTTTGACAGCAATGAATGAAATAAGTTGGGTATGGCATAGAAAATTAGGATATGCTAGCATGGACCTATTATCCAAATTATCAAAGAAAAATCTTGTAAAAGGATTACCAAATACCAAATTCATAAAAGACAAGATGTGTGATGCGTGCCAAAAGGGAAAGCAAGTCAAAACAAGCTTCACAAAGAAAAAATACATATCTACTAAAAGGCCCCTAGAACTATTACACCTAGACTTATTTGGTCCAACTAGAACTGTTAGCCTAGGAGGTAAACAGTATGCTTTTGTAATAGTAGATGACTATTCAAGATTTACTTGGGTATTATTCTTATCAAACAAAGATGAAGCCTGTGACATGCTAATCACCTTATGCAAGAAATTACAAAATGAAAAGAGCTATAATGTAACAAGCTTTAGAAGTGATCAAGGTAGGGAGTTTAAAAGCAAAGAGGTTGATAAATTCTATAATGAATATGGAATAAATCATAATTTTTCAGCACCTAGGACTCCACAACAAAATGGAGCTGTAGAAAGAAAGAATGGAACCCTACAAGAAATGGCAAGAACAATGATAAACGAAAATAACCAACCTAAATAATTTTGGGCAGAAGCTGTGAATACAGCTTGTTATATTGTAAATAGGGTATCTATAAGATCAAGTATAGACAAAACATCGTATGAACTATGGAAAGGTAGAAAACCAAATATTTCCTACTTTCATGTATTCGGATGCAAATGTTTTATCCTTAACACTAAAGATGATTGTTAGAATTGGTGTATTCCCAAGAGGGGGGGTGAATTGGAATTTAAAACTTTTTATCCTAGGTCAATCTATCCTACAACAGAATATACACAACCTAGGGTCAGTCTATTCAATTTCAGAATGCGTAGATAAATATAATATGGAATTTAAGTCATACACGTCATTCACCCATAACATACATGTGCGGTAAATATAAAGTGCAAAAATGTAAATGAATACACGATATGTTATCGGGGTTCGGCCAACTGTGCCTACGTCCCCGCCTCTAGCTCGCAAGCAGGAGGATTTCACTAATAGCTCACTTAAGGGTGGAGCGGCACCGTTTACAACCAGGTCAAACTAACACAGAGCTGACCTCAACCTTAACCAGGTCAATTAGTGGGGCTGACCTCAACCTACACGCCTTAACAAGACAACACACCTAGCTTTCCTAACCGGGTCTAAGCCAATCCGGGACTATTCCAGGGCTAGTCTCCCTCTTCATTCCCGTGCCTAGAAATACAACAGTATTTGAAATACAATCAAATGGTACAATGAATAAGCTTTCAAGTAAAGCAGATGTGTACCCAAATACGCGCAATTACAAACACTACAGTATGATTCAATATGTAAGTTCAATGTGGTCTAAGATGTCAACTCTCAAATAGATTTACTATCGTTGTAATGAGTGGGTGAGAGTGCAAACCTAAATGATCTTTGTATCACAGGATATTCAATCTAAGTGCTCAAACAAAGATATTATCCAAACTTCATATATTTCAATCAACAAGTTTTCTCAATATATATATATGTATATGAAGCTCTAGCAATGTATAAGTTTGGTTTGCAAAAAGAGTTTAATCTTTGTGTTCAACTATAGATATAAATCAATGAATATTGCAACAAAGATTTTTCTCACACAAACAAATATCTCTTTAAAGATTTATCAAGACAAAACACACTAAATATTTGAAAGTATTTTGAAAATGTTTTGCAACCAAAAACAAGTACAATCTTCTTAAGATGTTGCAATGAAGGTGCAAATCTTAGAAGATCTATCAAAGTCTTCTTAGGATAGACTTATTAACAAAGTCTCCTAAGAATACTTAGGTTTAGCTCTCAATGAAAATAAATCAATCAAATATCAATGGGAGAGCAAACCTATTAAATATAAACACTCAATCGACTTACAGAGGATTTAAGAGATCGAAGAAGGTAAGCATGAGTGAATGGGGATTGGATATGAGTATTATAGGATTTGGGATTTTCAGATAATTTCTCTTAATCAATATTTTTAATCCCATACTAATTATCCCAAATGAGGGGGTATTTATAGACAACCCTTGAAATATAACCGTTGGGGACCTATTTGGAATAATTAGGAAATTTTAATGACCTTTCAAATATTTTAACCCTGCTTAAACCATTTAATCGCGGTAAAAAAATAGGAGCAACCCGAAAGGTCCGGTTTCGGTCGACCAGGACTCAATTGGCTCGGTCGACTAGGGGACTTTTAAACTGAAAGGCTCGGTCGATCGGAGAGGGAAATTTCCCAAACTTCCGAGGTTCGGTTGACCAGGGGAATTTTGAACTGAAAGGCTCGGTCGACCAGACCGCTAGGAATTCTCCCGAGGACCCTCCGGTCGACCAGGTAGTTGTAGTACAAAAGTGGTCGATTGACCAGATGGTCAAACTTTTGACCCCAGGGGGTTTCGGTCGACTAGGACCTTTTGAACTACCTGGTTCGATCGACCATATGGTCAAACTTTGACCCAGAAAGGGTTTCGGTCGACTTGGAGTTTTGAACTGAAATGGTTCGGTCGACCAGGACCTTGGTCAACAGTTGACCCAGGCCTATTTCGGTCGACCAGGGCAAAATGAACTGCCTTGGCCGGTTGATCGAAAGTGCATCAAGTGTGCATTTCGGTATAGTTTCGAAACATATAAACCCTATTCAAGTGCCTAACAAATATATGTGAACATGTGTGTGTCTTAGGGTCACTTGGGTAAAAAATAGAGACACCGAAAAAGTCCGGTGTCGGTTGACCAAAGGGAAAACCTTAAGGTCTTTCTAAAGTTCATTCTCACTCATGGTTTGTTTGAGCTTACGTATTATCATGCATGTGATGTGTGTGAGCTTATTACAAACCAAAGACCTATTTCCTGCTTAAATATTACAGACCCGAATATAAATTACAACAAATCAATTATATCAAGGGTCTTCAGAGTCTTCGTTTTCCTCTGAGTCTCCGAGTGCCATCATAGGATACTGTCAAGATAAACCTGCACATCAACTTAGCAATCATTAAATAACTGAGTATTTTTCATAATCAAAACAGGGTATGACCCATAGGGTCAACAATCTCCCCTTTTTTGATGATGACAAATACTTGCCTACCCTACTTCTCCCCCTTTTGGCAACAGCAAAAAGAGTGTAGATAAACATTTAAGTTTATATAGGCAAATAAGAGGAGAATATCATTTTTATACACAATAAGTTCGAAAAGTTTTTCGAAAAGTTTCGGCGGCATGCCGTTTGAAAATGGGACTTTCCAAAACAAATCCTGTATAAAAAGGACCTGTTTGAGTTTATAAACCTAGCAAGTTATCCACAAGTACTCAAACAGTTCAGTATGGTCCATCAATCCAGTATAGATTTCAATATCATCATAAAGTGGATAAAGAAAGTGGCCATTACAAGTCATAATCGATACTCATTAAGCCTAATATGATTTTGCAATAAAATGTAAAGTCCAAGGCCATCATGGAGTAGACATATGAATTATGCACACAAGCAACAATCAATATTCACAAATCTAAGGCAATAAAACATATCAACTATAAAGTTTGTTTCTTAGACTTGTAAATTTTACTTGAGAGCTCCCCCTAAATTTATGTACACTATGAAATATCTAGGAAGCATCTACTTATACTAACATTAATTATGAGAATTCATTAAGTTTCTAATACAGTATAAGTAATGAAACAAATCGGACTCAAAAAGTTAAAGCCAATTAATAGTGTGAGCTCAAAGAGCTCGGTGAGTCATAATTCTCTTCTCCAGGATGGGGCTAAAACTCCCAAATATAGTCTCAAGCATACATAAGCGCATTTATGCTTAATAATGAATTTCATTTAAGCACATCCATCATATGTTCATTCTTCTTAGTATTACTTAGCATGCAAGAGATTTTAGGCATTAAGTTCTTACTGATTTATTCTAAGATTAGGACCTAAATTCCCATGTATATTTGCATGCACGCTTACTTGAATTTAGCTCAAGGATGATGTTCTCTTAAGTGCATTTCTTATATACTCATCCTATCAAATAATTCAGCATGCAACAAATATTGATCTTTCAACGCATATGCATGACATATTGCATTTCATTTTAAAAGCACGATAGTTAATTAAGACTATACTCAAAGTTATGCAATATGAAAAACATGCATGTACATAATAATAATAATAATAATAATAATAATAATAATAATAATAATAATAATAATAATAATAATAATAATAATAATAATAATAATAATAATAATAATAATAATAAGGCAAGAGGAAAAAGAGTTTGTTTTGAAATTTTATCTTGCCAAAATAGTGCTGGGGGTTGCTTGCTGCAAAAATAAGATTTTAATTTAAAGCAAGCAAGCAACAAATTTTCTGATTTGTCAATTATACACATACTAAATTTTAACCAGAATGATCACAACCATAATGATCCTAAAAGTTTTAAAATTCACATGCAAGATCATATGGCAAACACAAACAACTGTGGCAATATAAACATGCTTCAGATTATGATTTTCAATAAAAACATTTCATTCAATCACATGCCACAATGAGTTCACAATAGATCTAAGCTGAACATATGGGTAAGCAAAACAGGGTAGTAATTTGATTTTAGATGCTCCCCTTTTCATTTTGAATATGTGCTTAGATTCTTTAGCTACTTATACTAACCAAAGATTAGTTTCATTATGCTTAGTAGTATAAGCCATCAATTCAAATCTTTAAAAGCAACTATACTAAGTATTCGTCAATTACATGTTATCATTTGATTAGTATAGTTGTCCCTACAGACCATAGATGCATCAAAGAATATATATTAAGGCATGCAATATAGTTCAAGACCCACAAACATTCTATATCAAAATATAAGCCTTTAAGCACAAGATATAATGTTTAGGGTATTCTCAAGAGCCTCAATATTTCAATAGGCGAAAGTGATGCATATGAGTCATTTATGTGCTTCCTATAGGGATGGAGCTGAGCTCCCCTAAGTATGTGATGATTATGCAAGGATGAAATTGTGATATTTCTATTTAAGTTTTCACTCATCCTTTCAAAAACATTTTAGCATTTTTATTATCATAATCATCCTTAACATAAGGTTTTGGTTTGGGAAAAATCCTGTCGAAATTTCGGCAGCGTGCCATCTGTAAATCGGACATTTACCAAATTTTCAAGTACCGAAACCTGATAGATTCAAGCAATCAATTCAAAATATTTCATTTTAAGCATGCGAGAACCTATATATGCTACCAGCATGCAATACACAACATACTGCATCAGCTATACAGTTGGCGTTCCATACAAGCATGCAAGTAAATAAGTTTCTGTAACAGCCTTGCAGATGACATTCCATACAATCCAGTATTATCAAACAACATATTCAATAACAGTTCATAATACTAGATAATCACAAACCACTATCCATCAATATATAGTATAAGCAATACTAATTATCCCAAATGAGGGGGTATTTATAGACAACCCTTGAAATATAACCGTTGGGGACCTATTTGGAATAATTAGGAAAGTTTAATGACCTTTCAAATATTTTAACTCTGCTTAAACCATTTAATCGCGGTAAAAAAATAGGAGCAACCCAAGAGGTCCGGTCGACCAGAAATGGTTCGGTCGACCAAGACTGAACTAGCTCGGTCGACCAGGGGACTTTTAAATTGAAAGGCTCAATCAACCGGAGAGGGAAATTTCTCAAACTTTTGAGGTTCGGTCGACCAGGGGACTTTTGAACTGAAAGGCTCGGTCGACCAGACCGCTAGGAATTCTCTCGAGGACCCTCCGGTCGACCAGGTAGTTGTAGTACAAAAGTGGTCGATTAACCAGATGGTCAAACTTTTGACCCCAGGAGGTTTCGGTCGACCAGGACCTTTTGAACTACCTGGTTCGGTCGACCATATGGTCAAACTTTGACCTAGAAAGGGTTTCGGTCGACCAGGAGTTTTGAACTGAAATGGTTCGGTTGACTAGGACCATGGTCAACAGTTGACCTAGGCTTGTTTCAGTCGACCAAGGCAAAATGAACTGCCTTGGCCGGTCGACCGAAAGTGCATCAAGTGTGCATTTCAGTCTAGTTTCGAAACATATAAACCCTATTCAAGTGCCTAACAAATATATGTGAACATGTGTGTGTCTTAGGGTCACTTGGGTCCAAAATAGAGACACCGAAAAAGTTCGGTGTCGGTCAACCGAAGGGAAAACCTTAAGGTCTTTCAAAAGTTCATTCTTATTCATGGTTTGTTTGAGCTTACATATTATCATGCATGTGATGTGTGTGAGCTTATTACAAACCAAAGACCTATTTATTATTACAGACCTTTCCTGCTTAAATATTACAGACCCGAATATAAATTACAACAAATCAATTATATCAAGGGTCTTCAGAGTCTTCGTTTTCCTCCGAGTCTCCAAGTGCCATCATAGGATACTGCCAAGATAAACCTGCACATCAACTTGGCAATCATTAAATACCTGAGTATTTGTCATAATCAAAATAGGGTATGACCCATAGGGTCAACAATAATTTAGGAAAGTTTGATGCAAAATATGATGAAGGTATGGCAAAGCTTATAGGGTTTACAATAAAAGAACTCTTACAATCATTGAGTCAATACACATAATGATTGATGAATCAAATCATCATGACAACAACATTAAGATTGATGAAAAATAAGATATTTCCCAAAAAGTAGAAGAACTTGAAATAAAAGAAGAAAATAATAATGAAGCTTCAAATGAATACATTATAGAAAATCTAGAACTACGTAAAGAATGGAGATATGCTAAAAGTCACCCAAAAGACCAAATTCTTGGTGAACCATCAAAAGGAATAACCACTAGAGCCTCATTAAAAAAAATATTTGTAACCATTATGTTTTCTTGTCTCAAAATGAACCCAAGAATATAGGAGAAGCTTTAAAAGATGATTCTTGGATTATAGCTATGCAGGAGGAACTAAATCAATTTGAAAGAAGTCAAGTATGGGAACTTATACCTAAACCCAAGGATAAATCAATCATAGGAACTAAATGGGTATTTAGAAATAAAAAGGATGAAACTAGGGTAGTAGTAAGAAATAAAGCTAGGCTAGTAGCACAGGGTTACAATCAAGAAGAAGGCATCGATTATGAAGAAACCTTTGCTCTTGTAGCAAGAATGGAAGCAATAAGGATGCTTCTTGCCTATGCAGCTAATAAAAACTTTAAATTATACCAAATGGATATAGAAAGTGTATTCCTAAATGGTTATATAAATGAAGAAGTTTACATTAAACAACCTCTAGGTTTTGAAGATACTAAAAACTCAAATCATGTATTCAAGCTAACTAAAGCCTTATATGGATTGAAACAAGCTCCTAGAGCTTGGTACGATAGACTAAACAAATTCCTATTCCAGAACAATTTTTTAAGAGGAAAGATAGATAGCACCCTATTTGTAAAAACCAAGAATAATGATATGCTTATAGCACAAATTTATGTTCATGATATTATATTTGGAGCAACTCATGAAGACTTGTGTAGTAAATTTGCTACATCTATGCAAAGAGAGTTTGAAATGAGCATGATGGGAGAGTTAAATTACTTTCTAGGTTTACAAATCAAACAAGCTAAAAGTGGAACTTTTATAAATCAAACTAAGTATATTAAATACATGTTAAAGAAGTTTGATATGGAAGAAAGTAAACCTATAGGAACTACCATGAGCACCTTAACTAGTCTTGACAATGATGAAAAAGGGAAACAAGTAGACACCAAGCATTACCGAGGCATGATAGGAAGCTTACTTTATTTAACAGCAAGTAGACCAGATATCATGTTTAGTGTGTGTATGTGTGCCAGGTTCCAATCAAATCCTAGGGAATCACATCATATCGCAGTTAAACGAATTCTTAGATATTTGATAGGCACAATAGATCTAGGATTATGATATCCAAAAGGAACAGATTTTGAAATGATAAGTTATTCAGATGTAGATTATGCGGGATGCAAAATAGATAGAAAAAGCACTAGTTGGACTTGTCACTTTCTAGGGCACTCACTAGTTTCTTGGTTTTCAAAGAAACAAAATTCTGTAGCATTATCTATAGCTGAAGTGGAATACATAGCAGCTGGGAGCTGTTGTGCTCAAACTTTATACATGAAACAACAATTAAGGGATTTTAAAATTCAATACCAATCCCCATAAAATGTGATAATACAACCGTGATAAATATTTCAAAGAATCCACTATCACATTCAAGAATTAAGCATATTGATACACGTCATCATTTTTTAAGAGATAATGTGGATAAGAAAGAAATAGTACTTGAATTTGTTAATACCAACGATCAATTGGCTGATATTTTTACAAAAACATTAGCTAAAGATCAATTTGTATTTATCATACGGGAATTAGGCATGTTACATATAAGAGAAGTGAACTAAAAGAAAACAAGAACAACTGTTCAAGGCAGACGACTGCCAGATAGCCGGTAGGCGACTGGCAGGCTACTGTCTATGTAAAAAGATAGTGGACAGACGACTGTCAACTTAGTGACAGACTACTATCTTACGGCGAGTCTTGTTCATTTCACAAGAAAAAAACTATTTTTAAACCCCCCAGACGTCTGTCCATTCGTCTCCCCTTCTCAAAATCAACTCCTTTTCATTCTCTTCAAAGTTCTTTCTCTCCTAAACTCCTCCCAACAATCATCCATCATAACCCTAATCCATACACATCTAGGGTTTTTTGAACTTCAACTGTTTCAAAATGGTTTGTATCAAAACCGTAGGAAGAAAAGAAAAAGCCTCCTCATCTTCTTCAAAGCCTACAACCAACGATGACATAGAAAAATGGCTAGTTTCGTCGCATATGAAAGCATTATATTAAAATCATATCTCAGTAATTGATCCAATATTCTGCAAGGTAATAGATGTTACTTTCTTTGAAGAAAACTTCCCTGAAATCCTTGAAATGTTCAAAAATATAGGATGTGATAAGTTCACTCTTCACCAAGTTAAGGGGTATTACCCAAATCAAATTAAGATTTTTTACTCAAACTTGGTAAAGAAAGAAGTTGGAATTGCTACTAAAAGTTATGGCCAGAAGATAACACTTACCCCATACTCTTTACGAAAAATTCTTCATATCAAGCATGGGGATTTTGAGCGTACTCCAGTAGAAAAACAATGGACTATGGAGCAAGGATTTTCACCATAAGAATTTTTGCCCCTGGTAATGAACGATGCACCCATTTATTTTGGACATCCTCCACTATACAAACAACTAAATCTCCAAGCACAAATCCTGCACAAGATCATTGCTTATAATATAATTCCGAGGTCCGGATCCTTTGATCATGTGTCCTTCTTCGATTGCTTTGTAATGTGGTGCTTATTAAAAGGGAAGAAATTAGATTTAGCAAGCATCATCCTAAAATGGATGGTCATGAAGCTCGAATCTCCCAGAATTGGGCTTCCGTATGGCGGCATTCTCTCCTTGGTCTTCGCTCATTTTCAAGTCCTTTCTCCATCATCAAAAATAGTAAAGCGAACCCATTACCATGTCTTTTCCCCTACTACACTAAAAAGAATGGGTTACAAAAAGTATACCAAAGGATGGATGTTTAGAGGCAATAGACCGGCAAGGCCAGCACAAGAAGAAAGGGATCCAGCTCCTGAAGAAGCTGATATGCCAACTTGGTTTGTTCCATTTTATCAAAATTATACTAGCATTAGTTTTGAAATGAGGGAAAATTTTGCTTCTCTTCAGGATAAGATCTCAAACATTGATGACAAAAACACTCTGTTTGAAGAAGAAGAAGAAGAAGAAGAAGAAGAAGAAGAAGAAGAAGAAGATTTTGCTACACATGCTCAGTTTCTGAATGTTTTATGACTTTTTATTGATGCCAAAAGGGGTAGTATGTGTGTTGAGAAAATTCTATGAACTTATGTATGTATTTGCTTATGTATGTTTATATTTCCAGTATGATGTACTACGCTTGTATTTCCAGTATGATCTATGAAGAGTTTTATGAATCTTGGAATCTTGGAACTTATGCCTTAATGTGTCTTAATGAGATTATTTTAAATCTATGCTTATTGATAGGGGGAGCATTAATTTTAATTTTAATATCTTTGCTTGTTCTTTATCATCATCAAAAAGGAGGAGATTGTTGGCCTAGTTAGGCTTACAAACTCTTGGTTTTGATGATAACAAAGTAAAGTTATTTAATGCATTTTCAAGTGATATGACTACAGGAAAAGATGATTTTCTCAAATTACATATACCCTGACATGAAAGCTTACAAGGATCAAGGAACAAGGAAAGTCATGTAAGAACACCAAAGATCCACAATGAAAGCTCATAGAAGTCTAAAAGATTGAAGAAGCAGCATTGAAAGGACTTAAAGCAAAGAAAGTGTTAAAATAAGCTTAAGACAAAGTCTTTGTAAGTACTTCTGAGTATATTCAAATATGAATCTTTCATTTTGAAGCTCATTAGGCAAAGAGACTTGGAGGCCTTAGTATAAAACTTGGAACACGTTTCAAAGTTAAACAAACTCATATTCCAAGATTAATTGAGCAAATAAGAGAGAATTCAAAAATATGTTGAATTGAGCAAAATTTGCTAACAGACGATTGTCTATTCAGAGACAGACGACTGGCATGTTTTGAAGTGTTTTTAATACAAGTCAGAAGACTGATAGATAACTGTCAAGTAATGGACATACGACTGCCAGTGACTAGTGAGCCATCTGTGAGTGTTCTATCAAACGATTGTCAACCTTCTATGTATATTGAAAAACTTGACTTGTTCATGGACAGATGACTATCACCATATGGACAGACGACTACCACCCTACTGTGTTGTATTAAAAAAACTAAATCATTCTGGTGACAGACGATTGCCAATCTGGGGACAGACGACTGCCACCTCTTTGCCTATGAATTTTATAGTTATAATATACAAACAGAGGACTGGTAGGACTTCACAGTCGTCTGGCTCGCCGTAGTTTTCAATTTCCAATGGATATATTTTTTGAAATTCAAATTATTTGAAGCTTAAATAATTTTAAAACTTGGAAATAACTCTAAGTACACTTGGGGAACAAGCAAGGAGTTTTTCTATCTCTATAAATACCCTCAAGGATCATTGTTTTAAACACCAAGAAATCAATTTAGCTCTCATACTCTCTCAAAGCCTACTGAAATTCTGAAAGTGTGTTATTGCTCTCATCAACTCACGAAGATCTCTGAAAGCTTTGCTGAGTTTCTCACTGAGTTTGTGCATCAATTTGTTGATTCTTTCATTCATTGAAAGATAGTTATGGCAATAAACTTCTAAGAGCTTCATTCTGAAATTCATATTTTGAATTTACTGAAGTACATAGTGTTTTAATTTGTACTACTAAGCTCTTTGAGGAGCAAGCTCATGTACACTTTGTTTTATATCTTTATAACAGGTTGAGTGACGGTTCAAGTGCTGAATTGTTGAAACCAAACAAGGGGATATTGATTGGAGAAGGTGGGCTCTAGCCTTACCCAAGGAGTGTTGTAATCGGTATTGTTCCGCCTAGTAAAGGAGCAGTGATAGTGAATCCCTTTGGTGGTTTTGCCAAGAGCGAGGATGCAGGATGTGTTGAAGTCGAACCTTGTAAAAACTCTGTGTTCTTCTTTCTCTACTCTACTCTTTATTTTTTAGCAAAAGATATCATTTGTGTGGTTGCTTTAAAATTCAATTTTGAGTGTTTGTTTGTTAAATAGACCGGAAGACAATTTGTTTTGGATTGATTAGCATTGATTGCAAAAACCGAAAGGAACTACGTTGGTTGATCATCTTTGACTTATTAATCTGAAAGTTTATTTAAAAGCTGAATGTTAGGAAGAAGAGTAATTATGATACAGGGCTTATAACAAGTTCAGCAAATTTTCATATCAACACAAGGCTATTATTTCAAAGATTGAGTGTTTGATCATATTGTTTTGATTGTGATTACTCTAGATAAATTTTGTGATTGTGTCTAAGTTTTGATTACTATTATAACTCAAAAGAATTAAGACTAAGGGGAATAAAATTTTTAAATCCCAATTCACCCCCCTCTTGGGAAGCTATTCCAATTTCAAAAAGATTTAGAAATAATCAAATTGAAGAAATCAATAGAGGATAGGGAGAAAATCATTTATAACTTTACCAAAGGTAAAGAAAATTTTGAAAAGATGATTGAACAACAAATTTTGCATGGAAATAGAGAAGGAATTGGATATAATGGGAAAACAAACAAAAGAAGTAAGAAGTTATTAATGGCATATTTTGTTAAAGAAGCAAAGTACTATACTAGTACTTCCTCAACCAACGTACATGAAAATACTACTTCCTACATGTGCAATAATAAAGGACATGTGATGTTTAACTACCCACTCAAAAGAAAATATGTTAAAGCTCAAAATGAATGGAAAGTAAACAATGGAACTAGAAATAGTTCAAAGAAAGTAAAGAAAATTTGGGTTCCAAAAACTAACACCATGAATCCTTCATTGTAGGTGTGCTTTAGGACAACACCATCAAGGGAAAAGTGGTACTTGGACAGCTGGTGTTCAAGACACATGACCAGAGATAGGACCAAGTTCACCATACTAAAAAAAAAAGAAGGGGGATACATGACCTTCGGTGATAATGCCAAAGGTAAAATTGTTGGCATTGGTAAAATAGGTAAAGAACCCTCTTTTACAATTGATGATGTGTTGTTGGTAAAAGGTTTAAAACATAATCTTTTAAGTATTAGTCAACTAAGTGAGAAAGGTTTTGAAATAATTTTTAAGAAAGACAAATGCATTATTCAAAATCCTAAGAATGATGAAACCTTATTCACAGCTCATAGGGTAAATAACGTATATTGTATAAATCTTAATAACCTAGTTAATCAAAATGTGACGTGTTTGGCAGCCATGAATGAAACTAGTTGGCTTTGGCATAGGAAACTAGGACATGCAAGCATGGACCTATTATCTAAACTATCCAAGAAAAATTTAGTAAAAGGATTACCAAATAAAAAATTTATAAAAGATAAGATTTGTGATGCATGCCAAAAGGGAAAACAAATCAAGACAAGTTTCAAAAAGAAAAAGTACATATCAACTAGAAGACCCTTAGAACTCTTGCACCTAGACTTATTTGGTCCTACTAGAACACAAAGCTTAGGAAGCAAACAATATGCCTTTGTGATAGTAGATGATTATTCAAGATATACTTGGGTATTATTCTTAGCAAATAAAGATGAAGCTTGTAACACATTAATAACTCTATGCAAGAAACTACAAAATGAAAAGGGCTATAATATAACTAACTTTAGGAGTGATCAAGATAGAGAGTTCAAAAACAAAGATGTTGACAAATTCTGTGATGATCATTATATAAACCATAACTTCTCAGCACCTAGGACTCCACAACAAAATGGACTTGTTGAGAGGAAAAATAGAACCCTTCAAGAAATGGCAAGAATCATGTTAAATGAAAATGATTTACCTAAGTACTTTTGGGCTGAAACTGTAAATACAGCTTGTTATATTATAAATAGGGTGTCTATTAGATAAAGTCTAGATAAAACACCTTATGAACTATGGAAAGGTAGAAGACCCAACATAGCTTACTTCAATGTATTTGGATGTAAATGATTTGTTCTCAATAATAAAGATGGTATAGGAAAATTTGATGCAAAATCATATGAGAGCATTTTCTTAGGATATTCAACAAATAGTAAAGCCTATAGGGTTTACAATAAAAGAACACTTACCATCGCTGAATCCATACATATAAATTTTGATGAATCAAATCACTACATCAAAGAAATTAAGAATGATGAAAAAGAAGATATCTCACAAAAAGAAGAAATTTTTGAAATAAAAGAATAAAACAATTATGAAACTTCAAATGAAAACTCCATAGAAAACCAAGAACTACTAAAAGAGTGGAAATATGTTAAAAGTCATCCAAAAGATCAAATTCTTAGAGAACCATCAAAAGGACTAACCACTAGAGCATCATTGAAAAATATATGCAACCACTATGCATTTTTATCTCAAAATGAATCCAAGGACATTGAAGAAGTCTTAAATGATGATTCTTGGATTATGGCTATGCAAGAAGAACTAAATTGGTTTGAAAGAAGTCAAGTATGGCAACTAGTAACTAAACCCAAAGAACATTCAATCATAAGAACTAAATGGTTCTTTAGAAATAAGAAGGATAAAAATGGAGTAGTTGTTAGAAACAAAGTTATGTTAGTAGCACAAGGTTATAATCAAGAATAAGGTATCGACTATGAAGAAACTTTTGCGCCCGTAGCAAGAATGGAAGCAATAAGGATGCTCCTAACCTATGCAGCTCATAAGGATTTTAAACTATATCAAATGGATGTAAAAGGTGTGTTCTTAAATGGACATATAAATGAATAAGTTTATGTTAAACAACCTCCAGGTTTTGAAGACAAGAAAAATCCCAATCATGTATACAAGTTAACAAAAGTTTTGTATGGTTTGAAACAAGCTCCAAGAGCTTGGTATGAAAGACTAAGAAAATTTTTACTCAAAAATGATTTTTCAAAAGGAAAAATAGATAGCACTCTATTCTTAAAAACTAAAAATAAAGATATGCTAATAGTACAAATATATGTTGATGATATTATGTTTGGTGCAATAGATGAAGAATTATGTAAAGAATTTGCTACATGTATGCAAAGAGAATTTGAAATGAGCATGATGGGAGAATTGAATTACTTCCTAGGGTTGCAAATTAAACAAGCTAAGAATGGAACATTCATAAATCAAACTAAATATATTAAGGATATGTTGAAAAATTTTGATATGGAAGAAAGCAAACTCATAGGAACTCCCATGAGCACCTCAACAAGCCTTGACAAAGATGAAAAAGGAAAACAAGTAGACACTAAATATTACAAAGGAATGATAGGAAGCCCATTATATCTAACAGTAATTAGACCCGACATCATGTTTAGTGTATGCGTGTGTGCTAGGTTTCAATCAGCCCCTAAGGAATCACATCAAATAGCAGTCTTAGGTACTTGCTAAGGACACTTGATCTAGGCTTATGGTATCCAAAGGGAACTGATTTTGAAATGATTAGCTATTCATATGTAGATTATGCTAGGTGCAAAGTAGATAGAAAGAGCACTAGTGGGACTTGTCACTTTCTAGGACACTCACTAGTCTCCTGGTTTTCAAAGAAACAAAATTGTGTGGCATTATCCACAGCTGATGCAGAATACATAGCAGCTGGGAGTTGTTATGCTCAAACGTTATATATGAAAGAACAATTAAGAGATTTCAAAATTCAATATCAAACAATCCCAATAAAGTGCGACAACATAAGTGCCATAAACATTTCAAAAAATCTAGTATCTCACTCAAGAACAAAACATATTGACATAAGACGTCACTTCTTAAGAGATTATATACAAAACGAAGAAATAATTCTAGAATTCGTAAATACAAATGATCAATTAGCAGACATATTCACAAAACCACTCTCTAAGGATCAATTTATATTCATTAGAAGAGAATTAGGAATGATGCATGTTCGAGTAGTTGTTTGAAGTCAATTTTTTAAAAATCTGCTTGGTAGGCAACTGCCACCTAGGTGATAGGTGACTGTCAAGCTATTGACTTGGTGCCTTTTGGGTTGACAGGCGCCTACCTCCTCGTGGCAAGTGACTGCGTTGTGGTGGGTAAGGGTTTAAAACCCTGTTATATCTTATTCTAATAGCCCTCAAGCACTTGCCACTTCTCCTCTCACTCTAAATCCTCTCATTCCTACTCTTGTTCATACCCATTTCTCCTCCAAATCCCGTCCAAAATCAGAATCCAAACCCAAAACCTACATCACTCTCACTAGATTCCTAGGGTTTCTTAGACTCCAAACTCAAAGTAAACATGCCACGAACAAAATCGATTGCTTACAAGGGTGCTTCCTCCTCCACACGCATCAACAATAATGAAGTAGAAAAATGGTTAGTAACTTCTCAAGCCAAAATTCTCTATAAATCGCTTCGTCAGAACCAATCCTAGGCAAAGTACTCGATGTTGCATTTTTCAATTCTGATTTTCCTGAAATCTTAGAGCTTTTTAAATAAATTGGATGGGAAAGATTTATCATATATCAACCCAAAGGGTATTATCTAAACTTGGTAAGGATCTTTTATGCAAACATGGAAAAGCAAGACGATGGGTTAAAAACGAATCTCCTAGGGCAAATTATCCACCTCACTCCCATATCCTTAGGAAAAATCATTCGTGTTAAACTGGGAGATTTCGAAGTTCAAATTGTTGAAAAACAATGGATAATGGCCCAAGGATGCACTTCAGAGGCGTTTCTACCTTTTGTAATGATTGATACACCCACTTATTTTGGAAATCCACCCATCTACAAACAACTCAATCTTCAAGCTATAATTTTACATAAACTGATTACATATAATATCCTACCACAATCTGGTTCACATGATCATATTTCCTTTCTAGATTGTTTCATCATGTGGTGTATTTTGAAAGGGAAAAAATTGGATCTTCCTAGTCTTCTCTTCAAATGGATTAATATGAAAGTTAATGCTCCTTGAATTATTCTACCATATGCTGGGGTATTGAATATGATGTTCGCAAATTTTAACATCCTCACACCATCTTTCAACTTTATTTGAAAAACCCATTACAACATATTTTTTGACACAATTCTTAAGCACTTGGGTTATAAGAAAACCACTCAAGGATGGTTTCACAAGGGTCATTAACACCTTACATCTACGCCTCCACCTCAGTCTTCTATGCCAGCTACTTTAGCATAGCTAGACCTAGATACTCCCTCTTGGTTTCTACCATTTTACACTCACTATATGAACTTCAGCAATGGGATGCAATATGGTCTTGATATACTTCACGAGAAGGTATCCACTATGGAAACTCACTGCTCCACTCTTACTCAGTGGGTTGATAAAATTGAAAAGCATTTGGCTAGATCTTCTAAAGGAGTGGCATCGATGGATATCAGCTCCGTTCCATCTAGTGATGATGAATATGCTGAAAAATCTGAGGAACAAGAAGAAGAATAAGAAGATGGGAGTGGATCCAAGGAAGATTCTAAATGACGTGCTTGATCATTATGATGTTTTTGTTGCTTTATCTTGTATTAGTCCTAAATCTTTCTATGTATGTCACCATACAGTATTTTTTTTTTTTTTTTTTTGTATTATATTCTGGACGAACTTACGTACTTTGTAGTTCAAAACTTAACTATGCTCTATGATTGATCACCCTCTTTTCCTTTTTGATTGACGTCCAAAGGGGGAGTGTATTTGAGAGAGAGAGAGAGAGAGAGAGAGCGCAAAAAGCCATGACATATTGATATGCTTGATACTTGTTGATACTTGATGATACCTAATGCATATGCGTGATACTTGAGAAATATGAATGTGCTTGATGATACTTTATGCATATGTTTGATGCTTGATACTTGAGAAATAGGAATGTACTTTATGTTTAAAAACATTTTTCATTCATTATATTGAAAGGGGGAACCATGACTATTGTAAAAAGGGAATACTTTAAGGAGTATTTTCTCATTTTTGTTCTAGATTTTTCATCATAAAAAAAAATGGAGATTGTTGGCCTAACAAGGCTTACAACTCTTATTTTGATGATTACAAATCAAGATAAGTTTGATATGGTTTTCAAGTTAAACTGTTTCAGGAAGCGGGCAAAGCACAAGCATTTCAAAGCCAAAATAAAAGCTCATGTTGGACATACTTTCAAGGATGAAAGTTGATTGAAAGCTCAAAGATGATATATGATCATGGAAAAGCAAGGATTTACATGAAAATCAAAAGATTAGAGTTTTAAGGATGTCTCTATGTAAGTACTTCATGTAAACCTGAATATAAATTGAATTGAAGCTCTTAAAAATAAAAGAAACTAAGAAAACACATTTTTGAAAGACCTTAAAATATGTTTTTAAGTCAAAATGATAAAAGGTCTCAAAGGAAGAAAGTTTTAAAAGTAAAAAAAGGAGGTTCTAGGAGCTAGACAACTGCCCAATATAGACAATAGACTGCAAAAATAAAGGGAATTAAACTTAGGAGGTAGTAGGATCCCAAACAACTGCTTGAACCCTGACAGGCGCCTAAGTGGTCAAGCCAGGAAATTGCTTGTGTCTTGGCAGGTGACTACCAACCTTCTAGATGTATAATTTTGACTATGGCAGGCGATTGCCACTCGAATAAATTTTTAAAAAAACTCAACGGGAAGATTTTTTAAATGGATTTCTTGGGCTCTACTTTTTTGAAAACTTGATGTTTACTCCAAGTAAGCTTAGAGGGGGCAAGGAATTATCTTTTGAACATCTATAAATAGCCCCAAATATAATGATTTTAGATATTAAGAAATTTTCTAGAAATCAAAGAACTCTCAAAGCTCTCAATCTCTCTTGTGTTTATTCTACGTTCATTACTGAATTGCTGCTGATCCTAACTCCAAATTTAAGCTTTCAAAGTCTGAATCTTTCAATGCACGGAAGATATATTTGGTGACCTAAATTCAATTGAGCTTCAATTTCTTTATATTGATTTACATTGAAGTATATTTGTACTAAAATTGTACTAACAAGCTCTGTTGTGAGAGTGTCTATTGTACACAAACCTTTCTCTACTTGTTTCTTGTTTATAGACGATTCAAGTTTTTTGGATCGTTGTGTCAAGCAAGGGCATATCGTTTGGAGAGGCGGGCTCTAGCGTAATCGAAGGTGACCTAGTGAATCCTTTGGTGGTTTGCCAAAGGCGTGGACGTAGGCTGGGTATAAGCCAAACCTCGTAAAATCTTGTGTTCCTCTCTCTCTCTCTTCCTTACTCTTTACTTTTCAGTACACTTTATAAACTGTGTGGATGCTTTATAATTTCTAAATTCTTAAGTGTTTGGTTGTTAAATAGGCTGGAAGATAATTTGTTTTGGTTTGATCAGTATTGATTACGGAAACCAAAAAGGACTACGTTGGTTGATCATCCTAAACTTATTAAACTCAAAGTTTATTTAAAAGTTGAACATTGGGAAGAAGTGTGATTGTGAATTTCAACACAGGGCTTATACAAATCCAACAAGCATTGCATATTACTATAGGGCTATATTGTGTTCATTGTTATAATTCAGAAGCATTTAAAAGGAACATAAATCTTTTAAAAACCCAATTCACCCCCCCCCCCTTTTGGGAACTATATCCTATTTTCAATATATATAGTAATAAAGTGTTTCAAAGCTTGATTAAGAATACACTCTTGCTCTTGATTGTCTATTGACATTAAATTGAGTCTGATTACACTTCATTGGCACTAAGCTTATAGTTTCTATCTTGTTGATGTGCATTGATTATACTATGTTGTATCAGTACAAATCCACTTGTGTTTAAAAGCATTAAAATTGTAAGCAAATTTAAATTGTCTGTTGTATTCTAGGCGTGGCCTGAGGGGGTTTGATCTAGCCCGTAAGGATCGATTGTTAGGACCTTCTCCGCCCTGCAAGGAGAGTGTGTAAAGGTTGAGGTCATCCCTAATAATTTGACCCGATTGTAACCAGTGCCGCTCCACCTGTTAAGTGAGCTTTAGTGGAATCCTCGGACTTGCAAGCTAGAGGCGGGGACGTAGGCAGTATTGGTTGAACCCCAATAACATTTCTTGTGCCTGTTTTTAATTTCAACAATTTAAACTTTAGCACTTGAATGTTTGTGATTTAGTATTATAAATGATTGGATTTTTAATTGCATAGGCAGACCCTAGGTTGCGTAATACTGCTGATTTGGATAAACCTAGGAGGAGAAATTTTTAAATACCCAATTCATCCCCCCTCCTCTTGGGAATACACCAATTGCAATAGCATTGGAATGCAGTGAAGTGGTTCATGAGGTATCTTCGAGACACTTCTGGTTTGAGACTCTGTTCAGGTAATAGACAACCATTGTTAGTTGGCTACACAGATGCAGATATGGTAGGGGATGTGGATACTCGTAAATCTACTTCGGGTTATTTGATCACTTTTGCAGGTGGGGCTGTAACTTGGCAATCGAGACTTCAGAAGTGTATTGCTCTTTCTACTACAAAGGCAAAGCTCATTGCAACAATGGAAGCAACTAAAGAGTTGCTATGGGCAAAGAAGTTCTTAAGAAAACTTGGTTTCAAGTAGCAAAGGTATGTGTTTTTTTGCGATAGCCAAAGTGTTATTCATCTTGCTAAGAAATTCAGCTTCCATGCAAGATCAAAGCACATTGATGTACGATACCATTGGATCAGAGATGCGTTGAACGATAAGTTGTTGGAACTTGAGAAGGTTCACACTGATGATAATGGTTCTAATATGTTGGCTAAGACACTACCAAGGGAGAAGCTTGAAGTTTGTTGTTCAATCGCCGGTATGGCAATTCCCTCCACATAGTTGAAAAGGGAGAGATTTGTTAGGCTATTTCCTTCCATGTAGAGGAAAGCCCAGGTGGGTTTTAATAAATCCCAAAGCCTAGCCCTTTAGTGTGATAACCTAAAGGAAGTTAGAAAAAGAGATGAGAGGAGTGATTAGCCATAGCTTTCCCAATAGAGAGAGAAAAACATAGGTTTTTTCTCATACTACCTAGATTTCATCAAGACTCTGATCCTACTTCATCTGTGTTCTGATCAAGCTGAAATTTAGAGGAAAGGTTCAAGACTCAAGGAGCTACAATATGAACGGTGGAGATCATATTTTGAGCTCGGGAGTTGGGATTTGTGCCCATGAACAATAACTGTGATTTTGGTATATTCTCTTCAATTCTCTTTGTATTTGCCAAGATTGATGATATCTTGATAAGATATATTCGTAGGCTCTAATTGCGATTAGAGAAGACTTTGTGTACCCATCATTTAGTTAATAATGGAGATTTCAATTGGACTAGGTCTCGTGGTTTTTCTTCCTCACTCTAGGGAAGTTTTCCATGTAAAGTTTTCCATGTAAAAATTGCTTGTGTTCTTGTAGCTTGGTGTGATTGATTATTTTTCTTATTATTTTCAGCATGAATAAAAGTAGAGATATAGTATATTTGCTTGCATATAGGAAGAAGAATTATTCTTCTGTGGTTTTTTGTTGATAGCTCCAACAACAAAGAATTGTTGAGAATTCCATTTGTGAGCTTGTCCCACATTGGAAAATTTGAGTGGATGATGAGTACTTATATACATGGTTTGGCCCAAGACCTAGTAGGCTTATAACTTTTGGGTCAAAATGGAGTTCACCCATGTGTATCAAGCCCACCCATGGGCTATTACGATCCTAACAAGTGGTATCATAGCCGATGATTCATAACTCCGGATGAGTGACATCGTAGTAGTCGAGACGTGAAGCTAATTCTCCTAACATGCTAATAGTTGGAGGACCAAGTGTGTGACCAAGGCCAATAAGGATCATCTAGGCTAGGGATGGATCCAAATAAGGTCAAAAGTGGGAAATAGGATTGGTTCAAAGGCCATGTGGAATGCAATCCGAAGCACGTAAGGCGCCAATGGAAAGGCCCACGTGAGCAACTATTGGGTAATTGAGCTTACTCCTATAAGGGAGACAGTTTCTGCTCAGGGGGAAGCAATTGGAACTGTTGGAATTGGTGTATTCCCAAGAGGGGGGTGGAATTGGATATTAAAAAATTTCTCCTAGGTTTGGTCCTAATCTCAATTTAATATTTCACAACCTAGGGTCCGTCTAAGCAATTGCAAAACCCAACACAATTTAATTGAATAGATATTTAAAGCAGATATAGTTGGCTCAGTATTTTCCAATCATTCAAAGTATTTAATTCATGCACACATTCAAAATAATTTTAAATATAAGCATACATGTGCAGGAATTTAAGTGCGGAAAATAAATTGAGGAAAATAAAGAGTATAAGGAAAAGAGAACACAACACGATATTTGTTATCGGGGTTCATCCAATACTGCCTACGTCCCTGCCTCAAGCTAACAAGCAAGAGGATTCACCACTAATGCCCACTTATGGGTGGAGTGGAACCAATTACAATCACCTCTCCTTACTGGGCAAGGGAATACCCTAGGTCACATTCAAAAGGCTGACCCCAACCTTTACAACTACACCTTATAGTGCAACAAGTCCTCCTAACTGGGTCTAAACTATCTGGTGCACATTATAGGCCAGTGCAATCCTCTTCCGAAAATCACACGTTAGGAATACAATAGATATTCGAATAATTTTGTATAAAGAGATGCTTCTATAATAAGCAGATGTGTACACAATAACACACTAAGAATGCACTCACGAATGATATGCAATTAAAGCTCAATGTGAGTATGTGGTATATCTCTCAAAGGTATAAATATTAAATAAGGTGAGAGATAGTGAAGATAATGATCTTTGATAAAAAAATTTTATTATATGCTCTTTCAAAGATCTTGAAATCCCAATAGCTTTTCTCCAACAATGATGTTCAAAAGTATTGCCTAAGAAAGTTAGAGTATGCTCAAAAAGAATTTTTCAAATAAGAATATGAGCTTTTTGGAATCTTGCAATAAGTATCCTAAGAGCTTCAAGCTATAATCAATTCACCCCAAAAATATTTATCAAGTAAAATATATGGGGGGAACCTCTAGCTAATACTCTCAAAAATATTTCCAGAAATGAAGATGAGTGAGAGCATTATGCCTAACAAAGAATGAATGCCCAAAAGATATATGCTCTCCAAAAGAAAATTTTCAAATAAAAGTGTAAGAGAGTATTAAAAATGAATATAAATCAAAAAATATTTTAGGAGGATTTTCTCTCCAATCTCTAGTTTAAAAAATGAGTAATGAGGGGATATAAATAAACCTTGGGAAAATTTTGACCGTTAAGGATATATTATGGATATTTGAAAATGTTTAATTAAAATTTAACCCTATTTTAACCGTAGTAAATTATATGAACCCAAAAGGTACGGTCGACCATGGGATAGGGCCGGTTGGCCGAATACACACAGAATTTTGAATTCAATTTTGAGGTTCGGCTAGTTGTGAGAGGTGACTGGTCGGCCGAGCCAAGGCAATTTATGAACCTTCGTAGGTTCGGGCGACCGAGGCTTAGCTTTGGTTCACCGGGTTTGATGTTCGGTCAGCCATGGTAAATTTGAACTAAATGGTCGATCGCCCGAGGGTGATGAAAAGTAAAATTTGACCGATCGGTCAACCGTGGACAGTATGTTCACATTTTAGTTCAGTCGGCCGAGGCTACACGGCACATGCCTCACGTGGCATGGTTTGATCGACTAAATCATTCAGTGCATAGGGGGTCGAGCAACTAAGGCTTTTTAATCAAAACAAAAAATCAAATGTCAGTCAACAAATCTTTGTAAGCCCTGATTTTGACCTTAAAATTATTTTAAAATCCTTTTTTTGATTTAAGCTTTAGATTTTGATAAAGTGAATGTGCCCTAAGGTTAGTCTATGGTCAGTTTGAGTTTTCATCAACATCATGCATGCAATGTATTATTATAAACCAAAGTATAAAATCTTGTTGGCCTTACAAGGCTTAACATCCTGTTTTGATGCTAACGAACAAGTGAAACTTAACATATTTGGTTAAGTAATGATATTTTAGGATTTAATAATGAGAATACAAAGTAAAATGATCACAAAAATGAGTCAAAGCATAGATACAAAGATGATATCTATTAAAGCTTGAAGATCATGAGAGTGTTGATGTTAAAGAGAATATGCTAAAAGCTTAAAGCTTTAAGAAAAAGAGAGCCAAAGAAAAGCAAATTGAGAGAGCTCAAAAGACAAGCATGAAGACTTAAGCACCAAGAATGTCCAAAGTCCTAGAGGTCTTTATGTAAGTGCTTCATATTTTAAATATCTTTTGAAATATTTTTGAAACTCATTAGGATGCATCAGACTTAGAGACCAGTTTTGAAAAAACCCTTGAAAATGTTTTTGACAAGTCACATTTAAGTCCTTTAAATAAAAAAAGGTTTAAAAATAAAAAATGAAAGTTTTTTAAAAAAGGGACTGGTCAGCTGACTAACTAGAACACACTAAGATTGGCCAACTGACTGAAAAACACCAAGAATGAATAAACCTGCTCAGCCAACTGACATTTTGAACTGAGATCAATCAGCTGACTGACAAAGCCAGCCAACTGATCATTTTGAACATGGTTGAGCCAGCCAACTGACAAATTAATGGAACTTATTTCTAGCAGACAGATGGGTCTCAGTCACCTGTCAAGCCGACTGACTCTATGAAATGAACTACCCAGTCGCCTGTCCAGCCTATTGACTCCACGGGATTTTAATTTTTAAACTTCAACAGGAAAATTCTAAAAATTAGTTTTTCAAATATGAACGTTATAAAAACTTGGTGGACACTCCAAGTAAATTGGGAAACAAGGAAACTAATCCTAAAAGGTCTATAAATACTCCCTTAAACCCAAGACATTAATCACCAAGTAATCACATAACATTCTTGTATTCAAACTCTTAATCTCTCTCAAAGTTCTCTATTGCTCATACTCTTGCTGGGAGAATTCATCTGAATTGATGCTGAATCACAAGCCTACGGTTCTATTACTGAGTTTTCTCAATCACTAAATAACCCTTGGTGATCTCTATATTTGAGCTTCAATTCTATTTCATCTTGATATTTAAATTCTAGAAGTACATAGTGTTGAATATGTACTAATCTGCTCTGTTTTGAAAGTGTTCTTGTACGCACCATTTACTTCATATTTTTTGTAGTTCTTGGAAAATTTGAGGTGTTCAGATCGTTGAGCAATCGTGCAGTATTGCTTGGAGAGGTGCAACTCTAACCTAATTGAAAGAGTGACCACTTGGAGAGGCGGGCTTTAGCCTACTAAAGGAGTGTGTAACGGTATTGTTCCGCCCAGAAAGGAACTGGTTTAGTGGAATCCTTTGGTGGTTTTCCAAAGGTGAGGATGTAGGTTGGGGATAAGCCAAACCTCATAAAAATCCAGTGTCACTCTCTTTCCCTTACTCTCTTTATTTTCAGCATGCATAAACTGCGTGGATGATTTAATTTTTTAATCATATATACTACGTAATTTGGAAATTAAGTAAACTTAAGTATATTTTTTATTTGGGATTGCGGAAACTGAAAGGGACTATGTTAGTTGATCAATACTTTTTGAAAACCTCAAAGGGAGTACGTTGATTGGTTAACACCCCAAGATAAATTAACTAAATGTTTATTTAAATTCTGAGTTGTTGGGAATTTGAGTTGTTGTTTACATTGAAGAATCAATTTCAATCTCTACAGGGGTTTGCATAAAATTTCATATACACAGGGTTGTTAACAAAAGCTGAAAGACGAATATTAAGTTTTGTGGATTGAACACTTTGATTGTTGAATGGTTGGTTGATTGTTTAAGTTTTATTTACTTGTGTTGTGTTGAATACTTTAGTTGTTGGTTTGTGGATTAAACAAGTGACTAAGCTTTTACTAAACAAGTAAACACTTTGTTGTGTGATTGTTAAATCAACAAGAGGTTAAGAATCTTAAAAAGAATTAAAATAAAATTTTAATAACCCAATTCACCCCCCCCCCCTTCCTCTTGGGACTACACCTTGGTTTTTCAATTGGTATCAAAGCCATGTTGTAGAAAATCCTAACTAGTACCTACATAAAGATCTTAATGGCTCACATAGGCATAGCTCCCTTTGGAGAGAGTCAATCCTCAACTAGACTACCCATTTTTGTGGTTTAAATTATACATTTTGGAAATAAAAGATGCGAATATATCTACAAACCATGGATTGGAAAGCTTTGAAGGTTGTCACACATGGTGACTTAATTCCTACTAAAATCGTAGATGGCAAGGATATACCCACAGAAGAAAAAGAATGGACCGACAATGACCATAGGATGTTACAAGTAAATTCAAGTGCTATAAATGAATTGTATTGTGCCCTTGATATGAATAAATTCAATAGAGTCATCACATGTGAATCAGAAAAAGAAATTTGGGATAAATTAGAAGTTACCTATGAAGGTACTATTGATGTAAGGGATATTCGAATCGATATACTCACTAGCGAGTATGAAGCTTTTAGGATGAACCCAGAAGAATCCATCACTAGTATGTACACTAGGTTCACCCACATAATAAACTCCCTAAATGCATTAGGAAAAATATACACCACCTATGAAATGATCCGAAAAATTATTAGAGGGCTGCCGCCCATATGGGATCAAAAGCCACCGCCACAACCGAAGGAAGAAATTTGAAAACCACCTCCCTAGATGAATTAATAGGTTCTCTCCTCACATATGAAATGGCAATGAATGAAAGAAGTGGAACAACTAAAGCCCAAGAATCTATAGCCTTCAAAGCTTCAAAAGAAAACTCTAGTAGTGAAGATGAAGAGGATGAATTAGCCTATATATCTAAGAAGCTAGCAAGAATTCTTAGCAGAAAGAACAAATTCAAAAGAAGAATCCAAAACCCCGAATCAGATGAAGAAGAAACTAATACAGAGAAATCAAAGAATAAAATCTCCACATGTTATAATTGCAAGAAAGATGGACACATAAAACTGAAATGTCCACTACTTAAGAAAGATTCTAAGAAGAAAAAGAAAAAGGCAATGAAAACTACTACTTGGGACAATATGAGTACAAGTAGTTCCGATAATGAATCAAGTGACCAAGAGGTTGCTTGCTATATGGCTTGGGACGATGAGGAAAGCTCCTCATCTAAATCCTTAAATAGTTCTTGTAGTGATTCATCTAATGAATCTAATGATGAAAGCATGCCATCTTATGAAGAGTTACAAAATGATTTATTCAAGGTTCATAAGATGTTAGTTAATGTGACTAAACGATACACATCATTGAAAAATAAGAATGAAAGAGTTATGAAAGAGTTAAAATCTTTTAAACTTGCTGCAAGTGAAAAAGATTCAAAAATTAAGAAAATTGAAAATAAAAATAAAGTTGTGATAAAAGAGTTTGAGTCTAAAAATATTGCTAAAAAAGAAAAAGAATTAAAAATCAAGAAATTAGAGAGCAAGAATGAAAAGTTGATGAAGGGATTAGAAGACTTGAGATCCCAATCCTCTATGGAAAATGAGAAAGATCAATATATCTCTGAATTAAAGAATAAAACCAGCAAAATATCTCAAAATCAAGAAAACGGCAAAAGTATACAAAATTCTGAAATTTATGATCTTAAGAAAGAAATTGAGGATCAAGCCAAAATCATTTACAATTTCACTAAAGGAAAAGAAAATTTTGACAAAATGATTGGCTCACAAAGAATGTCTTTAAATAAAGAAGGAATAGGATTCGATGGAATTGAAAATAAAAGGAAAAAGAATCTTTGCTTGGGATACTTTACAAAAGCATCTAAAGATTATGCTAGCGCCTCTTCAAATGGCTACACACATACCACATGTTTTCTATGTGAGGAAAAGGGGCTTGTTAAGTTCAAATGTCCATTAAAGAGGAAAGGTGTGAAAACAAAACAAGTTTTAAGAATTAAAGAAGCATCACTTGTTAAACCATCCGGACCCAAGAAAGTATGGGTACCAAGATGAAATACTATGACTAAATCCTTCAACTTCAATTGATATCAATTCTATGGAAAATCATGCAAAGATATTGAACAAATTGAAATAAAGGATAAAATTATTCAAGCTTATTAATGCTTGTCTTATTGAAACAAATAAAAACAAAACTAACATTGTTGGCCAAAATCATAAGATGATTCATACAAGCCTTAAATTAGAAAGTATTAAGATATATAAAGTTTGGGTGTTCATATGAAATCAAAAGAAAAGAAAATATGAAGCAAATTGAGCTTATTGCATGAGTATTTTGATAAAGAAGAGAGCTTGGCAAAGAAATTGAGAAAGAAACAAGTTTTAAAAGAAAACAAAGGTCAACCGACTGACTAAAGGTAAAATTTTTAAAACTTTTAAACAAGTTTAATATGAAATATATTTGAGCAACATAGGAACAATCTAAGCAAAAGTGTAGTACAATGTAATGATATATTCCATGCTTATATGATATGCTGGATGCTACATGTGTATATCTTGAAATTGATATCTTGAAATCTTTAAAAGACAATGAAAATATTGATGATTTATGGCTCACAATATTTTGAAAATTTGAGCATAAAGTTATTAAGCATGATTTAAAAGCATAAATTTTGATATGATATTGATATATAAATATGAAATTAATTCTTGACCATGTATGCTTATAATGGATTACATGGATAAATGGAAAAAATTGTATCTAAATAATTTAGATTTATGAGCTGTGAATAATGTGACATTAACATTGGTATCTATAAAGTATATTGGTATTCATGAATATATCAAATAAAATTGAACATGACAAGCATAATTATATTCATGAGCATGTTATGACATTAACATGATATTGGTATTTGATATTAGTATCCAAGAGCACATACATGATATGAATCAATATTTGAAGCATGGGATGACAAAGTTAAAAGCATAACTGGCATCAAATCTGAATGTATTAAATTCAGGGGGAGTATTATGACTCATTACTTGTATTATGATTTTTCCCTAATTTTTAAATTGGTATCATAAATTATTTTTTAATTGGTATCATAAATTTTCAATTAGTATTATTCTTAAATGTTTCAATTGGTATCACAAATTCAAAAGTTCAATTGGTATTAGAATTAATAAAAATCTCAATTGGTATCATATGCTTGATATGCTGCATGTTTGATATTCATATGCTCAAGATATGATTTATTTTTTTATATCCTACTCTTTTTGATTGATGTCAAAAGAGGGAGAAGTTTTGAGTAAAAATTGAACATGGTATTAAAAACATGATATTTGTATAAAAAGGAGGAGAAGTATTTGAACTTGAATGATGTAATGAGAAAGATATTGTATGATATTGAAATTGGTATTGATATTGATCTTATTGTTAAGATGATGTGATGAGTATGATATTGTATGATATTGAAATTGGTATTGATATTGATCTTGAATTTACAAATATTGTTAAGATAATGCTTATTGTAAGGTGGGGTCTTTTTAAGGCTTATTCAAATTTTTGCTCCTTGTTTGTCATTATCAAAAATAGGGAAATTGTTGGCCTTATAAGGCTTAACATCCTGTTTTGATGCTAACAAACAAGTGAAACTTAACATATTTGGGTGAATAATGATATTTCAGGATTTAAGAATGAGAATACAAAGTAAAATGATCACAAAGATGAGTCAAAGCATGGATGCAAAGATGATATCTATTAAAGCTTGAAGATCATGAGAGTGTGGATGTTAAAAAGAACATGTTAAAAGCTTAAAACTTTAAGACAAGAGAGCCAAAGAAAATCAAAGCAAGAGAACCAAAGAAAAGCAAAGCGAGAGAGCTCAAAAGACAAGCATGAAGACTCAAGCGCCAAGAATGTCCAAAGTTCTAGAAGTCTTTATGTAAGTGCTTCATATTTTAAATATCTTTTGAAATATTTTTGAAGCTCATTAGGATGCATCATAGACTTAGAGACCAGTTTTGAAAAACCCTTGAAAATATTTTTGACAAGTCACATTTAATTCTTTCAAATAACAAAAGGTTTAAAAATAAAAAATAAAAGTTTTTCAGAAAATGGATTGGTCAACCGACTGACCAAAACACACTAAGATTGGCCAGCCAATTGACAAACACCAAGAATGAATAAACCCGCTCAGCCGACTGACATTTTGAACTAAGATCAGTCAACCAACTGACTAATCATTTTGAACATGATTGAGTCAATCGACTGAAAAATTAATGGAACTTATTTCTAGCAGACAGAAGGGTCACAGTCCCCTATCTAGCCAACTGACTCTATGAAATGAACTACCCAGTCGCCTGTCCAGCTGACTGACTTCATGGGATTTTAATTTTTAAACTTCAATGGGAAAATTCTAAAAATTAGTTTTTCAAATATGAATGTTATAAAAACTTGATGGACACTCCAAGTAACTTGCAAAACAAGGGAACTAATCCTAAAAAGTCTATAAATACTCCCTTAAACCCAAGAAATTAATCTCCAAGTAATCACGCAACATTTTTGTATTCAAACTCTCAATCTCTCTCAAAGTTCTCTATTGCTCATACTCTTGCTGGGAGAATTCATATGAATTGTTGCTGAATCACAAGCCTACGGTTCTAATACTGAGTTTTCTAAATCACTAAAGAACCCTTGGTGATCTCTATACTTGAGCTTCAATTCTATTTCATCTTGATATTTAAATTCTTGAAGTACATAGTGCTGAATTTGTACTAATCTTCTCTATTTTGAGAGTGTTCTTGTACGCAGCGTTTACTTCATACTTTTTGTAGCTCTTGGATGATTTGGGGTATTTGGATCGTTGACCAAGCGTGGGGTATCACTTGGAGAGGTGCAGCTCTAGCCTAATTGAAGGAGTAACCGAGTGAGAGGTATCACTTGGAGAGGTGGGCTCTAACCTACTGAAGGAGTGTGTAACGGTGTTGTTCCGCCTGGGAAAGAACTGGTTTAGTTGAATGCTTAAATGGTTTGCCAAAGGTGAGGGCATAGGCTAGGGATAAGTCAAACCTTGTAAAAATCCAATGTCACTCTCTTTCCCTTACTCTTTTTATTTTCAGCATACATAAACTACGTTGGTGATTTAATTTCTTAATGATATTTACTATGTAATTTGGAAATTAAGTAAACTTAAGTATCTTTTTTATTTGGAATTGTAGAAACCAAAAAGGACTACGTTGGTTGATCAATACTTTGCAGAGACCTCAAAGGGAATACGTTGATTGGTTAACACCCCAAGATAAATTAACTAAATGTTTATTTAAATTCTGAGTTGTTGGGAATTTGAGTTGTGGTTTACATTGAAGAATCAATTTCATTCTCTACAAGGCTTGCATAAAATTTCATATATACATGGCTGTTAACAAAAGCTGAAAAATGAATATTAAGTTTTGTGGATTGAACACTTTGATTGTTGAATGGTTGGTTGATTGTTTAAGTTTTATTTACTTGTGTTGTGTTGAATACTTTAGTTGTTGGTTTGTGGATTAAACAAGTAACTAAGCTTTTACTAAACAAGTAAACACTTTGCTATGTGATTGTTAAATCAACAAGAGGTTAAGAATCTTAAAAAGAATTAAAAGAAAATTTTAATAACCCAATTCACCCCCCCCCCTCTTGGGACTACACCTTGGTTTTTCAAAACCAAATGCATTACAAGTGAAAATAAATATGTCTTCTTCTTTTGCTCTTTAATTCATCGTGGAACACACCAAGTTGTATGCGTTTTAAGTCATGTCTGTTGGGAATTAAAAACAAATTCCTGAAACCTGTGAGAAACAAAATTGAGAAAGAATACATGCCAAAGAAAAAAATCAATCACACGCACAAGACAGTATTTATGTGGTTCGGCAATTTTGCCTACGTCCATGAAGTTGCAGGGATTTCACTATTATCAAGAAGAAAATACAGAGAGTGCGGCAATACAATGCTCTCCCTCTCCCTCTCTCCCTTTGTTCCATGGACTAAGTGTAACGACCTGCTATAATTTAAATTTTTATTATTTTTTTCCACATATACTGTTATTCACATATAAGCTAAAATTACACTGCTCCGATACTTTTTATTTTAGGTCTAATTATCCGCCTAAGCAGCGAGAAGCTGTAGTCATATATCCACAACCATACACAAATATCTTACAATACCAGAGAGATAGATTATCCTCAAGTTACACGTATATAACTGAATAGCGCTATACAAAAATATTTTCTGCCCCAAAAGACTCACCCTTCTAACAGGGTGATACTATAGTCCCTCTACTTGCGAGCCTGATCTTCGAGCCTAACTAGATCACCTGAAAAATGTTAATATAATGGGATGAGACGACGCTCAGTAAGACGAAATATGCTCTCGCTAGTGTGTGGCAAGTGAATTACATTTCTATAAAAATTTGATTCTATAAAATCATGAATAACTGAATCTAGGAATACACGTACAAATAATATATAATACCACCTTGTTCACGTTGCTTAACATAACTGTCTTTATAAGTTTTCTATTCATAATACTTCTAATATACATAAGTACATCCTCTATTTCTGTAAACTGTATATACATATAAATACTAAAAAAACTTCCCTGTGGATAACTGTATGTCATGATTTAACCCCTCATGACAGGGTTGTGCGGCCCGTAGGCAGGATCTATCACTGGCTGTCCTACCAGGATAAACCAATATACTCCGTCAGTCAAATTGGCCATCCTCAACCCATATCTGATGGGGAGCATGTCCACAACATAGGCACGATTGACTTATCTACTACGTATTATCTGAATATGTGGTTGCACTTTGAACTGTATATAGCTATGGTACCGTGCTCTGTAAACTGTATCTGTAATGGTCCATCAGGGTCTGATACTATATAGTACATCTCTATATACAACTATCTATTTACCATGATTCTGTAATAACTGTATTAACCATGACGCTATAGTAAATTGTAACTATATTAACTGTATTTTTTAGATAAATGGTAAATTTGTATGTCATGGTACTGTAAAACTATATAATCATGGTATTTTGAAAAATATTGTAAAGCATGTTCGCTGTCTGTATATTCTGTAAAACATAATCCTGAAAAATACTGTAAAACATGTTTATGTATAAATACTGTAAAACATGATTCTGTACTGTATCCATATTCTTATGCCACATGGTAATTTAGAACATCTTAAACATAACTGATAAAATGTATAAATTCTTACTTTGAATAATAACCTGGTAAAAACATATACTTTATACTGAAATCATACTAAAGTTACCTACCATAGCATATTTTCCTTACCTGATTCCTGCTAAAATCCCCTACTGTAACGGGTCTTACACTCACAGGGCTCCCCACTCAACACCTTGAAAGTAACATTTTTTAGAACAAAATATCATTATTTCTATGTTTACTATATTTCCTTCAACTGCTGTAAAACCAAATATTGACAAAAAGACCTTACCCTGAATCTGAGATGAAATCTAACTTCATCCCACCAACGAGCCGCTTCAACAGACTTGGAAAGAACTTCCCCAAGAGCATCATGGTGGCCTCAGATCGTTGATTCGGCAACTAATGGGGCCAAAATCGAAGAGAGAGAAGGGAAAGACCGTAGAGAGAGAAGAGAGAGGGTTTCGATCGATTTTCTTGCGTAAAAACTGAGTTTAGCACTATTTATACTGCGGGGTTCGTCGACGAGCCACATCATCTCGTCAACGAGGCCACAAAGGAGGTTCATCGACAAACACCATCTTCTCGTCGATGAAATTCAAAGCTTAGAAAATAGTCTCTCAATATCTTCTCATCGATGAAACATGTTCTCGTCGACGAGACCCTCTTGTTCCCTCGTCAACGAATCCCCTGTGTTCATCGACAAGGCCATGAATTAATTTCTTGGGTTATTACATTCTCCCCTCCTTATAAAATTTCATCTTCAAAATTCACTTAGCCATCTGATCCCTCATCTCTCAAGATAATCGGTCTACTTATTTTATTACCTACTCTCACTTATGGCGGAGGATTACCGTGGTTACATGGGTAGTTCTAGGAGATTACAAGTATAAAAGAAAATTCCCCAAAAACAAAATACTACCTATCATTTACACTACATTACAATTCCACTGTGCTAAAAAAAAAAAAATTACTATTACCTTAATTGTACATCACTGCTGTATTCACTAAACAAGTGGGGATATTTCTGTCTGATTTCATCTTCAAGCTCCCGCAAGGTTTCTTCTATCGCGTGATTCTTCCACAGGACTTTTACTAATAATATCTTTTTACTACATAACTCCTGTTGTTTCCTATCTAGGATCTGTACTAGAGCTTCCTCATACGCTAGATCACCATTGAGTTCCAATTCTACATAGCTGATAATATGGGAAGGATCTAGGACGTATTTTCTTAGCATAGAAACATGAAATATGTCATGAATCCTTAATAGAGATGGTGGTAAAGCTAACTAACTGGCAACTGACCCAATCTTCTCGAGTATCTCAAATGGGCCAATAAACCTAGGGCTCAACTTACCCTTCTTCCCAAACATCATAACCCATTTTAACGGAACTATTTTAAAAAATACATGGTCTCCCACTTCAAATTCCAATTCTCGACAGCGAGTATCCGCGTACTTTTCTACCAACTCTGTGCTACACTGATTCTATCACTAATAGTCGAACTTTATCGTACGCCTGCTGTACCATTTTCAGCCCCAAAACTTGCCTCTCACCTAGCTCACTCTAATATAAAGGTGAACGACACCTCCTACCATAGAGTGCTTCATAAGGAGCAATGTCAATGTTAGCCTGGTAGCTGTTGCTGTAGGCAAATTCCACCAATAACATATACTAAGTCCAGCTACCCCAAAAATCCAACAAACATGCTTGTAACATATCCTCAAGTATCTAAATCGTTCTCTTTGTCTAACCGTCTGTTTAAGGATGGAAAGCGGTGTTGAATGCTAGATGAGTCCCCACTGCCCCCTGCAAGCTCCTCAAGAACTGCGATGTAAAACATGGATCACGGTCCGAGACTATGGATATTGACACTCCATGGGGTCGAACAACCTTCTGTATGTAAATCTCTGCTAACCTGTTTATAGGATAGCTAACTCTAATGGGTAGGAAATGAGTTGTCTTTGTCAACCTATCAACAATTACCCAGATGGCATTCTGACCATGTGGCGCCGGCGGTAACCCCAGTAACAAAATCCATGGATACGCGGTCTCACTTCCACTCAAAAATGAAAAGTGGCTGCAACTGACCAACCGGCCTCTGGTGCTCAGCCTTAACATGCTGGCATGTCAAGCACTGCTGCACAAATTCTGCTATTTCTCTCTTCATGCCACTCCACCAGAAATACTCCCGTAGATCCCTATACATTTTTCGTACTTCCAAGATGAACAGTGTAAAAGGATTTGTGTGCTTCTTCTAGAATCATCCTCTTGAGCTGTCATCCACAGATGCACACAGTCTGGTGTGAAATCTCAAAGCCCCATCATCAGAAATGCTGAATTCCTCTCCCTGCCCATCTTGTATTTTGGCTATTACTTCTGCTAATTCTGGATCATCCCCCTAAGCAAATTTAATTCTTTCATATAGTGTAGGTTATACAACCAGACTGGCATTAAGCGCATGAGGATCATCCTCCACTAATTCCACACCAAGCCTTTCCAAGTCCATCTAAATTGGGTTGTGAACTACTGCTGCTAGCTGTGCTACATCTTTTAATTTATGGCTCAAAGCATCAGCCACCACATTTGCTTTACCTGGGTGGTAACTGATGGTACAGTCGTAATCCTTGATGAGTTCTAACCACCTCCTTTGTCGCATATTCAATTCTTTCTGTGTAAAGAAATACTTCAAACTCTTATGGTTAGAAAAAATCTCACACTGCTCACCATACAGGTAATGCCTCCAAATCTTCAATGCGTGAACCACTGCAACCAGTTCAAGATCATGAGTAGGGTAGTTCTTTTCATAATTTTTCAACTGCCTGGAAGCATACGCTACCACCCTACCATACTGCATCAGTACACAACCAAACCCTTTCAAAGATGCGTCACTATAAATCACATAACCATCACCTCCTCATGGAATCGTAAGTATTGGTGCAGTGACAAGTCGCTGCTTTAATTCTTGGAAACTTTGCTCAAATTCTTCATCCCACACAAATCTAGCATTTTTCCTAGTCAACCACGTGAGAGGTCCTGATAAGGCTGAAAACCCCTCCACAAAACGATAGTAATAGCCTGCCAATCCCAAGAAACTTTTGACTTCTTGCACGTTCCTTGGCCTGCCCTAGTTCACCACTACATCAATCTTGCTAGGATCCACTAAAATACCATCTTCTGGAATTACATGGCCTAAAAATGCCACTTTCTCAAGTTAGAACTCGCACTTGCTAAATTTGGCATAAAGTTTCTTTTCCCTGAGTGTATACAGAATATGTCTCAAATGCACCTCATGATCCTCAAAACTCCTCGAATAAACCAATATATCATCAATAAAAACCACTACAAACTGATCTAGATACTGGTAAAATACTCTATTCATCAAGTCCATGAACACAGTTAGGGCATTCGTTAAACCAAAAGGCATAACGAGAAATTCATAGTGCCCGTACCTAATCCTGAAGGCTGTCTTCACGACGTCCTCTGCCTTTACTCTCACTTGATGATATCTTGATCTAAGGTCGATCTTGGAATATACTCAAGTACCCTGGAGCTAATCAAACAGATCGTCTATATAGGGTAGAGGATACTTGTTCTTAATAGTAACCTTGTTTATCTTCTTGTAATCAATACACATCCTCATAGTTTCGTCCTTCATCTTTACGGACAACACTGGAGCTCCCCACAGCAATACACAAGGTCGTAAAAATCCTTTATCTAGCAAATCTTGCAATTGATCCTTTAATTCTCCCAATTCATCTAGAGCCATATGATAGGGAACCTTAGAGATCGACGCTATCCCTGGAGGCAAATCTATAGAAAAATCCACCTCACGCTCAGGAGGCAACCCTGGTAGCTCCTCTAGAAATACATTGGGGAAATTCTCACATGACTGGTGTACTGCCAAACTTCGATTCATTTTCTGTCACTTCTTTTACAAAATCTACAAACCCTTGACTTCCATCTAGGAGCAATCTGGTCGCTGCACAGCAGATACCAACTGTGACGTCACACGAACATGTAAACCCATAAACCTAAATTCTTTCTCACTAGGATGTCTAAAAACTATGTCTTTCTGATGGCAATCAATACTGGCATAATTAATTGCCAGCCAATTCATACCCAGTATTACATCAAACCCGCACGTCTCTAACACGATCAGGTCAGCTGGTAGTAGTCTCCCCAAAATTTCTATAGGATAGCCTCTGAGTACCCTTTTACACCTCATCACTGACCCATACGGTGTAGTTATTGATAGTTCTCTATCTAATAACTGAGTCTCATTCCTAGATAATTTAATATAAGTTACAAAGACAAAGAAATGAGTAGCAACAGAATCAAATAAAATAATAACGGGATGTGATAAAATAGTAAATGTACCTGTCACCACATTCGTAGTAACCTCAGCATCACCCAGTGTCAATGCGTAAACCTTCGCCAGGGCTACATTCCTCTGCTGACCTCCACGAGGTGCTTGATATCCTCCCCGATAGGGCCTGGGAGCTGGAAACTGATCTAGAGGTTCGAGACACGCACGTGCCATGTGGTCGGGTCTCCCACAACAATAGAAAACATCTCTCCCAACCCGGCACTCCCCCAAATGTCGTCTCCCACATGTTTGACATACCAGAAAGGTCTGCACACCCTGAGTCTCCCGAGGTCCTACCTTCTAAGTCTGATCTCCCCTATCATGACCTACTCTCCAAGGACCCCTACTGGAACCAACTTGAAAACTTTGAGGCGCATGCCTCTTCCCCTAATTCTAGGATGTTATACCTCTTTGTATCCCACTCTCGATAATAGCAGCTCTGTCCACAACCTCTGCAAACGTCTGAGCCCTGAAACCAATCACCTGCTCAAACAAGTTCTACTGCAGACCCTTTTCAAACTTTTTTGTCTTTTTCTCATCATCCGGTGCTAGATGTGGGGCGAAACGCGACAACTCAATAAACCGAGCTACATACTGAGATACTGTCATCTGCCCCTGTACGAGGTGCATAAACTCTACTGCCTTCGCACTTCGAATGATAGTAGGGAAATATCGCTCAAAAAATAGCTCCTTGAATCTGTCCCATGTCACTAGCACTGGAACCGGCCTTTGCTCTTCAATCAAACGCGCTGATCTCCACCAGCACTTCGCCTCCCCTGTCAATCTGAACGTTGCAAATACTACTTTATGTTCATCCGTACAAGGAAGCACAACCAACGTCTCTTCAATGTCCTAGAACCAATTCTCAACTACAACTAGGACATCTCCTCCAGCAAAGGATGCGAGCTTCATCCGCGTAAATTGCTCAATCGTGCAGCTACGCTCCCCTGAGCTCTTGGCCATCTCAGCCATCACCTGCTGGGTGACATTGCGTAGTATTACATCCGTGTCACCACCACTTATGCTGGAAGGTCCTGGCCTGTCTCTCCCAACATTCGTGCCATTGCTTCCTAGGTCCATCCTGAAGACAAAGAACACGCTTTAACAACCTTATCGCCTATACCATCCTTATCTATTTCTTTCAACTAAAATCCCATATTCACGTTTTACTATCTTCCATGTTTTAAATTTGGAATCAGGTTCTATAACTCAAACACACAACCCGACAATAGTTTATTATGGTTTTCCTAAAATCGTCACCCCAGAAAAAACACAGAAACCACCAAGGTAATCTTGTACCCAGACCTCAAATCTTTTCCTATACTCTAGTATTGCTTCTACTGCCCTCTAAAGTCTACAGAACCTAGCAACCTAGGCTTTGATACCAAACTGTAACGACCTTCTATAATTTAAATTTTTATTATTATTTTTCCACATATACTGTTATTCACATATAAGCTACACTGCTTTAATACTTTCTATTTCAACTCTAATTATCCACCTAAGCAACAAGAAGCTGTAGTCATATATCCACAACCATACACAAATATCTTACAATACCAGAGAGCTAGATTATCCTCAAGTTACACGTATATAACTGAATAGGGCTATACGAAATATTTTCTACCCCAAAAGACTCACCCTTCTGACAGGGGCGGTACTGTAGTCCCTCTACTTGTGAGCCTAATCTGCTTGCCTAGCTGGATCACCTTAAAAATGTTAATATAATGAGATGAGACGACACTTAGTAAGACGAAATATGCTATTACTAGTGTATGGCAAGTGAATTACAATTCTATAAAAATTTGATTATATAAAATCATGAATAACTAAATCTGGGAATACAGGTACAAATAGTATAGAATACCACCTTGTTCACGTTGCTTAACATAACTGTCTTTATAAGTTTTCTATTCATAATACTTATAATATACATAAGTACATCTTCTGTTTCTATAAACTGTATATACATATAAGTACTAAAAAAACTTCCCTGTAGATAGTTGTATGTCATGATTTAACCCCTCATGACAGGGTTGTGCGGCCCGTAGACGGGATCTATCACTGGCTGGTCTACCAGGATAAACTACTATACTCCATCAGTCAAATTGGCCCTCCTCAACCCATATTTGATGGGGAGCCTGTCCACAACATAGGCACGATCGACTTGTCTTCCACATATTATCTGAGTATGTGGTTGCACTCTGAACTGTATATAGCTACGGTGCCATGCTCTGTAAACTATATCTATAATGGTCCATCAAGGTTTGATACTATATAGTACATCTCTATATACAACTATCTGTTTTACTATGATTCTGTAATAACTGTATTAATCATGATGTTGTAGTAAATTGTAACTATATTAACTGTATTTCTAAGATGAACTGTAAATCTGTATGTCATGGTACTGTAAAACTATATAATCATGGTATTCTAAAAAATACTGTAAGACATGTTCCCTATCTGTATATTCTATAAAACATAATCCTGAAAATACTGTAAAACATGTTTCTGTATAAATACTGTAAAACATGATTTTGTACTATATCCATATTCTCATGTCACACAATAATTAAGAACATCTTAAACATAACTGATAAAATGTATAAATTTATGCTCTGAATAATAACCTGGTAAAAACATATAATTTGTACTTAAATCATACTAAAGTTACATAGCATAACATATTTCTCTTACCTGATTCCTATTAAAATCCCCTACTGTAATGAGCCTTACACCCGCAGGGCTCCCCACTCAACACTCTGAAAGCAACATTTCTCATAACAAAATATCATTATTTCTACATCTACTATATTCCTACAACTGCTGTAAAACCAAATATTGACAAAAATGTCTTATCCTTAATCTGGGATGAAATCCAATTTCTTCCCACCAACGATCCGCTCTAGTAGACTTGGAGAGAACTTCCCCAAGAGCATCGTGGTGGCCTCAAATCGTTGATCCGGCAACTAACAGGGCCAAAATCGAAGAGAGAGAAGGGAGAGATCGTAGAGAGAGAAGAGAGAGGGTTTCAGTCGATTTTTATGCGTAAAAACTGAGTTTAGAACTATTTATACTGCAGGCTTCATCGACGAGCCATGTCATCTCGTCGGCGAGATCACGAAGGAGGTTCGTCGACGAACACCATATTCTCATCAACGAAATTCAAAGCTTAGAAAACAGCCTCTCGGTATCTTCTCGTCAACGAAACATGTCCTCATCGACGAGACCCTCTTGTTCCTTTATCGATGAATCTCATGTGTTCGTCGACAAGGCCATGAATTAATTTCTTGGGTTATTACACTGAGCCTTAGGATAGAAATCTCTCATTAAAGAAAAATCGGGTCATCATCCAAATTTAACGCAACTATGCTCCACAAAAGCCCAACAATGTCTTGGCTTCCACTTCTGCTTTTCATGTGTGCGATATGAGATATAAACCTGTTTAAGAACTTGACACACACATTAGATCCTTGTGCTTTGTTAGCATCAAAACAGGGATCGAACTTAAAAGGTCAATAGGAACTCATAAGTGAGGGAGAGATTGTTGAAAATTTCACTTGTGAGCTTGTCTCACATTAGAAAATTTGAATGGATGATGGGTGCCTATATACATGGTTGAGCCCAGGACCCAATAGGCTTAAACTTTTGGGTCAAGTTGATGTTCATCCATGTGTATCAAGTCCACCCATAGGCTCCTCCGATCCTAACACGAAGTTGTTTTTTTGTTAGATTGATTTGTCATTTTGGTATTCAATTGATTTGTGGTGAATTGGCCGTGTGATGTTCAATATGCTTTTATTTGGGATTTGAATGATGCATGCTCAGCTGTGCAAAATCATAGATATGCTAAATGTAAATTGCGACAAAATCAATATATATTTTTTATGGTAAATATTGCCTAAAGAAAGTATTTAAAAGAATGAGTCAAATCCAATAAATGACTCATTGTCGCCTGTTTAAAACGGATTCAGGTCTAGGAAGGGGTAATGCAATCTGTCTATGAACGGGTCAACCCAAATCAACCCAATTAATGAGCAGATTAACGAGTTTAGGTTGGGTACCTGCAAAGACACCCATTTAATTTTTATTAAAATATTATTAAATTATATATATATATATATATATATATATTAAAATTATGATATTTGATGCATCTATGATGTATCATGTATTTATTGAAAGAATAGAGAAAAGATAGTTATTCAACCACATTTTTAAAAATATTTAAGATGAAAAAAATAATAAATAAATCGTAGACATTATTTTTTAAATTTCGAATCATTTTAAAAAAAAAATATTTCAAAAAAAAATTATAAATGTTATTAATTCATATATGTTAAGATATTAATGAGAAAAAAATATATAAAAAATTTAACTCATTGACCAAATTTAGGTTTTATAATTTACTCATACATTTATAAACGAGTGAACCCAAACTAAACTAGTTTGAGTCTCGTAGATTCAAACTTGATTGCATGCATTATATACATGTTTTATAATTATCTTAATTTTTTTTTTAATTAAGAATTCTTGAATAAAAGTAATATATTAAATTAGTTATGTATTCCCACATCTTGAACATCCCAAAATAACCTTACAATTTATACATGAAAATTTCAAAACAAACCATACATTTATAGCCTATAGCTTTCCATAAATAAAATACTAGTATTATTAAAAATATGTTTACTTATTTGTTTTTATTATAATTATCACTCAATATCGCAGCTAGGCATGATGAAAAATTATTAATATTTTATCAGTGAAATAACATAACACTCTCGTGGCCGTGGACACGCGACTAATTGAGCGTCTGCGAGTAGGATGCATTAGGTCTGAAAAATCCCAGAAACGCATCCAAGGCGGCGTCGGAGCTAGTCGGAAAGCCGTGAATGAACTTGGCCCGAAGCTCCGCTGCCCGCTGTCGGACCTCCTCGTCACCCATCATCCGCTCAACTCCGCTCAATATATCCTCCTTCTTTCCCATCCCCGACGGATCTCCCAAGGCCATGTGCCCTATCTTTAAATGCTCCGCCACTAATTTTGCATTGTAGTACTGGTCTCCTCTTATGGGCCACGCCAACAGTGGCACCCCCTGCCCGATTGCCTCCGCCGTCGAGTTCCAACCGCAATGCGATAGGAATCCACCTGTTGACGGGTGACTCAGTATCAATAGTTGCGGTGCCCACCCGCATATTATCATACCCCTTTCTCCCACTTTCTTCTCCAACCCGTGAGGGTGGTACTGGTAGCCTCCCTCAGACTCAGACCTACCCGCTCCCGGGGGTTGTGACCTGCCCCAATCGGGTTGTATGACCCAGATAAACGGCCGAGTCGACTCTTCTAAAGCGGCCGCGATTTCTGAGCACTCCTCCGTCGTGGGGCCCAGCTCACTCCCAAAAGAGACGTATAGCACGGATCCACGTGGTTTGGTATCCAACCATTGGATCACTTCCTCCTCCGAGTAGTTGGACGGGCGTTTCTGGGTTCTCATCTCGCGGTCGCGGATCGGGGAATCCGACGACTTCCAGTACTGCTCCGGCAGGAGTGGGCCCACACCCCATACCGGCAAATCCAACTGATCAGCCATGTACTCGATGAACGGACGCTCCAGACCGTCGCACGTGTTGAATATCAGCGCCGAGGAGCCCTCGATCTCCCCTACCCACGGCGGCCGGTCACCCGGTTTAAGCGGGCCGCCACCGCCCGGCGGTTTGGGACCTTCGGCACCGGGCGGTGGCCCGCCAGGCCGCCGTTTTAGATCGGAGAGTGATAGAGCCATCCCGGGCAAGCCTGGAATCGTACGGACCTCGCCGGGAGCGATGTTTCCGGCGACGGTTTTCCATGCGCCCCACTCCATGGCGGCGGCGCAAGCTCCGAAAGTGAAGAAGCCAACCACGGGAACACTGAACTTGCGGAAAACCTCCTTGGTCCAGCCCATCTGGAAGTCGATGACAGCGCAGAGGAGGGGGTGCGGATCTGGGCCCATGGATCGGCGAGTGAGATGGGCCTCGAGGTCCAGGCCCATTTTTTGGCGGACGGCGTCGGATGCAAGCGTCTTCATACCGGTGGCGGGGGCGATTTCGGCGAGGCTCACGAGGGAGTGCTGGAGGAAGGAAGAGGGGACGGAAGAGGAGAGATTGGAGGGAATTACGAGGGTAGTTCTGTAATTTCGAGAGGCTATGCGTTTGCAGAGCTCCATACAAGGGAAGAGATGGCCCTGCCCAATCGATGTCACCACGAATATCTCACCATCACCACCACTACCACTCGCCATCTTTGTTTCGGACAAGAAGAAGAAGAGAGGTGGGGTAAGAGGAGAAGTTCCGTTAATGGTAGCAAGCAGGCTCCGACATTTAAATCGGAGTGGTGGCGTTGATCGCCGGAGCTGGGCACTTTATCATTAGATTTCATTGCGACGCGTGGATGGATGGTGGCCGCACGATCAACATTTTGGCCCATTGTTTGCCAGAAAGCAAGGAGCCTTTTGGAAACACCGCGGGCGGGGATCTTAGCCGGCACATGTTTGCTCATGTGTACAGTAGAGTGGATCATGTGCAGTGGTTGAAAAATCGAATACATGACTGTCTTTCCCAGCCCTTAAATATTTCAATTCAAATAATAGATGGTAGAATTTGAAACTTCATGTAACATATGATTAAAACAAACTATTCTCTCATGTGGAGGACTATAATTAAATTAATCACATCAGTCTCCATGCTAATCATTTAATTATGCATTCTTGACCAAACTGATGCTATGATTTTAATCTATTATTCAATTTTTATTTCTTAATTATTTCCCTTCTTCACAAATTGACATTGCCAAGCATATAGTTTTTGTATTTATACACCATTTCAATTTTGTCAATAAAGCTTGTAGGTAAATAAATCTATACTAGTCACTTTGGCCTAGGGGATATAGCAATATTGGTTAGAGTTTGGATATATATTTTTTTTTTTTTATTACAGGTGCTATGATTTAAAATTTGGTAAAAAGTTGGGGTCATCAAATGAGTATGATAAAATAGTTGATGACTTGCCTCTCGTTGTATAACTTAAACCTAATGTGATTGTTGTGCAAATCAATGCGTAGTGGAAACAGCTTCTCTATTTTTCTTCCTGAGTCGGACTCCGTTGATGCAACTCTATGAAACCGTCAACAGCTTCCTTTGCACGCCATCTTCTCTGTCTTTCTCACCATGTTTTCTTTGTACGTGTGTTCCACTCAATATATGAGTCACATATTACAACAATCTCCACCTTGGCGAATATGCACCCCATTGGAGAAAAAATTGAAACATAACCCGCAGTTCCACTTGGGAAAATAGGTTGGGACGTCTCCCATCTAGCATCTAGAAACATTAAGCAAGTCCAAGTAATGCTTGAACTTATTCGTGGTCACAGACTTTGTCAACACGTCCGTTGCATTCTCAGAATAGTGAACTTTCTTAAGTAAGAGTTCACTAGAAGAAATCCATTCCCAGATCTTGTGAAATCTCACATCTATGTGCTTGATCCTCGCATGATACATGTCACGCCCCGAACTGGCGGATGGGTCCCAGGTGTGATTTTAGTAACCTAACCTGTCTCTATATCATTTAAAATATATATGATACTACTCTGAATAAGGGTCTGACCCCATGGGGTACACGTAAACCCTATACACAATCACATACATATCCATACACATGAAATACGTAGTGAAAATATTTTTTCTAATACATACATCGTACCATACCAGATTCTATACATGACTAGCGTCTATGCTTCAAAATATAGTACATACTCCGAGTGTCTACAAAACCCAACAATGACAGCCCTGTTACAAAATCCGTACCTACACAAGTACTCTACATAGCTACCCGACACCCACACTCCCGAACGCTAGGATGCTAGTTTCGACTACCCGAAGGACATAAAAAATATTTGTATATTCGGGATGAGACACCTCTCAGTAAGGAAGAAAGCAGATTATATCAGTGTGTGGCATACAAGTGTTATTTCGACATAAAACATAACATAATACAATTCCAGTATTTTCACAATCTAGTTCCAGTATATACGATACCAAACATACGGTCAGTGTCGCCACACTCAAGCACTCGATATCCTGCAATAACCGAAGCCTCACAACAATATCGTTGCCAGTATGGTGTCCACTCACACCCATCGGTTGACCAGCCAAAACAAACATGCGATATTTCACACCCTCGGATATAGAGTTGGACACTCTCGCCCATGGTATTTAGCCGAGACATGACATTTGCCCATAGCAATTAGTTGAGATGTGGCAAATTTCACAAAACCTGGAACAATTTTGGAACTCATGTTCCTATACCCATCAGCGTCCGGTAATTAGCCACCCCTAACTGTTTTACAAAACCTGAAACATTTTACATACGATAGTTCATTCCACACTTATTTGAGTATACAACAATCATATCGTTTTCAATTTGAGAAATACAATTTAATACAAATACAGGTACGGTCATCTCATTACTACAGTTTTATACAATATACGATTTCCCAACAAAAATAGAGATGATACCCGAAACCCCCAATTTTCCCAAAAACTATAACCCGAAAATCCCACATTTTCACTTGATAGATTTTCCCAAATAAGTAATCAAAACATACATACAATCGTAAACTACATGTTTACCGATCCGATTTTAAAAATAACTGATATAAACAGAATCCCCTTACCTTTTCCTGAATACAAAAATTCGAACTCTACGGCTCCAAAACTATGAACTGAGTTCCCAAAACCTAAACAACGAAGAACAATACTTCCTTACAATAATATTCCCTATAGATCTATCGAAACAAAAACGGATTCAGTGCCTTACCTCGATTTTAGGTTGAAACCCAAGAATACTCGAAACGAAATTATGATCTGCTATAAGCATAGAGATTTTCCTCCTGATCCACATGGTAACGTCAGATTGTTGATTCCGGCAACCAATGGCCCGAAATCTTAAAGAGAGAGTGTGTGTATCTAAGTTTTAGAGAGAAAGAGAGAGGTTTTTGGTTTCTTCTTCATTAAGCAAAGCTAAAAGATATTTATAAGCAAGTTAAGCTGGCCAGACTCATTGACAAGACGACATCCTCGTCGATGAGCCGCAGAAGGAAGTTTGTAGACACCAAGGTGACCTTGTCGACAAGCCTTAGATTTCAGGATTTCCAAAAATCCCTCGGTATCTCCTCATTGACAGGCTACTGAATTTTGTCGTCGAGCTGCACAAGAGACTCGACGAGGAAAGAAGCCTCGTCGATGAGCCCTGCAAATTTTACCTTTTTAAATGTTTCTTCTTTTTTCCTCATTTATTTAATACACATATCTTGGATCGGGTTCTTACAACCTCCCCTCCTCACAAAAATTTCGTCCTCAAAATTTGTAATCTCTCATTTACCAACTCAACTACATGCCCAAACGCATACTCGACCTTGAGAAGAGCCGACAGCCACCCACATAGCAGTCTCATCCCAAATACATACATACCCTCACTTATGGCGGAGGAATATCGTGGTTACATACATACCATCTCGAGAGCTCACAATATTACAAAACTCTCCCAGAGACTAACCACACAACGTTACTACAATAGCAGAATATTATATACATACATACATACATATATACATGTTCTTACCGATCCTGCTATCAAGCTACTACTCAAAACAACTGTGGATGTTTCTGACGTATTTCCATCTCTAACTCCTAAGAAGCTTCCTCAACCGCATGATTCCACTACAATACCTTCACTAACGGTATCTCCTTGGTACGCAGCTTCTGAACTTTACAGTCCAGAATCTGAATGGGTATCTCCTCATATACCAAAGCATCCCTAATCTCTAAGGATTTGTACCTAATCACATGCGACGGATCCGACACGTACCTCCTCAACATGGAAACGTGAAACACATCATGGATCCTCAAGAGCGCTGGGGGTAGTGCAATCTTATAGGCTATCAGACCCACTCGTTCCAGTACCTCTAATAGTCTGATATACCTTGGGCTTAGCTTGCACTTCTTCCCAAATCTCATCACTCCTTTCATCGAAGCGATTCTAAAAAATACCTTACCCCCAACCTCGAATTCCAACTCACGACGGCGGGCATCCAAATAACTCTTTTGCCAACCCTGAGCTGATTTAATCCTATCCCTAATCAACCTGACCTTCTCAGAAGCCTGTTGTATGAGTTCAGGACCCAATATATGTCGTTCACCAACCTCATCTCAATATAGAGGAGACCGACACTGACTCACTCGAAAAATGAGTAGCTCGAAAGCTATCCCAAGTATAGGAGTTACGTCGTGTAGTATTAAGCCCAAAGGCTAGATCGTCTCCTCAGGGAATGCATTTTAATCTCAATTTCACGTCCTCCCAATCGAAAATAAAAATGTACTGAACTCAGTTCAGATTTGGGGTTTTTCAGAATTTTGGAGACTTAAACAATAACTTAAATTAAAGTCCTAAAACTAGCATGCTTCAATTTAAAGAGCAAAAATGGAAACCCTAACCTACTCAAGGAAACATCGGAGCACGCACTAATTAAAGATTGCAACTTTGGACACGAAATTAAAACACGCAATGGAAACTTAATCAAACACTCACGCACACAATAAAAACCAAACCTTTAACTAGATAAAACTTCGAACCAAAATTAAACTATTAACGATGAAGACAAAACACGATAAAAATTAAATAATTAAAACTTTACCAAACTTATTAAATAATTCAAATATTAATTAAATCTATGGCAAAATTCAACTAAGAGAATATTAAATAAACAATCAAAGTTCAACAATAATAAAACACCCTAACTAATGTTCAAAATCCAAAGTTTCACTAGTTAATTAATAATAAGTAATGATAAAGAGAAGATGAGAGAGAGAGAGAGAGAGAGAGAGAGAGAGAGAGAGAGAGAGAGAGAGAGTAGTAGGGGCTGTGTAGCAGGGTGTTCTCGGGTGGAGCTGCTCATGGAGTTGCAGAGGAGTGGCCCGGGGTGTCTGCTACAGTAGTTGAAGGCTGTAGTTGCAGAGGACCCGAGGGAAATTGGATGTTGTCACGGCTGTGCAGAGGGCTCCTGCTGTGATGGAAGTTCTCGACTGAAATTGGTGCTGAACAAGGAGCTTTCGGGGCTGCTGTGAAGTTGAGGATGGGAAGATGATATAGCTGTGGTGGAGCTCTTGGAGTTGTAGAGCTACTGTCGTACCAGAACAGGGGCTGGAGTTGCTGTTGTGGTTGCGTGGCTTGGTGGCTCACGAGCTGTTGCAGCAAGCTGGGCGAAGGGAGGCTGCTGGTATTGCTGCTGCTTCGGGATGATGGTGTCTATGGCAGCAGGTTGCTACAAGAAGGCAGAAGAGGCCGAGAGAAACAGAGGAAAGCGGGAGAGTGAGGGAGGAAATACAAAGGAAAGGAAGAGAGACAAGGGGAGAGAAGAGTTAGAGAAGGAAGAAGGGAAAGAAAGAATAAAGGTTGAGATGAAGAGAGATTGAAAAACAGAGAGATAAAGTTTTGGGAAAGAAGAAGGGAAAAGAAAATAAAAGAAAAGAAAAGAGAAGGAAGAAGATGGTGCGCAGAAAAAAAGGAGATTTAAAGGGTAGGGGGGTGGTCCCTAGGACCGAAGACCCGGATAGGAGACCCGACCCATTTAGAGGACCCGAATTATTATATTTTTTTTCATTTTTTTTGTTCTCTGTTCATCGCAAATCTGACTCTTCTAGAGCTCGTTTCTCACAAAACTCAAAACACGAAAGTTGTAGATAATCCTTTCCTCTTCCTCAAAAATTTGAATCATCTCGATCGGAGCTCGAACAGAAAAGTTATGCACGAAATACGAACAGGTGTCGGTTTTGGTTTTCGAGATTTTTCCTACAACAAAAAATTACCAAAACTTCATAAATAGTGCAATAAAGTTCAAGAATGATGATTTTGGCACTTTATTAAAATATTGGATAATTTTGGACATTTAATTAAAAGTATAAGCCATAAAGACCGGGTTAAGATGCCCAATAACGCAGTTTTGACGCGTAATCACACCCCCTAACTAACGTTTTGCTAGTCTCTGGCAAATGACATGAATGAATTTCAGGGTAGCGATTACAAACTCCAGTGATCATGAAACCAATGCACATGCGACACAAACATACTGTTTCACATACGAGAATACCATTGAATTTCACATAGGCTTGTTACACACAACTCCAAAGCACGTCACTCATGCAAGTTTCACCGTTTATATGTCATTTAAGAGCTGTATACTCACATGAAGTTAATCAGTGGCACATTCAGAGTTAATGCAATCATATAAGTTCGAGTATAAACAAGTAAACTCTCGAGGTGTGTGTGATGTGTGTGACTCAGCTAGGATACCAGTGGACACCTACAGAACGATCGCTTTGACTCGGCCTAACTGGTATACCCTCAAAAACACTCAAATAAAATAGGTTCACTCATCATATGTGAGGAGGAGTGTCGCGACCAAACATCCCACATATTAAAAGGAACAATGCTAAGTATATGGAGTGGACTACTCTGGAAAAGAATCTAGCCTATCTATAAGGTGTCGGGTCCTTTACCCCAGCATCTTCTCACTTACTCACCACATCCAACCGAGACCACTCTAGATCAACTTATTCACAAACTTGTCGTGAATTCATCTAAGGCATTAACCGGTTGAAGAATCTTCATACATAGAAAATATGTGTCGTGTTCTTGTTGTATGTATTTGGACCGGCATTGACATTTCATTTCATGCGCATGTGTATTGTTTATTCTTTATTTTGCTTATTCTTCATTTTCTGTACTTTCTTTATCAATTAGGACAATCATAACACTTCTTTTGTAATTTTCATACCATCAATGGGAATTGAGCTCGAATAGGAGTTCATGAATTAAGTCTATCTCTAGGGGTGGCTCAACATTCACATTTTGAGTAGGCTACAAGACCTAGGTTTCTATCTCCCCACTAGGTGTCACCTCTAGGCTAGCAAATCAAAAACAAAGACTAGTGTACAAAGGAATCATCCAGAAAAAGAGAATTGAGTTCTATGAACTCTGATTTGATATTAACGCTCAAAAGGACGATAAATAGCTCAAGGATATCTCACAAGGTGTCATAGTCACCACGGGTGCTCTCTCAGTGCTCATAGGAAACCTTAAGTGCAATGAATCACATGAATGTGTTTATTCAGTCTCGTGAGATGTCGTGTAAATACAGGAAATTATAAAACCAAATTAACACGAATGTACTACTAATCGATTCTTCATGGAGTCATAAAATCATATAAAGAGAAACTACGCATGATTGACTCAAGTGTGTCATTTTTAAGTTATACGCGAGTATGTGAAAGGTATACACAATGTTAAGCATAGCATAGTGCAATGTAATTCCTCAATGCTTCTCCTTCTTTCTCTCGTTCTTTTTGTTTTTTTATTATTTTTTATTTTTTTTATGATTTTTGATTTTTTTTTAATAATATGAAACTCGGTACGTGTACGTGCACAGTGTTACATGCGAATGCTCATCCCCCCCAACTAAAGTGGAACATTGTCCTCAATGTGAAAGCGTATGGGAAATAAAATTGTGCACGGTGAACAACTAATGGGAAATTACTACCGACTAATGCAATAGGAAGGAAAAAGGAAAGACACAAATAAAAAAAATAAAACAAAAGGAGAAAAGAAAAAAAGATGATAAAGAAAGCAATAACATAGAAAGGTCAGAAGACTCCCCTAGGGTCTTGCAAAAGCAAGACCACCTTATTAGGATCAAATGGAATCGTGGGAGGCTTGAGCTGCTGCTCCTTGAGTTTGACATTATTATCATTCATTGGACCCACTAGTTCTACTGTGTTATGGGAACGAGCATGTTCAACGATATACGAGCCACAGCGGGGTCTCAGCTTCCATGGAAACAGACGGTATTTAGAGTTGCAGAGAGAGTCTTGCTGACTTGGGGAGGGTTGTTTTTTCTTGAGTTTATGCAGCACCTTCATCTGCCTCTTCTCTAAGCAGTCCTTGTCATTGGCTTTCCTTTTAGATTTTTTGGGCGCATGCACCTGCAATTTTCTCAACCCTATGGCATTATCAAGTAAAAAGTTAATCTTTTTTATGATCCAAAATATATAATGCTGAATTTTAACAGGTACATCACATGCCTTACCGTAAATCAACCTGTATGGAGTCATTCTTGAAATTCTCTTGATTACAGCTTGGTAAGCCCAGCGTGCATCATCCAATTCCTCGAGCCATGCTTTGTGGTTAAGACAACCCATCTTCTCAAATATAATCTTGACTTTTGAAAAGAAGTGTCGCTTGTCTTGTAGTAATGTTCGATTGGTAGCAAAGTAGATCACAATATCATCAACTCGAGGGTCATATGACATGTCGGTGATTGGATAGGTGATGTTTAACATAGTCAATTCTAGCGGTCTCCATTGCTCATCACGGATCGGTATTTCATCTATCCTTGTGGACAGCTCATCAATTACCTCAAGTTGTCCAGGAGCTTCACTTTCACATATACCATCCAGACCAACTGCTGAAAACAACTCCAATGCATCCAAGTCATCCACCATGTCTACTGCGTGTACCTCTGATTCCTCACGCCCAGTCGACGTTTTATTAAACACATTCATTTCCTGTGTCATCTGCCCGAACATAAGCTTTAGTACTCTACTTCGACAGTTGATTAAAGCGTTAGAAGTTGCAAGGAATGGTTGGCCAAGGATAACAGGAGTCTGATAGATGGTGGACACAGGCTGCTGCATTTCTAGAACAACAAAATCCACTGGGTAGTAGAATTTGTCGACCTGAATCAATACATCCTCAATGATGCCTTGTGGATCTTTTACGGATCTGTCTGCCAACTGTAGCATCATAGTAGTTCTCTTCAATTCACCTAAACCCAGCTGGTCATATAGCGAAGACGGAAACAGATTCACACTACTCCCAAGGTCAAGTAAAGCTCTCCCGATACGAGATTCACCGATCATGATTGGTATCGTAGGGGACCCAGGATCTCTAAGTTTCTGTGGAGTCTGATTAAGAATCAATGCACTGACTCGCTCAGTTAAGAAAGCCTTTTTCTTCACGTTCAGTTTCCTTTTTATGGTGCAGAGGTCTTTCAGGAATTTTGCATATGCAGGGATCTGTTGTATGGCATCTAAGAGTGGGATGTTGATTTTTACCAGCTTGAATATCTCTTGAATCTCCGTATGATACTTGTTCTTTTGTACAGATGTCAAACACTGAGGGTATGGGACCACCGGCTGGTATTCCTTAATTGGCTCATCTTCCTTATTATAGGGTGTTGTAGAACTCGAGCTAGCCTCATCTGATTTTTTTTTTCCTTTATCTATCTCATCTACCGCCTCAAGTGTCGGCGCGGCTGGCTATTGATCAGTAGGTAATTCAGGACGGGAAACTTCTTTTCCACTTCGCAAAGTAATAACTGCTTTTGCTGACTCATACGCATCCCTTGAAACATTGTGCACTGACTGTTGTTGCTGTTTGTATACCTGGGGATTAGGCTAAGGCTGTGCAGGGAATTTTTCTTTTTCCAGGGTAGTAAACTGTGTACTCATCTTGCTTACGGCATCTTTCAGTTCTCCATTGGTCGTAACTTGCAATTGCATGAATTGCTGGAGCATGGTTGCCACCTGCGCTACACTATCATCAGAAGCTTTCTTTATTGGAATGGGAACTAATGCTGGTTGGAATCCTGGTGGTGCGTAGCTCCGAGAAAACTATTGCGGTTGATACTGTGGTTAAGGAGCTACGACTGGATTGTATGTTGGTTGCGGAGGCAGTGCATATGATTGAGGTGCCTGCTGATACTGTGAAGATGATGGACTAGACTGATCATTTCTTCCACTACCCCGGGTTGTAAGTGTTTGAGAGCGGCTGATTCTGCGTCTTGTTGACCCAATTTGCCGATAACACCTGATCAGATCTGCTCTCTTGCAACACAGGTAAGAATTGAAAATCCTGAGGTCTATGGTCTGAAGTCTCACAAATCGTGCAAATCTCAGCTTTCGACTTTTCGGATTCCATGACTTCCAATTTCTTAGATAACGCAACTACAAGGGCTTGTAAGCTAGTGTCCTCTTTGACCTCATATCTGCCCCTGCCACTAATTTCTCAAATAGGTTGGGCAGCTATTGACACCTGTTCAGGTCATGCGTTCCACTGCTGGGCATTCTCAGCAAGATAGTCTAAAAATGATAAGCCCTCGTCTGGTTCCTTACGAAAGAACATCCCATTGCACATAGACTAGACAAATTGTTTGCACACAGGGGTTAAAGCAGTAAAAAAATAGTTCACTAACCTCCACGATTCGAAACCATGGTGCGGGCATATGTTCATCAGGTCCTTGAATCTCTCCCAACATGCCTGGAATGTCTCGCCATCTTTTTGCATGAACTGACTGATCTGCTCCTGCAGGTATTGAGTTCTCTGAAGAGGAAAGAACTTATGTAAGAACTCACGCTGTATTTCAGCCCAGCTAGTAATAGAGTTAGGGCACAAAGAATTAAACCATATTTTTGCCCTATCTTTCAGAGAAAAGGGAAACAAACGCAGTTTAATGTATTCATCAGTCCCAGCTCTATTAATGAAAGTGGTGCAAACCATCTCAAAATCTTTCAAGTGTTGGTATGGACTCTCAGAGTCCATCCCATGAAACTGGGGAATCACAGATAACATGTCATGCTTAAGAGTGAAATTCGGTGCATCTTGTGGCAACACAATGCATGAAGGTGTAGATGTGCGTGCAGGCTGTAGAAAATCTTCAAGTGTACGTGGTGCATGTACAGTCATAGCTTCTTCAAAATAATGGTCAAACAGATTATTAAGCTCAAATTCAGAATCACTCTCAGGACTAACAGGTGAACAGTCAGATTCGGTGCTATGTGTATCCCTACTCGTGCTAGGTGAAAGTTTACACAATCGATTTGAACTATCTCGAACCCAGGGCATCAAACATCACAATGGCTAGCAGAAATGCACTAACACGGCAACATAATTTTATTTTTTTTTTTCAATTTTTCAATTTTCAATTTTTTTTCATTTTTTCCATTTATTTGAAAAAAAAAATCAAAAAAATAATTGGGAAAACGCAAATTCGAAATTAAAACTGGAAATTAACTAGCAACGGCGCCAAAAAACTTGACTCACTCGAAAAATGAGCAGTTCGAAAGCTATCCCAAGTATAGGAGTTATGTTGGGTAATATTAAACCCAAGGGCTGATCATCTCCTCAGGGAATGCATTTTAATCTCAATTTCACGTTCTACTAATCGAAAATAAAAATGTACTGAAATCAGTTTAGATTCAGGGTTTTTCAGAATTTTAGAGACTTAAACAAAAACTTAAATTAAAGTCCTAAAACTAGCATGCTTCAATTTAAAGAGCAAAAATGGAAACCCTAACCTACTCAAGGAAACATCGGAGCACGCACTAATTAAAGATTGCAACTTTGGACACGAAATTAAAGCACGCAATGGAAACTTAATCAAACACTCACGCACACAATAAAAACCAAACCTTTAACTAGATAAAACTTCGAACCAAAATTAAACTATTAACGATGAAGACAAAACACGATAAAAATTAAATAATTAAAACTTTACCAAACTAATTAAATAATTCAAATATTAATTAAATCTATGGCAAAATTCAACTAAGAGAATATTAAATAAACAATCAAAGTTCAACAATAATAAAACACCCTAACTAATGTTTAAAATCCAAAATTTCACTAGTTAATTAATAATAAGTAATGAGAGAGAGAGAGAGAGAGAGAGAGAGAGAGAGAGAGAGAGAGAGTAGTAGGGGCTGTGTAGCAGGGTGTTCTCGGGTGGAGCTGCTCATGGAGTTGCAGAGGAGTGGCTCGGGGTGTCTGCTGTAGTAGTTGAAGGCTGTATTTGCAGAGGACCCGAGGGAAACTGGATGTTGTCACGGCTGTGTAGAGGGCTCCTACTGTGATGGAAGTTCTCGGCTGAAATTGCTGCTGAACAGGGAGGTTCCGGGGCTGCCATGAAGTTGAGGATGGGAAGATGATATAGCTGTGGTGGAGCTCTTGGAGTTGCAGAGCTACTGTCGTACCAGAACAGGGGCTGGAGTTGCTGCTATGGTTGCATGGCTTGGTGGCTCGCGAGCTGTTGCAGCAAGCTGGGCGAAGGGAGGCTGCTGGTATTGCTGCTGCTTCGGGTTGATGGTGTCTATGGCAGCAGGTTGCTGCAAGAAAGCAGAGGAGGTCGAGTGAAACAGAGGAAAGGGGGAGAGTGAGGGAGGAAAGAAAAAGGAAAGGAAGAGAGACAAGGGGAGAGAAGAGTTAGAGAAGGAAGAAGGGAAAGAAAGAATAAAGGCTGAGATGCAGAGAGATTGAAAAACAGAGAGATAAAGTTTTGGGAAAGGAGAAGGGAAAAGAAAATAAAATAAAATAAAAGAGAAGGAAGAAGATGGTGCACAGAAAAAGAGGAGATTTAAAGGGTAGGGGGGCGGTGCCCTAGGACCGAAGACCCGAATAGGAGACCCGACCCATTTAGAGGACCCGAATTATTATATTTTTTTTCATTTTTTCTTCCTCTGTTCATCGTAAATCTGACTCTTCTAGAACCTATTTCTCACATAACTCAAAATGCAAAAGTTGTAGATAATCCTTTTCTCTTTCTTCAAAAATTTGAATCATCTCAATCGGAGCTTGGATAGAAAATTTATGTATGAAATACGAACAGGTGTTGGTTTTGGTTTCCGAGATTTTGTCTGCAACAAAAAATTACCAAAACTTCATAAATAGTGCAATAAAGTTTAAGAATGATGATTTTGGCACTTTATTAAAATATTGGACAATTTTGGACATTTAATTAAAAATATAAGCCATAAAAACCGAGTTAAGATGCCCAATAACGCAGTTTTGATGCGTAATCAGAAACCTCCTACCATACATTGCCTCGAACAGTGTCATTCCGATACTAGTCTAGAAGCTGTTGTTATAGGCAAACTCCACTAATGGTAGAAACTAAATCCAACTACCACCAAAGTCTAATACACAAACTCGTAACATATCCTCCAAGATTTGTATCGTCCTCTCTGACTGTCCATCATTTTGGGGGTGGAACATTGTATTGAATGTAAGCTTCGTGCCCAGTGCTTCCTATAAACTCTTCCAGAATCGGGCAGTGAACCTCGGGTCTTGATATGAAACATGGACATCGGTACCCCGTGCATTCTGACTATCTCCTGCACGTACAAATCTGCTAGCCTACTCAAAGAGTAGCTAACCTTCATTAGTACAAAGTAAGCAGATTTAGTCAACCTGTCCACGATTACCCAAATGTCATTCTACCTGTATAATGTTGGTGGTAACCCAGTGAAAATGTCCATGGAAATATGCTCCTATTTCCACTTTGAGATACGCAATGGCTGCAATGGCCCTTCCGGCCTCTGATGTTCAACCTTTACCTGGTGACACATCAAACATTGCTCCACAAGCCGAGCAATCTCTCTTTTCATGCTACTCCACCAGAAATGTAATGACCTGAAGAATAATGGTATTTAAATAATAAGAGGGAGGGAAATGGAAACAGAAACAGAAGGAGGTAGCAGGCTTCGTCGATGACGTTGCACTTTGGACATAATAACCCGAAAGTTTTACACAGGGCCTCGTCGACAAGCTTATAAGTAGGCCTCATCAACGAAGCCACGCCTCGTCGACGAGAAGATGCCGAGAGGGGTTTTTGGGCAGTCTGAATTTTGTCGATGAGGAGGTAGGGTTCGTCGACGAAATTACTTAAGGACTCTTCGACGAGGTGACCCATTGCATCGACGAATCTGACTCTATAAATAGTGAAAACCTAGATTTTTCAGTAGAATTTTGGCACAAAAACTTTTTCTCTCTCTAAAAAACGCCTCTCCCTCCTTTTTTCTTGGATTTCGGGCCCGTTACTCGCCGGATTAAAGATCTGAGGCCACCACAACACTCCTGATGAAGTTCTCTACAAGTTAGTTAGAGCTGATCGTTGGTGGAGTTAGTTTGGAATTCATCCCAAACTCAGGGTAAGGTATTTTATTTGGAATATGCTTACCCTACAGTTACAAGAAATGTTATATGTAGAAATATATTGATGTTTTGTTTTGGGAGATGTCGTTTTCAGGGTGTTAAGTGGAGAACCCTGCGGGTGTAGGGCCAGAATTCAGCAAGAGGCTTTTCAAAAACTAGGTAAGGGAAATATGCTATGCTAGGAGTTTTAAGAAAGTTAACAGAGATTTCTTAGATACATATATACCAGTTTATTATACAATTTTTACAAAATAAGAGTTTTAATGTTTGTGTGGTCTGAGTAGATATTTACCTGATGTAGAATTTATACAGTGTTTCAGCATATCATATTATATAGTATATATATACAGATATTCACAGATATTTAATAGACAGATTTATACATATTTTTATTCAGTTCAGTATATTATAGTATTTACAGAATATCATGTTTTCCTAAATGTCATAACACACAGTTTATACAAATAGATTATATAGACAGTTTATAAAGACAAATTATATAGTTATAGAATCAAGATGCTACAGTTACTCAGATATCACAGTATTTACAATACAGAATCATAGTGTTATGGTTATTTTGGAATCATGATGAGAACAACAAAGATATATATATATATATATATATATATATATATATATATAAATAGATGTACTTTTATAGTATCAGACCCCTGTGGAAATATTTCAGACAGATACAGTTTACAAAGCACGATACCATTGCTATATACAGATAGAGTGTCACGCCCCAAACCCTTAAACCTGGGTCCGGTGCGTTATACCTAATAATCATGATCCATAACATACGCAACGGAAAACATGAACAAAATCTCCATATAACATAATACTAGAGTTCACTAATTTCTATATATAATCCATATTAAATCATCCATCACCTGCATTTCCATAATTACATATATCTCCAAAACATTTCAGTATGTTCACAAACTTTCTTTTCTCCACAGACTTAAAATATAAGGACGTAAAACATAAATATTTGCATCCCAAAATTAACATAGAAATATACCATTTTCTTTTTCTATTCCCCAATAATGCTATAAAAACCTCGAGCTCTGAAAGCTCAATCATCTTGAGGAAATCCTGAAAAAAATGAATTCATATTTGGGTGAGACACATCTTAGTAAGAGAAGAAACAATATATTAAAGCAGTATGTGACCAACATGAGTTTATAATCAACATAATATTTAACATTTAAAAATCGTTAACACAATCTTTGAAATCATTCTCTGATCCTATTCAAACACATGCAAATGTTTAACTCACGAGATTTCCTGAGGATAGGGGTGATCACCTGCCCATACAAGTAGCACCCCTTTACTCTGATACATTTAGCAACCCGAAGGTCACAATTTAAGCATACTAGAGCACTCACCTTACTCAGTAAGCCCTCAAGTGTTAAATTGATCTCGTACTCACACAATTCATACAAAAGTTTACCGACAAAGGCCCTAAGGATAGGGAAATATACCCGCCCATACAAGTAGGTTCTTTCTACCCTAGTATGTTATGTGGCTACTGCCACATCTGTAGCTACTAGTGGACTCACCTTACTCAGCAAGCCCTCAGGTGAAAGGTACGCCTTGCCTAATCGTAACATGTTCTACATATATACATATTTCTAATATCATAATACATCATTCTTTTCTATCATTATTCAATCATACAGATCTGTTTATATTCATGGCTTAACATTGCATTGCATTGGATTTCACTTTAAATGACTCTTTCCCATTTTACATTGTTCACATTTCACATTTCATTTCCATTCCATTCATTTCCCTTTTCATTTCATACTCATTTTTATTTTAATTCAAAAATACGCGGCATCTTTCCAGCCATGGTTGGTTAGCTTCGGCATCCTTTTAGCATTGGTTGGCATCTTTTTAGCCGTGATTGGTTAGCTTCGGCATCCTTTCAGCCGTGGTCAACATCTTTTCAACCGTGATTGGTTAGCTTCGGCATCCTTTCAGCCTTGGTCGGCATCTTTTCAGCCATGATTGGTTAGCTTTGGCATCCTTTCAGCCGTGGTCGGCATCTTTTCAGTCGTGATTGGTTCCATAATTGCATTAACACTCACATGCAGCATAATTCATATATTATTTTCATACTCAGTTCATTTTGTGTATATCTTGCATCTCGTATATATAACATAATTTCATACAAAATTCTATTTTACTCATGCCACACAATTTAGTAATAAAACTCATACACAGCCTATAAAATAACCAACCAACATTTAATGTTTATATACTAAAAATACCTTTTATTTCTTACATAAATACTCTGAAAATATGTTTCCACTTTCATCAGTTCATTTTCACATATACATATCTAATAAACAACCCTAAACTCGGAAAAAAAAATAATTAAAATGGCTGGCATTTTACCCATACTAAAAAATTACACGTACATATAACACAATTTATTTTTCATTTAATTCATAAAACTTCTGATTTAATATATATTTTTCCCTTTACCTGGTTTCTTGAACTACGCCAACAGGGACTCTGAAAAATACTTGCGGCGCTCACTAGGACCTTGAAATTAAATTCCTAGTTCCAATAAATTATTGTTGAATAAAATATTATTTAAATATTTTCTAGGGTCATAATTCCTAAATAAATAATAATACCCTTAAATTTATCCAAATTTCCCAAATCTCACTCTCGCTTTGGAGTAAGACCTAGAAAATTCCAATTAAAAAATTACCTACGTCAAAATGACGACGACGACGATGACTAGGACCCCGTGGTGGTCTCTGTTCGTCGATTTAACCACATATTAACAGCGAAATTGAGAAAATGGAAAAAAATTACCTTTCCCTAAGAGCAGTGCCTAAGCCGTTCCCATGAAAATCTGCTCCTGTAGAAATGTCGGCAGCGGAACCAGGAATCCAATGACACCTTCCATTTCCCGATTTGACGCAAACTAACCAAGAAATTGAGAGAGACAGAGACAGAGACAAAGGTGGCTGGCGCGCGTAGGAAAATTTCCGACATCTCTTCTTTCTTCTTCTTCCTTCTTCTTCTTTTTTCTTTACTTATTCTCCTGTTAGATACTTTATATATATATATATATATATATATATATATATTTAATATATATTAAATCTTATCTTATACTTATTATATATATATATATATATATATATTATATTAACCTACTACATAAGTGTATATATATATTTCTCTTATTTCAATTAGTTTTTTTTTTTAATCCAATGTAAAAATATTTAATTTAATAACTAATAATTTAATTATTTAATTCATCTTAATTTAATTTCATTTCTTTAATTTTAATTTTTCTTCTTCTTTTTCCCATGCCATTCCTTTTATTTTTTTATCTGTTATTTTATTTATATTTTTTTTCCAATTATTTTAATCCTTTTAAATTTTTGGGTCTTTACATAGAGTGCAACCACATATCTCAGATAGTGTGTGGGTACCGTCTAACCGTGCTCAGAGAGGATGCAGCTCCCCAGAATGCTAGGTTGAGGGGGTCGATTAGACGAGGTAGCAGCCAGTCCCGAGCTTAGGAGTGGATGCAGTTTGGCCGGGCTGAGGTAGTGTAGAGTATGATGACTTACCTGGAGGGCCAAACAGGTTAAGTACCGCCTATGGGCCCCATAAGCCTGTCATAAGGGGTTAAATCATGACATAAAGAGTCCCAGGGAAAGAGCATAGTTATTTATATGTATATAATTTTACAGCTTTTATTGTATATAATATGATATAACAGTATGAATGATAGAAAGTTCAGATAATATAAATGTTTTAAACTACTATACATGTGTTTTACAGATTTTTCAGATCATGCAGTTATATATATATATTAATGTTATAGTTTTACGACTCGGTCGTCACACACTAGTAATAGCATATTCCCACTTACTGAGCATCGTCTCACCCTATTACTTTACCATCTTTCAGGTGAGCTAACTAGGCGAGCAGATCAGGCTCACAAATAGAGAGTTGATTTGTCTACCCTGGTTGTAAGGTAAGTTTGTGACATGGTTTTGTATTTTTATTTTGGGATAGACGATACTAGAGGGAGTTATTGTATATGACTATGGTTTGTATGTACATAATTTTGGTATTGTATAGTATATGTGGTTGTATGACTTATGTTTCCGCTATTTAGGTATGGTTATATATATAATGGAGAAATTTTGAGGATTTTACATTTTGGTATCAAAGCCTAGGTTGTTAGGCTCTGTAGACTATAGAGTGCAGCAAGAAACAATACCAAAATATAGGAAAAGAATTTAAGGTTTTATTTTGTGATCTGGATACAGGACTTTTGTGGTGGTTTCTGTGTTTTTCCTAGGGTGACGACTTCAGGAAAGTCATAGTAAACTATCGACGAGTTATGTATTTAGGTTATGGGATTTTGAGGTTAGGATCAAGAGGGATGGAATAAGTTAGGTCTGTATGAGAAATAGGATTCTGAAACGATCTATATTTGTAGGATGTACCCAGGAGGCAGTAGTGCTCATGCTAGTGGGGACGATGGTGTCGAGCCTTCTGGTATAGAAGGTGAGGATTCAGATGTTGTATTACATAGTGTGGCTCAGCAAGTTATGGCTGATATAGCGCGGAGCTCTAGAGAGCAGGGAGGTCCATCTCCAGTTCAGGGATGTACCATAGAGAAATTTATGAAGATGAATTCGCCAGCCTTTTCTGGAGCAGTCGACCTTGTAGTGGCGGAGAACTGGTTGCATGAGGTAGAAAAGATTCTGATAGTACTTCACTGCACCGACAAGCAAAGAGTTCTGTACGCTATGTATAGACTGGTAGGGGAGGCTGAGAGATGGTGGACGACCATTAGAATTTTGGAGGAGCAGAGGACGACTCTAGTACTAATGACCTGGGCTCGATTCAGGGAAGTGTTTTTCGATAGGTACTATCCTACCTCAGTCATAGAGGCTCGACTATAGGAGTTTCTAAGTCTGTACCAAGGATCGATGACAGTCTAGCAATACGCTACAAGATTTATCGAGTTCTCACGTTTCTGTCCCTATATCGTCCTCGATGAAGTGAATAAGGCGAGAATGTTCAAGAGGAACTTGAGGCGTGATATTTATGGGAAAGTGGTGATATTGAGGATTCAGGTTTTTGCAGAGTTGGTTGACAAAGCTAATATAGCAGAGGAGAGTCTACGCAGGGAGATTGAGACGCAGAGTCAGAGGAAGAGGACTACACCCTCAAGCTTTTAGGTGGGTCCCAGCCAAGGCCCTTGGAGAGGAGGCAGATTTGGTGGAGGTCAGAGATAGACGAAAGAGTAGAGTGGATTTCAGGGTGGTCAACCTCCCTCAATTTGTACTAGATGTGGACGGAGACACTTGGGTGAATGTCGGTTGGGGGAGAATGTTTGCTACCGCTGCAGGAGACCCGGTCATATGGATAGATCTTGTCAGATGACACCAGGTTATGTGCTGACTCCTAGGCCATTTTGAGGAGGATACCAGGCGCCCTGTAAAGGTCAGTAGAGAAATACCGCGTCGGTGAGGGTTTATGCATTGACGCTGGGAGACGCCGAGATAGCTGGAGATGTGGTTACATGTATCCTTACTACTTTACCATATACAATTATTGTTTTGTTTGATATAGGTGTCACTCATTCCTTTATATTGGCGGGATATGTGAAAATAGCTGGAATAGAGACACAACCATTAGATATAGAATTGTCTGTGGGTACGCCGATGGGGTTTGTGGTGAAATGCAGGAGGATACTTCGGAATTTTCCATTAGGTATTTAGGAGAGGGTATTATCAGCTAATATAGTTGTTTTAGACATACAGGATTTTGATGTAATATTGGGTATGGACTAGCTAGCTACTCATCATGCCAGTCTAAATTGCCATAAGAAAGAAGTTATTTTCAGACCCCCAGGTGAGTAGGAATACAAATTCGTAGGTTCATGTGTACGTGCCTCACCACAGCTAGTGTCGGCTATTCAGGTGAGGAGACTGCTACAAGATGTTTGTCAGGGGTATGTCGCATACATAAAAGAATTGCCAAAAGAAGAATTGAGACAAGCTGACATACCAGTAGTGAGGGAATTCCCAGATGTCTTTCCAAAAGAATTGTCTGGTTTGTTGCTTGACCGTGAGATTGAGTTTACCATAGATTTGTTGCCAGGATCTACACCAATATCTAAAGCACCATATCGTAGGGCCCTAGTAGAGTTAAAAGAATTGAAAGAACAGTTACAAGAATTGTTGGATAAATGTTTTATCAGGCCCAGTGTGTCACCTTGGGGTGCGTTAGTTTTGTTCGTGAAAAATAAAAATGGAACCATGAGATTTTGCATCGATTATAGGGAGATAAAAAAATTGACAGTCAAGAATAAATATCCTCTCCCTAGGATCAATGATTTATTTGATCAGCTTCAGGGGACCCAGGTTTACTCTAAAATTGACCTGCGGTCAGGTTACCATAAGGTGAAAGTTAAAGTAGAGGATATTTCGAAGACAATGTTTTGTACCAAATATGGGCATTACGAATTCTTAGTGATGCCATTTAGGTTGACTAATGCACCAGCAGTATTTATAGACTTAATGAATCGGGTGTTCCATCAATATTTAGATCAGTTTGTAGTTGTGTTCATTGATGATATATTAGTCTATTCGAGGAGTTTTGAGGAGCATGAGCATCATTTGAGGCTAGTGTTGTAGATACTGAGAGAAAGGAAATTATATGCCAAATTAAAGAAATGTGAGTTCTTGTTAAAGCAAGTTACTTTTCTCGGCCATGTGGTCTCTGAAGCAGGTGTATCAGTTGATCCGAGTAAAATATAGGCAGTGGTGAGTTGGGAAAAGCCAGACAACGTTCAGGAGGTCAGGAGTTTTCTAGGATTAGCAGGCTATTACCAGCGCTTCGTAGATGGCTTCTCTAGACTATCAAGTCCATTAACACGGCTTACGATTGGACCAACGACTATGAACAGAGTTTTCAGGAGTTAAAGTGACGGTTAGTTTCAGCTCTGGTATTAGCCATTCCATCAGGGGATAACGGTTTTGTAACATACAGTGATGCCTCTTTGAAGGGTCTTAGATGTGTGTTGATGTAGCATAGTAGGGTTATTGCATATGCGTCTAGGCAGCTTAAAGAATATGAGAAGAATTATCCTGTCCATGATTTAGAACTTGTTGCAATAGTGTATGCTCTTAAGATTTGGAGGCATTACCTATATAGTGGAAAGTGCGAGATTTTCACAGATCATAAGAGCCTGAAATATTTCTTCACCCAGAAAGAGCTAAATATGAGACAAAGAAAGTGGCTAGAACTCATTAAAGATTATGATTGCAAGATTAGTTACCATCCCAGGAAGGCGACTGTGGTGGCAGATGCTCTAAGTAGGAAATCAGGGGGATCAGCATTGGCAACCGTGGAGATTCCACATTCAATTTTAGTGGATTTGGAAAAGCTCAGTTTAGAGTTAATAAAGGAGAGTCCTCAAGTAGTCATTGCCAATCTAGTGGTTCAACCTACACTTTCTGAGAGGATTAAAGCAGCTATGGGTGATGATGCAGAGTTGGCAGCGGTAATGGCTAAAGTACGAGATGGTCAGGGTGAGGAATTCAGTATATCAAATGACGGAGCTCTGTGATTCCATAATAGGTTCTGTGTTCCTGCGGATACAGAGATTAGAAGAACTATACTAGAGGAGGCTCGTAGATCCCTATACATCGTACATCCAGGTAGTACTAAAATGTATCGGGATCTGCGGGAGTACTTTTGGTGGAATAGAATGAAAAGGGAGATATCCGAGTTTGTACAACAATGCTTGACGTTCCAGCAGGTTAAAGCTAAGCACCAAAAACCGGCAGGACAGTTGCAGCCATTGTTCATTCCAGAATGGAAATAGGATCACGTTTTGATGGATTTCGTTATGGGATTACCATCAGTGCGTCAAGGATTGAATGCAATTTTGGTAGTTGTGGATCGTTTAATGAAGACCACACATTTTATCCCTATTAAAGTCGGCTACTCCATGGACAGACTGGCAGAGATATATGTTTAGGAGATAGTTCGTGTCCATGGTGTACTGGTATCCATAGTTTCAGACCGAGATCCTTGGTTTACTTCACGATTCTGGAAAAGTTTTCAAGAGGCTATGGGTACCCAATTAGCATTTAGAACTGCTTTCCATCCCCAGAAAAATGGACAGACTGAGAGGACGATCCAAACATTAGAAGATATGCTTCGTGTGTGCGTGTGTGCTAGATTTTGGGGGTAGCTAAACTCAATTTCTACCACTAGTTGAATTTGCTTATAATAATAGTTACCAGTCTAGTATCGACATGGCTCCTTACAAGGCATTGTATGGCAAAAGATGTCGTTCTCCTCTCTTCTGGGATGAGGTAGGTGAAAGGCGAGTTTTAGGTCCAACAATAGTACAGCAGGCTTGTGACAGGTCCGACTAATTAAAGAAAGAATCAGTACATCATAGAGTCGGCAAAAAAACTACGTGGACACTCGCCACCGAAAGTTAGAGTTTGATATGGGAGATCGAGTATTTTTGAAGATAGATCCTCTGAAAGGAGTTATGAAATTTGGAAAGAAGGGCAAGTTGAGCCCTAGGTATATTGGCCCATTCTAGATACTAAAGAGAATAGGGTCAATTGCCTATAGGCTAGCTTTGCCACCAGCTTTGGCTAGAATTCATGACGTGTTTCATGTTGCTATGTTAAGGAAATATGTCTCAGATTTGTCCCACATAATCAGTTATGCAAAGATAGAACTCAAGGATTCATTAGCTTATGAAGAAGCACCAGTATAGATATTAAACAGAAAGACACAAGAATTACGTACAAAAGAAATTCATCTAGTGAAGATTTTGTGAAGGAACCATGCTATGGAAGAAGCCTCATGGGAACTCGAGGATGAAATTAAAAGGAAATACCCACAGTTGTTCCAAGAGTAATAGGATAGTATAAATAGTTAGGTAATGTTTCTTTTGCAGATACATGTACTATTTAGATAGTAAGTAGTTTTAATTTTGTTTGTGTAATCTCCCAAAACATAGAATGTAACCACGGTATTCCTCCACCATAAGTGAGAGTAAGTAATAAAATAAGTAGACCCTTTACCTTTATAGGATGATAGAGTGTATAATGGTGTTCAATCTAGATAGTAAATTTCGAGAACAAAATTTTATAAAGAGGGGAGAATGTAACGACCCGAAGAATAATGGTAGTTAAATAATAAGAGGGAGGGAAATGGAAATAGAAATATAAGGAGGCAGCAGGCTTCGTCGACGACGCTGCACTTTGGACATAATAACCTGAAAGTTTTACAGAGGGCCTCGTCGATGAACACAGGAAGTTCGTCGACGAGCTCATAAGTACGCCTCGTCGACGAGAAGATGCCAAGAGGGGTTTTTGGGCAGTTTGAATTTCGTCGACGAGCAGGTAGGGTTCATTGATGAAATTACTTAAGAACTCGTCGACGAGGTGATGTGTCTCGTTAATGAATTCGGCTCTATAAATAGTGAAAACCTGGATTTTTCAGCAAAATTTTGGCGCAAAAACTCTCTCTCTCTAAAAAAAGCCTCTCCCTCCTTCTCTTTTCGATTTCGGGCTCGTTGCTCACCGGATTGAAGATCTGAGACCACCACGACACTTCTAAAGAAGTTCTTTACAAGTTTGCTAGAGTTAATCGTTGGTGGAGTTAGTTTGGAATTCATCCCAAACTCAGGGTAAGGTATTTTATTCGGAATCTACTTACCCTATAGTTACAAGAAATATTATATGTAGAAAAATATTGATGTTTTGTTTTGGGGGATGTTGTTTTTAGGGTGTTGAGTGGAGAACCCTGCAGGTGTAGGGCCAGAATTCAGCAGGGGGCTTTTCAGAAACTAGGTAAGGGAAATATGCTATGCTAGGAGTTTTAAGAAAGTTAACAGAGATTTCATAGATACATATATACAGTTTATTATACAATTTTTACAGAATTAGAGTTTTAATGTTTGTGTGGCTTGAGTAGATATTTACCTGATGTAGAATTTATATAGTGTTTCGGCATATCATGTTATATAGTATATATATATATATATATATATATATATATATATATATATAGATATTCACAGATATTTAATAGACATATTTATATAGATTTTTATTCAGTTCAGTATATTATAGTATTTACAGAATGCCATGTTTTCCTAAATGCCATAACACACAGTTTATACAGATAGATTATATAGACAGTTTATAAAGACAAATTATATAGTTATAGCAATAAGATGCTACAGTTACTCAGATATTACAGTATTTACAGTGCAGAATCATAGTGTTATGGTTATTTTGGAAACATGATGAGAACAGTAAAGATATATGTATAAATAGATGTACTTATATAGTATCAAACCACTGGAAATATTTCAGACAAATACAGTTTACAGAGCACAGTACCGTTGCTATATACAGATAGAGTGCAACCACATATCTCAGATAGTGTGTGGGTACAGTCAAACCGTGCTCGGAGAGGATGCAGCTCCCTAGAACGCTGGGTTGAGGGGGCCGATTAGACGAGGTAGCAACCAGTCTCGAGCTTAGGAGTGGATGCAGTTTGGCCGGACTGAAGTAGTGTAGAGTATAATGACTTACTTGGAGGGATGACCAGGTTATGTTCCACCTATGAGTCGCACAATCCTATCATGAGGGGTTAAACCATGACATATAGAGTCCTAGGGAAAGAGCACAATTATTTATATGTATACAGTTTTATAGCTTTTGTTGTATATAGTATGATATAGCAATATGAATGATAGAAAGTTCAGATGATATAAATTTTTTAAACTACTATACATGTGTTTTACAGATTTTTCAGATCATGCAGTTTTATATATATTAATGTTATAGTTTTACGACTCGATCGCCACACACTAGTAATAGCATATTCCCACTTACTGAGCATCGTCTCACCCTATTACTTTACCATCTTTTAGGTGAGCCAGCTAGGCGAGCATATCGGGCTCGTGGATAGAGAGTTGATTTTCCTACCCTAGTTATAGGGTAATTTTGTGACATGATTTTGTATTTTTATTTTGGGATAGACGATACTGGAGGGAGTTATTGTATATGGCTATGGTTTGTATGTACAAAATTCAGGTATTGTATAGTATATGTGGTTGTATGACTTATGTTTCCACTGTTTAGGCATGGTTATATAGATATATATATATATAAAATGGAGAAATTTTGAGGATGTTACAAGAAAGATTCGGGCAAATCCCGATACATCATCGTACTACTCGGATGTACCGTATACAAGGAACGATGCGTCTCCTCCAGGATCATCCTCTTTATCCTTTCGTCATTTGGAACACACAACCTGGTCCCAAACCTCAGCACACCTCCCTCAGAGATGTTAAAATCTGCAGCCAACCCTTGCTGCACTTTCTCTACAATCTGTACTAACTCCACATCATTAGCCTGCACGACTTTAATCCTCTCAAATAATGTCGACTGAATCACCAAGTTAGCAATGAAAGCCTGATGGTTAGCATCCACCAACCCCACGTCAAGACTCTCCAGATCTTGTCTGATATGATGCTGACCTACTACTGTAGATACTGACGCACGCTCTGACTATCGACTCAACACATCAGCTACCACGTTAGCTTTCTCGGGATGATAGCTAATGGTGCAATCGTAGTCCTTGATTAGTTCAAACCACCTTTTCTGCCTCATGTTTAACTCCTTTTGTGTGAAACATTATTTAAGGCTCTTATGGTCTGTTAAGATCTCACACTGCTCACCGTATAAATAGTGTCTCGAGATCTTCAATGCATATACTACTATCGCCAACTCTAGATCATGCGTAGGGTAATTCTTCTTGTACTACTTGAGTTGCTAATAAGCATAAGAAATTACTTTCCCTTATGGCATCAGCACACATCCCAAACCCTTCAGTAATGTGTCGCTGTAAATCACAAAACCACCATCTTCAGATGGGATGGTTAAAACAGAAGCAGCGACCAGTTAGTGTTTCAACTCTTGGAAACTCTGCTCGCACTTATCGATCCAATCAAATCTCACACTCTTTCTCGTCAACCGTATCAGTGGCCTAGATAGCTTAGAGAATCCCTCCACGAACTGCTGGTAATACCTAGCTAGTCCTAGAAAACTCCAAACATCTTGTATGCTCTTCGGTTTCACCCAGTCAACCACTACTTCTATCTTACCTAGATCAACTTAAATACCACCCTTCGACATGACATGGCCTAGAAACGAAACCTAATTCAGCCAGAACTCGCATTTCTTCAACTTAGCATACAACTTCTTTTCCTGTAGAATCTGAAGTACCAACCTCAGATGGTTTCCGTGCTCTTTCGAACTCTTAGAATATACCATAATATCGTCGATAAATACCAATACAAACTGATCTAGGTATTCATAGAAAACCATGTTCATTAGGTCTATAAATACTGTCGGGGGGTTAGTCAACCCAAAAGGCATAACCAAAAACTTGTTGTAATTGTATTTAATTCGAAAAGCAGTCTTCGCAACATCCTTAGTCCTAATTTTCGCTTGATGATAACCTGACCGTAGATCGATCTTTGAAAAGACCTGCGCTCCTTGTAGCTGGTGAAACAGATCATCTATACGAGGCAATGAGTATCGGTTTTTCACTGTTACCTTGTTAATCTCGCGGTAATCAATGCATATTCGCATCGACCCATCCTTGTTCCTCACAAAGAATACTGGAGCTCCCTAAGGCAAAAAACTAGGTTTGATAAAGCCCTTATCTAGTAGTTCCTACAACTGCTCCTTCAACTCTCTAAGTTCAGCTAGAGCTATTCGTTATGGAGCTTTAGAAATTGGCGCCTTACCCGGCAGCAGATCAATAGTGAACTCCACCTCCTAATCAAGAGATAAACTAAGTAAATCTTCTAGGAATACATCAGAAAATTCTTTAACCACTCAGATATCTTCAAATTTCAAATCATCCTGAGGTGGTTCCTTTATGCAAGCTAGGTACCCTTGACAACCCTCCAAGAGTAACCTTCTCACCTGTATAGCTGACAGAATATGTGGCGTCGAACGCACACACGATCCCACGAACTCATACTCCTGCTCCCCAGGAGGTCTGAACACTACTACCTTCCTATGACAATCAATCACCGCATAATTAGAAAATAGCCAATCCATCCCCAGTATGACATCAAATCCGCACATGTCGTACAATACTAGGTTCCCCGATAGCAGCCTTCCTTGAATAACCACTAGGCAGTTTCCCAACATTTTACTATAGATCGTGACACTCCCAGTCGGTGTAGCCACGGAAAACCACTCATCCATTACTTGGGTTTCAACCCCACACAATTTCACAAAACTAGCAGATAAAAAATAATGGGTTGCTCCTGAATCAAATAAGACATCAGCTTTATTTAAAAGCAATAATATAGTACCTAACACCATGTTCCCAGCGTGTTCTGCATCTGATGGAGTAAGAAAGTACACCCTCACTGAAGCCGTGTTTGCCTGATAGTTCCCCCGAGGCATCTGATTACTTCCACAGTTCTGGTTCTATGCAGGCATATCACTCCTCTATGCCAGACAGTTTCGAGATATGTTGCCAGGTTTGCCACATTTGTAGCAGTTACCTCAGAATGGCTGGCATTCACCATCGTGCCATTTACGACACCTGGTGCATTACATGGAAGATGGATCCCCCTGAGAACCTTATTGCTCGGTATTCTGGCGATAACTCGAATTATAGTTCTTCTTTTTCTTCCATTGTCCCTGTCGAGGACCAATTTGAGAACCAGAAGATACTGGCCTCTTGTTCCTTAACCACTTCATCCCCCCTTAAGGTCAGCCTCAACTATGGTGGCTTTATCCACCACAACAGAAAACTCTCGAATCTGCAGCATACCAACAAGTCTGCGGATATCCTTCCTCAGACCCTTCTCGAACCTCTAAGTCTTCTCGTACTCGTTCAAGATCAAATACAGAGCGAAAAAATATAACTCTATATATCTGGCAGCATATCTTTGCACCATTAGGGTTCCCTTAGTCAGGCTTGAGAACTCATCGGCCTTCGCGTCACGAGTGGAAGCCGGGAAGTATCTCTAAAAAATACCTCCTTGAAATGGCTCTAAGTCATACTAGATGAACCAATTCTCTTCTTTTCAAACAGATTCATAGCTGTCCACCATCTTTCAGCCTCTCCTGCTAGCTGAAAAGTAAAATAGAGAATTTTCTGCTGGTTAGTACAGTGCAGAACTTCCAATATCTTCTCGGTCTTCTGCACCCAATTCTCTACTACTATCGGATAGGGTCCTCTCGTAAACTTCGAAGGGTGCATGCGGGTGAACCTTTCTATAGTACAACTTGTAGCAGTAGATGAGTGCTCACGTATCCTAGCACTCCACCCCATCTCCCGCATAACCCGCCTCATCAAACCTTGAGGCACAAAAGAAGACTCATCACTTGCAGTCCCCTCGGAACCACTTTCCAAGTTGTTATCCTTAGGTTCCATTCTGAAAGTAAGATAGGAATCAGTTAGAATTCCTATATCATACATAGTTAACACAGTCAGTGAAAACTAATCATGTTAACTACAACTCTCATGGGTCTAGGTCTATCCTATCATACCAACACGAAACCATCAATGGTTTGTTATGGTTTTACTGAAATCGTCATTCAAGGAAAAACATAGAACACCGCCAATGAGTCTCCGTCTAGTAACAAAACAACCCTCGACCTACTCTACCAATTTCCTACATCCTATACTCTAGTATGTACACATAGCTACGCCTAACCAAGTCTACAAGACCTAACAACCTGGTTAGCTCAAATACCAAGCTGTCATGCCCTGAACCTGCAGATGGGTCCCAGGTGTGATTTTAGTAACCTAACCCGTCTCTGTATCATTTAAAACATACATGACACTACTCTGAATAAGGGTCTAATCCCGTGGGGTATACGTAAACCCTATACACAATCACATACATATCCATACATATGAAATACGTAGTGGAAATATTCTTTCTAATACATACATCGTACCATACCAGAGTCTATAAATGACTAGAGTCTATACTACAAAATACAGTACATACCCCGGGTGTCTACAAAATCCAACAATGACAATCCGGTTACAAAATCCATACTTACACAAGTACTTTACATAGCTATCCAACACCCACGTTCCCGAACACTAGGATGCTATTTTGGCTACCCGAAGGACCTAAAAAAAATTTGTATATTCGAGGTGAGACACCTCTCAGTAAGGAAGAAAGCAGGTTATATCAGTGTGTGGCATACAAGTATTATTTTGACATAAAACATAACACAATACGGTTCCAATATTTTCACAATCCAGTTCTAGTACATACGATACCAAACATACTGTCAGTGTCGCCACACTCAAGCACTCGATATCCTGCAATAACCAAAACCTCACAATGATATCGTTGCTAGTATGATGTCCACTCACACCCATCAATGACCAGCCTGAACAAACAGGCGATATTTCACACCCTCAGATATAGAGTCGGACACTCTCGCCTATGGTGTTTAGCCGAGACATGGCGTTTGTCTACAGTAATTAGCCGAGACGTGGCAAATTTCACAAAACCTGGAACAATTTTGGAACTCATGTTCCTATACCCATCAGCGTACGGTAATTAGCCACCCTTAGCTATTTTACAAAAACTGGAACATTTTACATACGACAGTTCATTCCACACTTATTTGAGTATACAACAATCATATCATTTTCAATTCAAGAAATACAATTTAATACAAATATAGTTACGGTCATCTCATTACTACAATTTTATACAACATACGATTTTCGAACAAAAATAGAGATGATACTCGAAACCCCCAATTTTCCCAAAAATCCCGCATTTTCACTTTATAGATTTTTCCAAATAAGTAACCAAAACATACATACAATCATAAAATACAAGTTTACTGATTCCAATTTCAAAAATAATTGATATAAACAGAATCCCCTTACAATAATATTCCCTATATATCTACTGAAACAAAAACGAATTCAGTGCCTTACCTCAGTTTTGGGTCGAAACCGAAGAATCATCAAAATGAAATTATGATCTACTATAAATGTAGAGATTCTCCTCCTGATCCACGTGGTAATGTGAGATCGTTGATTCTGACAACTAATGGCCTGAAATCCTAGAGAGAGAGAGTGTATCTGAGTTCTAGAGAGAGAGAGAGAGAGAGAGAGAGAGAGAGAGAGAGAGAGAGAGGTTTTTGGTTTCTTCTTCATTAAACAAAGCTAAAAGATATTTATAAGCAAGTTGACCTGGCCAGACTCGTAGATGAGATGACGTCCTCATCGACGAGCCGCAGAAGGAAGTTCGTTGACGCCAAGGTGGCTCGTCGATGAACCTAAGATTTCAGGATTTCCCAAAATCCCTTGGTATCTCATTAATGACGAGCTACTGAATTTCGTCGTCGAGCTGCACAAGAGACTTCATCGACAAGCAAAAAAGCCTTGTCGATGAGCCTTGTAGATTTTACCTTTTTAAATTTTCCTTCTCTTTTCCCCTTTTATTTAATACACTTATCTCTGGTTGGGTTCTTACAATACACTTGGTTATTCAATAAATAAATGGCATTATGATTGTCACAACACAACTGAACTCCATCTTACTGAATACCTAACTCCTTTACCAATCTTGTTAGCCACAATGCTTCCTTGGTAGCTCTAGCTATTGCCATATACTCTGACTCAGTTTTAGATAGTGCAACAAGAGGTTTTACCATGGACCTCTAACAAATAGGCTCTCCCACAAGGGTGAACACATGCCCTGTTGTAGACCTCTTGTCATCCAAGTCCCTTGTATAGTCTGCATCCACATATCCCACAACTGACGCATCACTCTGTTGTCTACTGAACATGATGCATAGTCTGCAGTACCCCTTATGTATCTAAAAGTCCACTTAACTACATCCCAATGCTATCAACCTGGATTTGAAAGAAACTTGCTCACCACACTGATAGCTTGTGTCAGATCCAGTCTTGTATATACTATAGCATACATCAAGCACCCACTGCACTGGCATATGAGACCTTTGACATGTAACAAACATCATCATCCATCTTTAGGCATTGGGTGGTAGAATATCAAAAATGATTCACCAACGGTGTACTCACGGATTTTGCATTATCCATGGAACCTCTCCAACACCCTCTCAGCACAGCTACTCTAAGATAACCACAATCTCCCTACAATTTTGTCCCTGCGAATATCCATCCCAAGATTCTTCTTAGCCGCATCCAAATCCTTTATATTAAACTCTTTGCTCAACAAAGTTTTCAACTGATTTACCTCAGTTATAATTTTCGCAGCAATCAACATGTCATCCATATAAAGCAATAGAAAAATGAGTGAACCATCATCAAGACTCTTCAAATAAACACAACAATCATACTCACACCTCCTGTAGCCAATTCGGATCATGTAGGAATCAAAACGTTTGTACCACTGCCTCAGAGACTACTTCAGCCCGCTAAGTGATTTCTTTAGTTTAAAAACCAAGTGCTCTTGTCTAGGTTGACTAAACCCTTCTGGCTATACCATGTAAATCAGCTCCTCCAAAATATTATGGAGAAATTCTATCTTTACGTCCATCTGCTCCAAATACATATCGAAATGCACCAAAAATCTCAACACTACCCTAATGAAAGTGTGTCTAACCACAAAGGAGAAGATCTCATCATAATCAACCCCTTTGCTTTGAGAGTAACCCTTTGCTACTAACCGAGTCTTGAACTTCTCTCCTTCTTTTTCTGACACCGCTTCTTTCATTATATACTCCCATTTGCGTCTTATCGCCCTCTTCCTTTCTGGAAGCACTACTAGCTCCCACATCTGGTTCTTATGTAGTGACTCCATCTCCTTCACCATAGCACCCATCCAACTACTTTGCTCTTGGCTGTGCACCTCTTCTTGAAAAGTAGTATGATCCTTGCTACTGGTAATGGGTGCATAAGACACTAGATCATCAAATCCATACCTGGGAGGTGGTCTGATAGTGTGTCTAGTCTGTGTATAGCTATACTTTGATGCTGCTAGTCTCTCGAGCTAGACTACCCTGCATTATAAACTTTGACCTCTCTGCCTCAAGTCTCCAACTCTACCTACACTATATGCTCATTGCTACTGCAACTTTATGGCACATGTTTCTCTTTTTCTTCCTCTTGAGTATGCAACAATATGGCTTTCTCATCAAAAACCATGTCTCTACTGATCGCCACCTTATTTGCCTTTAAATTCCATAGCTTGAACCCTTTCACACCTTTTTGATACCCCAAAAAAATGCACCATTTAGACTTTGCATCAAGCTTTGATCTCTCCTCACTAGAAACGTGCACATAGGCTAGACATTCAAACACTCTCAAACTAGAGTAGTCTACTGCACTGTCTATCCACACCTCCTCTACAACTTTTCCATTTAGTGATACCCTTGGTGATCTATTAATCAATAAACACACCATATTTACTACATCTATCTAAATTTTTTTTGCAAACCCAGCATTCAACCTAAGACATCGAGCTCTTTCAACTATAGTTTGGTCATCCTTTCTGCCACACCATTCTGTTGTGGTGTTTTGCGTATTGTGAAATTTCTCCTAATGCTATATTGTTCGCAAAACTCAATGAACCTCAAATCAGCATACTCAGTTCTATTGTTTAATCTGAGGCATTTAATATTCCTTCTAGTCTAGCTTTCCACCTTAACTTTCCACAATTTGAACTTGGCAAATGTCTCTCACTTGTGCCGCATGAAGTACACCTAGACCTTTCGTGAGTAATCATCGATAAAACTCACAAAGTACATATCTCCTCCCCGTGATGTTACCCTCATCGCTCCCTAAACATCTGAATGAATATAGTCGAGAATTCCCTCTATCATATGTGTGGCAATCTTGAATTGTACCTTATTATGTTTCCCAAGAACACAATAGCTGCAAAAATTCAGCTTGCATATTTTGACACCTTTCAAAAAATTTCTCTTATGAAGTTTCGTCATCCCATGCTCTCCCATATGCCCCAATTGTAGATGCTACAAGACAATATTATCTGACTTAAACTCTGCAATTGCAGCTACACCTACAACTGTGGTACCAAGTAGTACATAGATATTTCTCATTAATTTCTATCACTTCATCACTGTTAAGACGCCTTTACACACCTTCATTACTCTTCTTCCATACTTGTAACTAAACCCTTTATAATCTAAAATTCCCAATGAAATCAAATTCTTCCATAGATCTGGTATATGCCTAACATCATATAATGTTCTCACAACACCATCAAACATTTTAATTATGATATTCCTTATTCCAATAATTTTGCATTAAGCAACATTTCCCATTAGAACAAAACCAGAATTTACTGACCTATAGGTGCTAAACCAATCCTTATTTGGTGTCATGTGATAAGAGCACATCGAATCTAGGATCCAAGAAGCTGTGAGGCTGTAGAAACCCGAACCCAAAAAATAAAACAAAATAAAGAAGGAAGAGAGAAATAAAGGAAAAAGAAGGAAATTAGTTTGGCAAGACCCAAACTGTCGACAATTTTATAAAGCTTGGGAAAAACCATCACCGGTTTCAGTCAACTGGGTGGGTCAACTACCAAACCATCGATGATTTTGTGAGTGCATGGAAAATTGTTGACGGTTTTCCAGCGAGTTTTCTTACTTAAGGGCTAAGCAACACATTTTAAAACATAACTCAAATATTCTCTCTCTCTCTCTCTCTCTCTCTCTCTCTCTCTCTCTCTCTCTCTCTCTCTCTCTCTCTCTCTCTCTTAATGTTTTTAGACTCTCTTTCTCTACTCTCACTCTCTTGTGGCTCTCTCCCTCCCGTAGGCTCACCCGGAGCCTGTGCTCAGTCTCCGATCATCTTTACCTTCTTTCTCGGCTTGCCAGTTCGTTTTCGAAGGCAGATCGAAAAGCTAGGGTTTTTCATTTTTTCCAATAGAATTGGTTTCTTTTTCATTAACAGGTGAGGGAATTACGTTAAGTCAGGTTTTTATAAAGTTATATATATACTATGGTTTCAAAGGTTATTTCAAAAACTGACCGTTCAAAATGGACTTTACATATATAGGATATATGATATGGTATTTTGAATAATTGAACAGCGAAAAGCTTGGTTTTACTTTACAAACTAGTATACTACGAGGTACTCCTTGATTTTTTAATGGATTATATTCAAATACTAAAATTTTGTGGCAAGTGAATAATCTATATGGTTATTGTATAACCGAATTTGGGTATGGTTGTGAAAATACTAGAATTGCTTTTGCAAAATATTGGGATTCGATATGACGGCCGAGGGCCGGGTTTTATTTAACGATTTTGAGCTGGGTTTTATTTAATGACCGAGGGGCAAGTTTTATTAAATGGCAAGTTCTACATGAAATGAGATTTATACTACATGTTTTATTACCGTAATTGCATGATATGGTTTAAGAACCCTGAGGACTAGTTGTGTTGTGAATGTTTGCAAGAACTCTAGGCGGGGAGATAACCCTGAGGACCAGTTTGCAAGGACCATTTTTTTATTACCGAAATTATTTTTCAAAACCATCTCAAGATCGAGCTTAGCAAGCTCCGAGGTGGGGGGATAGCTAGTTTTTGTGAGTGTCTGCAAGAACTCTAATGTGTTTCAATTAGATCTGATGCCCCCCATGTGTATAATGGTTGTATGTACTGAGATGATTTTTGTATTTTATTATGGTCTGTAATATAGATATTTAGAGACCTTTGTGTATAAAGGTAGTTTAGAACTCTAGTAATGTATTTTGGAGAATGTATCATTTATTTTCGCTACATTTATATAATGAATATGGTATCAAGAACTCAGACATCACTAAAGTAGCACCCCGAACCCCATGTGGAAGGTCAGGGCATTATAGGTGGTATCAGAGCCTAGGTTTGCTAAGTTCTGCAGACTTTGATGATTTATGATTACCATAGTATAGGTTGAGATAAGAAAAGGATAGAGTAAGTAGATTAGGTGAGTCTTGGTCTTGAAGCTTAGAGTTAGTGATCCTTTGACTATCTTCTATGTTTTTCCTAGAATGACGATTTTAGGAAAATTATGGTAAATCCACTGATGGTTTCATTTCTGGGTTAAGAGACTGAAACTTGGGAATTTAGGTTGGAACATTAGGTCAGGTGAGTATGTGTTCATCCTAGTGTTGTGATTAGAGGTCGATACTTTGATTTGACTAAGTTTATACGAGCAACGAAGGGTATTATGGTTTGTAGGAGATGTTGAATTTTTGAGTTTGATCCCTATTTTGATGCTGACAAAGCACCAGTTTCTTATGTGTGTTTTTAAGTGCTTGAACAGGTTCACTATTCAACACACACATAAGGCAAAAGGGAAATGGAAGCCAAAAAACTTGAAGCTTACTTCAACTGGCGCATTCCATGGAGTGAAGAGTAAAAGAAGAAGAAATTTTTTTAAATTGCATTGCATTTAATTTTTTATATCTTTGGTCTGTAACAATGCATGCATCTACATGATATGTTTGAATGCTCAGAACAACCGTAGATAGACCCTAGGGACTAGCACATTTCACCAAAAACCTTTTTTCTAAAAAGATTAAAATCATACAAAGTTTTTGGAATAACTTTAGGGTTAAAATCGGGGAAAAAATAAAGCCTTCGGTCGACTGGCGCAAGATTTTTTGGGAAAAATATTTATTGTTAATGCCCTCGATCGACCAAACCAAACCAGTAATAACTAGCTTGGTTGACTGAACCACTGTTTGCCCAAGAGTCAAAAGTTTGACTTGTCCGGTCGACTGAACCTATGGTGTTGTAATTGCCACGGTCAACTGAACCGTTCGAAATTCAACATTTTGACTTTGGACGGTTGATCGTTCTATTTTTAATGTATTTTCCACGGTCGATTGAACCAACACGTGTCTGACATCTAATTGCTTGGTTGACCGAACCTTGTAGTTTATTTTTGCCATGATCGACCGAACCTAAAGGAATGGTCAACTGAACCTTGCCTTGGTCCACCAAACCTACGAAGGGTTCAAAATCCCTAATATGGTTAACTGAACTTGCAGTTCAAATTATCCACGGTCGACCAAACTTTTATACACCTTATTATATTGAATATGATATGATATGTGGTGAATCGATATAAATGTTTAATTTAGCAAAAATATTTTTAAAACCCAATTCAACCCCCCCTTGGGATCACACCAATTCCAACAGGAGGCAAACCGTTGACGGTTTCCTAGGAGGAATATAAAATCGTTGCCGGTTTTCTTCAAAAGAGGCCTCTGTAATTCAGGTTTTCTGTCAACAATTTTGGGACCCTCTAGAAAATCCATTGATGGTTTTGTGGTAGGATTGTGTAAATGATTCTTCTTAACTACAAACTTATATGTTATATTAGTTCTTCATTCAATACTTGCATCAAATATGACAAATATGGAATTTCTAAGTCGGTTTCTATCCTATCTTCAGGATGGAATCCATAGGAAAGGACATTGTTGCTGGAGGGGATAATCATGCGTAGACTTTCAGTGAGGATGATGTCGATACCTTGGCAGTGCTACGAAGTATAGCGCGGTAGGTTAGGAAGGAGAACCCGAGGGACTCTAGAGAGTAGGATCAGCCATAGGTTGATCAGGGCTGCACTTTTTAGCAGTTTACCCAGATGAATCCATCAGCATTGTAGGAGGAGCGAACTCGATTGCAGCTGAAGATTGGGTTCAAGAAATAGAGGAACTGCTGGATGTGTTGTTGTGTTGTTTGACTCAAGTGCGACGCACTCTTTTGTGTCTCGGAGATTGGTTAAATTGTATGAGGTAGAGACACAGTTGTTAGATGCCGAGTTAGGTGTGGTCACGCTGACGTGGTCAGTTGTTGTGTGTAGTACGGTAATCAGACCCAGTGGAGATTCAAGGGAGAAGGCTGACTACTAGCTTAATTTTTTTTTGACATGCATGGGTTTGACGTCATTTTGGGGATGGATTGGCTAGCATCCAACTATGTGAGCATTGATTACCACAGGAAGGAGGTAGTGTTCTGACCTCTAATGGAGCAGGAGTTTAAATTCATTGGGTCATATGTGTGCTCTACACCACAGATCCTTTCAACAATTGTGAAAAAGTGGTTACTTCTGGAGGGTGGCCAGGGGTACCTTGCATTTGTAAAAGAAGCATTAAAGGAAATACTTAAGTTGGAGGATATCCTAATGATAAGGGAGTTCTCAGATAGTTTCTCTGGAGGACTTAGTGGGATTACCTCCTGATCTTGAGGTGGAGTTTGTCATTAAATTAAATCTAGGGACAACACCCATTTCTAAGGCTCTGTACAGAATGACTCTGAATGAATTAAAGGAACTAAAGGAGCAGTTGTAGGAACTACTTGACAAGGGGTTTATCAAACCGAGCATATCACCCTGGGGAGCGCCGATGTTATTTGTAAAGAAGAAGAATGAGTCGATAAGGATGTGCATCGACTAATGGGAAATTAATAAGATGGCAGTGAAGAACAAGTACCCATTACCTCACACTGACGATATATTTGACTAGCTCAAGGGCACACATGTTTTCTCCAAAATCGATCTGCGATCTGGGTATCATCAGGTGAAGGTGAAATCAGAGGATGTACCAAAGACAGCTTTCCATACTAGGTATGACCATTATGAATTTTTGGTTATACCGTTCGATTTGAAAAATGCTTCTATGGCATTCATGGACCTGATGAACAAGGTGTTCCATGAGTACTTAGATCAGTTCGTGGTGGTGTTCATCGATGACATCCTGGTTTATTCAAGGAGGCCGGCAGAACATGAAGCTTATTTGAGACTGGTACTTTAGGTACTTAAGGAAAAGAAACTACTTGCTAAATTTAATAAATGCGTGTTTTAGCTGGAACAAGTTGCATTTTTGGGACATGTAGTGTCCAGGGAGGGAATTTCAGTGGACATGAGCAATGTAGAGGCGGTAGTTGATTGGGTGAAACCGAAGAATGTGCATGAGGTTAGAAGTTTCTTGGGTCTGGCAGGATACTATCACCAGTTTGTTAAGGGGTTTTTGAGGCTATAAGATCCTCTAACGCGGCTTATGAGAAAGAACATGAAGTTTGAGTGGACTGGAGAGTATGAGTAGAGTTTTCAGGAATTGAAGCACGACTAGTCACAGCCCCAGTGTTAACCATTCCATCAGAAGATGGTGGATTTGTGATCTGCAAGGACACATCGTAGAATGGACTTGGGTGTGTCTTAATGCAGCAAGGAAAGATTATTGCATATGCTTCTCACCAACTTAAGGAGTATGAGAAGAATTATCCGACAGACGATGTGAAATTGGCAACAGTAGTTTATGCGTTAAAGATTTGGAGGCACTACCTATATGGCAAAAAGTGTGAGATCTTTATTGATCATAAGAGCCTTAAATACTTTTTTACCTAGAAAAAATTGAACATGAGGCAACGGAGATGGCTTGAACTGATTAAGGACTACAATTGTACCATTAGTTATCAACCAGGAAAGGCTAATGTGGTAGTTGATGCTTTGAGTCGGAAGTCAGTGGGTGCATCAGTTTCAGTGGTTGTTGTACAACATCAGATCAGGATGGACCTAGAAAGGTTGGGTATAGAGTTAGTTGAAGGGAATTCATAGGTGTTCATTGCTATTCTAATCATTTAACCAACCTTACAGGAGAAAATTAAAGCCGCTCAGATGAAAGATGTGGAGTTGATGAAAATTGGGGAGAAAGTACGAAGTGAGCAATAACCAAACTTCAATGTTATTGAGGATGAAGATCTCAAATTTCATGCTAGATTGTGTGTACCTAACGACGTGAAGATTAAAAAGACGAATCTGGATGAGGCTCATCCCTCTCTTATACTATTCATCCAGGAAGCATGAAGTTGAATAGAGATCTGTGAGACTTGTTCTGGTGGAGTAACATGAAAAAAGAGATTGCTAGATTTGTATAACAGTGCCTACTATGTCAGCAGGTAAAAGTAGAACACCAAAGGCCAGCGAGACCACTGCAACCACTTGATATCCCTAGGCAGAAGTGGGAGCACATCTTGATGGACTTCATATCGAGGTTGCCTTCAGCTGTGCATGGACAGAATGTCATATGGGTGATAGTGGACCGACTGACGAAGACTATGCACTTCGTTCCAATCAGAGTTAGTTATTCCATGAATAGGCTGACAAAGCTTTATGTGTAGCAGACTGTACGACTTCATGGCATCCCAGTTTCCATCATTTTAGATTGAGATCCATGGTTCACCTCACATTTCTGGAAGAGTCTTTAAAACTCTTTGACACACTATGAATGAAAAGAGTCTTAAAACTCTATATTGAAGCATTAAGGGTAGGAAAAAAAATTACATAATATGCTTAATACAATTCAACACTGTTAGTCCTCACCTTATTAATTGAAGTAAGAGCAAGTACACATTCTGTATTGGATGGGTCTATATTCACGAGCCTTGAACTTCTCTCCTTCTTTTTCTGACACTGCTTCTTTCATTAAATACTCCCATTTGCATCTTATCGCTCTCTTCCTTTCTAGAAGCTCTACTAGCTCCCACATCTGGTTCTTATGTAGTGACTCCATCTCCTTCACTATAGCACCCATCCAACTACTTTGCTCTTGGCTGTGCACCTCTTCTTGAAAAGTAGTATGATCCTTGCTACTGATAATGGGTGCATAAGACACTAGATCATCAAATCCATACCTAGGAGGTGGTCTGATAGTGTGTCTAGTCTGTGTATAGCTATACTGTGATGCTGCTAGTCTCTCGAGCTAGACTACCCTGCATTATAAACTTTGTCCTCTCTGCCTTGAGTCTCCAACTCTACCTACACTACATGCTCATTGCTGCTGCAACTTTATGGCACATGTTTCTCTTCTTCTTCCTCTTAAGTATGCAACAATATGGCTTTCTCATCAAAAACCATGTCTCTACTGATCGCCACCTTATTTGCCTTTAAATTCCATAGCTTGAACCCTTTCACACCTTTCTGATACCCCAAAAAAATGCACCATTTAGACTTTGCATCAAGCTTTGATCTCTCCTCACTAGAAACGTGCACATAGGCTAGACATTCAAATGCTCTCAAACTAGAGTATTCTGCTGCACTATCTGTCCACACCTCCTCTACAACTTTTCCATTTAGTGATACCCTTGGTGATCTGTTAATCAAGAAACATGCCATATTTACTGCCTCTGCCTAAAAGTTTTTTGCAAGCCCTGTATTCAACCTGAGACATCGAGCTTTTTCAACTACAGTTTGGTTCATCCTTTTTGCCACACCATTCTATTGTGGTGTCTTGCATAATGTGATATGTCTCCTAATGCCATATTATTCGCATAACTCAATGAACCTCAAATCAGCATACTCAGTTCTATTGTTTGACCTGAGGCATTTAATATTCCTTTCGGTCTAGCTTTCCACCTTAACCTTCCACAATTTGAACTTGGCAAACGTCTCTCACTTATGCCTCATGAAGTACACCTGGACCTTTTGTGAGTAATCATCGATAAAACTCACGAAGTACATATATCCTCCCCGTGATGTTACCCTCACCGCCTCCCCCCCCCCCCCTTCTCCAAACATCTGAATGAATATAGTCGAGAATTCCCTCTATCATATGTGTGGCAATCTTGAATCGTACCTTATTATGTTTCCCAAGAACACAATAGCTGCAAAAATTCAGCTTGCATATTTTGACACCTGATAATAGTCTAAAAATTCAGTATTTTTATACACTTCATAAGACTTTATTACACTTCCATTATATTAATACTCATACTTTTGGTCAAAGTAGAAACTCATGTCACAACTTTGATTTGTATTGACTTTAATTGTAAAAATAAGACTATGCATACATGTTTAGGTTGTCTTGAGTATTATTCATAAAGTATAGTATTTATGTAGTGTATTTGTTGTGTGCAAATGGAAAAAAATGTGTGAATGAAAAGCCAACAATTTCAGCTTGCTTACCTACTGCACAGCAGTCAATAGTTTGAACATATATGAAGTTTTAGATCTCCAAATGAGCTGATATTTTATATATAGAAATACAAGACATATATATACAACTTTTATCTTTTTAATAAATTCAAATTCGGTGTGCATGTAGGTGAAATATAGCAATCAATCTGGGTGAAGACAAGTCAACAATGCTGGCTGCGTACAGATTGCTATTTTGGACATAGCTGGAGTTGCAAACCTTGAATGAAGATCAAATTTTATATCTGAATGCCCAAGACATTGGGTTACAACTTTCATGTTTTGACTAGCTCCCAATTCCATGTTTAAATGGGTACAAATGGAGCAATCTCGTGGAAGTTGATAAAATTTCAGCTTGTGTTCAAACTTGTGTTCACACTTGCATAAGGTGCTTGTGATGCCTATAAAAGGAAACCTTGAGAGAGCTCTAGGACACGAAATTCTGACCATTATTCTCCCAAAAATTGTTGAAGAACTTCTCTCTCAAGTTTGTGAGATGAATTGTAAGTTAGGCTAGAGTTCTTAACAAGGCTAGAGGTGAACTTCTATGTGTAGTATTTCTACTTCTCTGTTTTGATTCAAATTGAAGTTTAATAAATGTAATCTTTTTTTTATGCATGAAGCTCTTTATCATTTTTAGTTTCAATTAAACCAAAGATTATGGTTTTCAAGTTCGTATAAATTTAGTCATGCTTTCTTTATGCGATTTCTTTTTAATCATAGTTTTATTTTATGGGTTGATCTTTTACTGCAATATTGTCAGTAGATATATTGTCGATTTTGGATAACCTCTAAGATAACATCTTCTTGTTCTCAAGGAAAAAAAGAGTTTTTTTCATATTAAATACATTTTCTGATCATTTGTTCTTCAAAGAAATACTTTCCGATTGAAGGTTTGGGACGTGAAACTTTCAGTTGAGTTATAAAATTGAATCAAAATAGGAAATAGATTTACAAAGCATAGAAGGGATTCTCCTTGTTATCCTTAATACTTGATTCTCTTCAACTTATTTTGTTGTAAACGCTTCCTCATGGGATCGACACCTCAATCTATACTTCAATAACCGCTAGTATATTTTGAGCATAATCAACACCCTTCAAAAAATTTATCTTATGAATTTTCATCATCCCATGCTCGCCCATATGCCCCAATCACAGGTGCCACAAGACAATATTATCTAACTTAAACTCTGCAATTGTAGCTACACCTACAATTGTGGTACCAAGTAGTGCATAGATATTTCTTGTTAATTTCTATCATTTCATCATTGTTAAGACGCCTTTACACACCTTCATTACTCTTCTTCCATACTTGTAACTAAACCCTTTATAATCTAAAGTGCCCAATGAAATCAAATTCTTTCGTAGATTTGGTAAATGCCTAAAATCATATAATGTTCTCACAACACCATCAAACATTTTAATTTTGATATTCCTTATTCCAATAATTTTGCATTTAAGCAACATTTCCCATTAGAACAAAACCAAAATTTACTGACCTATAGGTGTTAAACCAATCTTTATTTGGTGTCATGTGATAAGAGCACATCGAATCTAGGATCCAAGAAGCTGTGAGGCTATAGAAACCCGAACCCCAAAAATAAAATAAAATAAATAAGAAAGAGAGAAATAAAGGAAAAAAAAAGGAAATTAGTTTGGCAAGACCAAAACTGTCGACGGTTTTATAGAGTTTGGGAAAAACCGTCGCTGGTTTCAGTCAACTAGGTGGGTTAATTGCCAAACCGTCGATGATTTTGTGAGTGCAGGGAAAAATATTGATGGTTTTCCTGTGAGTTTGCTTACTTAAGGGCTAAGCAACACATTTTAAAATATAACTCAAATATTTTTTTTTTCTCTCTCTCTCTCTCTCTCTCTCTCTCTCTCTCTGTCTTAATGTTTTTAGACTCTCTTTCTCTACTCTCACTCTCTTGTGGCTCTCTCTCTCCTATAGGCTCACCTGGAGCCTGTGCTCGGTCTCCAATCATCTTTACCTTCTTTATCGGCTTGCCAGTTTGTTTTCGATGGTGGATCGAAAAGCTAGGGTTTTTCATTTTTTCCAACGGAATTGGTTTCTTTTTCATTAACAGGTTAGGGGATTAAGTTAAGTCAGGTTTTTATAAAGTTTGAACCAATTAAATTGCTTTATATATATATACTATGATTTCAAAGGTTATTTCAAAAATCGACCGTTCAAAATGGACTTTGCAATTATAGGATATATGATACAGTATTTTGAATAATTGAATGGTGAAAAGCTTGGTTTTACTTTACAAACTAGTATACTACGAGTTACTCGGTTTTTTAATGGATTATATTCAAATACTAAAATTTTTTGGCAAGTGAATAATCTATATGGTTATTGTATAACCGAATTTGGGTATGGTTATGAAAATACTGAATTGTTTGTGAAAATACTGAAACTGCCTTTGCAAAATACTGGGATTCGATATGACGGCCGAGGGCCGGGTTTTATTTAATGATTTTAAGCTAGGTTTTATTTAACGGCCAAGGGACGAGTTTTATTAAATGGCAGGTTCTACATGAAATGAGATTTATACTACATTTTTTATTACCGAAATTGCATGATATGGTTTAAGAACCCTGAGGACCAGTTGTATTGTGAGTGTTTACAAGAACTCTTGGCAGGGGGATAACCCTAAGGACCAGTTGTATTGTGAGTTCCTGCAAGGACCATTTTTTATTACCGAAATCATTTTTCAAAACCATCTCGAGATCGAGCTTAGCAAGTTCCGAGGCGAGGGGATAGCTAGTTTTTGTGAGTGTCTATAAGAACTCAAATGTGTTTCAATTAGGTCAAATGCCTCGGATGTGTATAATGGTTGTATATACTGAGTTGATTTTTGTATTTTATTATGATCTGTAATATAGATATTTAGAGACCTTTGTGTATAAAGGTAGTTTAGAACTCTGGTAATGTATTTTGGAGAATGTATCATTTATTTTTGCAACATTTATATAATGAATATGGTATCAGGAACTCAGACGTCACTAAAGTAGCACCCCGAGCCCCATGTGGCAGGTCGGGGCATTACAGGTGGTATAAGAGCCTAGGTTTGCTAAGTTCTGCAGACTTTGATGATTTATGATTACCAGAGTATAGGTTGAGATAAGATAAGGATAGAGTGGGTAGGTTAGGTGAGTCTTGGTCTTGAAGCTTAGAGACGGTGATCCTTTGACTGTCTTCTGTGTTTTTTTTAGAATCACGATTTTAGAAAAACTATGGTAAATCCATCAATGGTTTCGTTTCTGGGTTGAGAGACTAAAACTTGGGAATTTAGGTTGGAACATTAGGTCGGGTGAGTATGTGTTTGTCCTGGGGTTGTGATTAGAGGCCGATACTTTGGTTTGACTAAGTTTATGCGAGCAACGAAGGGTATTATGGTTTGTAGGAGGTGTTGAATTTTGAGTTCAATCCCTATTTTGATGCTGACAAAGCACCAGTTTCTTATGTATGTTTTTAAGTGCTTGAACAGGTTTACTATTCAACACACACATAAAGCAAAAGGGAAGTGGAAGCCAAAAGACTTAAAGCTTACTTCAAGTGGCACATTCCATGGAGTGAAGAGTAAAAGAAGAAGACATTTTTTTTAATTGTATTGCATTTAATTTTTTATATCTCTAGTCTGTAATAATGCATGCATCTGCATGATATGTTTGAATGCTCAGAACAACCGTAGATAGACCCTAAGGACCAACATATTTCACCAAAAACCTTTTTCTAAAAAGATTAAAATCATACAAAGTTTTTGGAATAACTTTAGGGTTAAAATTGAGGCAAAAACAAAGCCTTCGTTCCATTGACGCAAGATTTTTTAGGCAAAATATTTATTGTTAATCCCCTCGATCGACCAAACCAAACCAATAATAACTAGCTTGGCCGACTCAACCACTGTTTGCCCAAGAGTCAAAAGTTTGACTTGCCTGGTTGACCAAACTTGTAACATTGTAATTTCCACGGTCAACCGAACCATTTGAAAGTCAACATTTTGACTTTGGACGGTTGATCGTTCTATTTTGAACGTATTTTCCTCGGTCGACCAAACTAACACATGTCTGACGTCTAGCTACTTGGTTGACCGAACCTTGTAGTTCATTTTTGCCCCGATCGACCGAACCTAGAGGAATGGTCAACCGAACCTTGCCTTGGTCAACCAAACCTATGAAGGGTTCAAAATCCCTGATATGGTCGACCGAACTTGCAGTTCAAATTATCCACGATCGACCAAACTTTCATGCACCTTATTATATTGAATATGATATGATATGGATGAATCAGTGTAAATGTCTAATTTAGCCAAAATATTTTTAAAACCCAATTCACCCCCCTCTTGGGCTTACACCAAATCCAACAGGAGGCAAACCGCCGACGGTTTCCTAGGAGGAATATAAAACCGTCGCCGATTTTCTTCAAAAAAGGCCTCTTTAATTCAGGTTTTCTATTGACGATTTTGGGACCCTCTAGAAAAACCGTCGATGGTTTTGTGAAAGGATTGTGTAAATGATTCTTCTTAACTACAAACTCATATGTTATATTAGTTCTTCATTCAATACTTGCATCAAATATGATAAATATGGAATTTCTAAGTCGGTTTTTATCCTATCTTCAGGATGGAATCCAGGGGAAAGGACATTGTTGCTGGAGGGGATAATCGTGTGGAGACTTTCTGTGAGGATGATGTTAATGCCTCGGCAGTGCTACGAAGTATAGCGCGGAAGGTTAGGAAGGAGAACCAGAGGGACTCTAGAGAGTAGGATCAGCCACAGGTTGATCAGGGTTGCACTTTCTAGCAGTTTACTCAAATGAATCCATCGGCATTGTAGGAGGAGCAAACCCAATCGCAGCTAAAGATTCGATTCAAGAAAAAGAGGAACTACTTGGTGTGTTGTTGTGTTGTTTAACTCAAGTGCGACGCACTTTTTCGTGTCTCAGAGATTATTTAAATTGTATGAGGTAGAGACACAGTTGTCAGATGTTGAGTTAGGTGTGGTCACGCCGACGTGGTCATTTGTTGTGTGTAGTAAGGTAATCAGGCCCAGTGGAGATTCAGCGGAGAAGGCTGCCTACTAGCTTTTTTTTTTTTTTTGACATGCATACGTTTGATGTCATTTTGGGGATGGATTGGCTAGCATCCAGCTATGCGAGCATTGATTGCCACAGGAAGGAGGTAGTGTTCAGACCTCTAGGGGAGTAAGAGTTTAAATTCATCGGGTCATGTGTGTGCTCTGCACCACAGATCCTTTCAACAATTGAGAAAAAGAGGTTACTTCTGGAGGGTGGCCAGGGGTATCTTGCATTTGTAAAAGAAGCACTGAAGGAAAGACTTAAGTTGGAGGATATCCTAATGATAAGGGAGTTCTCAGATGTTTCTCTAGAGGATTTAGTGGGATTACCTACTGATCGCGAGGTGGAGTTTGTCATTGAATTAAATCTAGAGACAGCACCCATTTCTAAGGCTCCGTACAGAATGACTCTGAATGAATTAAAGGAACTAAAGGAGCAGTTGTAGGAACTACTTGACAAGGGGTTTATCAAACCGAGTGTATCACCCTGGGGAGCGCCGATGTTATTTGTAAAGAAGAAGAATGGGTCAATGAGGATGTGCATCGACTAATGAGAAATTAATAAGATGACAATAAAGAACAAGTACCCATTACCTCACATTGACGATCTGTTTGACCAGGTAAAGGGCACACAGGTTTTCTCCAAAATCGATCTACGATCTAGGTATCATCAAGTGAAGGTGAAATCAAATGATGTACCAAAGACAACTTTCCATACTAGGTATGGCCATTATGAATCTTTTGTTATACCGTTCGATTTGACAAATCCTTCTGCTGCATTCATGGACTTGATGAACAAGGTGTTCCATGAGTACTTAGATCAATTCGTGGTGGTGTTCATTGACAACATCTTGGTTTATTCCAGGAGGCCTGCAGAGCATGAAGTTTTTTTTAGACTGGTACTTCAGGTACTTAGGAAAAAGAAACTACTTGCTAAATTTAAGAAATACGTGTTTTAGCTAGAACAAGTTGCATTTTTGGGACATGCAGTGTCCAGGGAGGAAATTTCAGTGGACACGAGCAAAGTAGAGGCGGTAGTTGATTGGGCAAGACCAAAGAATGTGCATGAGGTTAGAAGTTTCTTGGGTCTGGCAGGATACTATCATCGGTTTGTTAAGGGGTTTTCGAGGCTATAAGATCCTCTAATGCAGCTTACGAGAAAGAACATGAAGTTGAGGGGACTGGTGAGTATAAGTAGAGTTTTCAGGAATTGAAGCAACGACTAGTCACAGCCCTAGTGCTGACCATTCCATCAAAAGATGGTGGATTTGTGATCTACAGTGACACATCGTAGAAAGGACTCGGGTGTGTCTTAATGTAGCAAGGAAAGGTTATTGCGTACGCTTCTCGCCAACTTAAGGAGTATGAGAAGAATTATCCAACACACGACATGAAATTGGCAGCAGTAGTTTATGCGTTAAAGATTTGGAGGCACTACCTATATGGTAAAAAGTGTGAGATTTTTACTGATCATAAGAGCCTTAAAAATACTTTTTCACTCAGAAGGAATTGAACATGAGGCAGCGGAGATGGCTTGAACTGATTAAGGACTACAATTGTACCATTAGTTACCACCTAGGAAAGGCTAATGTGGTAGTTAATGCTTTGAGTTGGAAGTCGGTGGGTGCATCAGTTTCAGCGATTTTTGTATAGCATCAGATCAGGATGGACCTAGAAAGGTTGGGTATAGAGTTAGTAGAAGGGAATTCACAGGTGTTCATTGCTATTCTGATCATTTAACCAACCTTATAGAAGAAAATTAAAGCTGCTCAGATGAAAGATGTGGAGTTGATGAAAATTGTGGAGAAAGTACGAAGTGAGCAATAACTAGACTTCAATGTTTTTGAGGATGGAGTTCTCAAATTTCATGCCAGATTGTGTGTACCTAATGACGTGAAGATTAAAAAGACGATTCTGGAGGAGGCTCATCGCTCTCTTTATACTGTTCATTTGAGAAGCATGAAGTTGAATAGAGATCTGCGAGACTTGTTCTGGTGGAGTAACATGAAAAAAGAGATTGCTAGATTTGTATAACAGTGTCTAACGTGTCAGCAGGTAAAAGTAGAGAACAAAAGTCCAGCGGGACCACTGCAACCACTTGATATCCCTAAGCAGAAGTGGGAGCACATCTTGATGGACTTCGTATCGAGGTTGCCTTCAGCGGTGCATGGACAAAATGTCATCTGGGTAATATTGGACCCACTGACGAAGACTACGCACTTTGGTCCAATCAGAGTCAGTTATTCTATGAATAAGCTGACAAAGCTTTATGTGTAGCAGATTGTACGACTTCATTGCATCCCAGTTTCCATCATTTTAGATTGAGATCCACGATTCACCTCACATTTTTGGAAGAGTCTTTAAAACTCTTTGACACATTGAATGAAAAGGGTCTTAAAACTCTATATTGAAGCATTAAGGGTAGGAAAAAATAATTACATAATATGCTCAATACAATTCAACACTGTTAGTCCTCACCTTATTAATTGAAGTAAGAGCAAGTACACATTCTGTATTGGGCTGGTCTATATTCACATAATTTTCATTGCAACTCCTTTTCCATGCTTGAAAAAGAACATCATCTACTAAAAATTGTGCAAACAATTTTGAGTACATGATGAATCATTACTTAGTACATAACAATATTTAAAGTATATAACCAAAATCCTAATTTTTCTTAAATTTAGTTTAGATAAAACATGACACAAATAGATTTGTTGGTACTTGATAGAAAGGAATATTGAAATTACCTCATAAAGCTCATCTGATATAAGTGCCATCTAATGAGCAAACACTATTTTAGAATTTTGATCAATAACTGAATCTGTATAAGGGCTTCCCACTAGATATCCCTACAACAAATTGAAGGAGCATTTACTGTTAGCTAAAAAACAACATTGCATTGATAAGATGGAATAACATAATGTTAGATAATATATATATTTAGTAGGGGCATTTTAGTCTATGTACATATAATATTAGGTTTATGTTTATTTCTATTATGTACTCTCTTTGTTTTGCAGCTCTGCATTATTTGAATTCTGACTGGCCTGCGCGCAACCTCTGTGTGTGTGTGTGCGTGTGTAATTGAACCATTGCATGGAAGTATAAATCTTAACATGGTATCAGAGCAGCCGATCCTCTTCGTGTATATTCGCTGCTATGGTCGTTCAAGGTTCTTCCTCCCCTGAAGTCGTCGTTTGCCGTTGTCAATCCTCTTCGTGTATATTTGCTGCTACGGTTGTCGTCATTGTCTTTGTTCAGCGTTCCTTCTGCAGTTGCCATCGTCGTTCGGAATTGCAGTCGCCATTGTCGTTCAGAACTATTTATCCCTATGATTTCATGCTAAGTTGCTGCTGATCCTCAGAGCCTTTCCTCCGGTTGATTTCACGCATGCAGGCACTGGAAAGGCAACTTGCAAATCAAGAGCTTCATGCTCAACTGGTATTTTAGAATTTCACGAAGGGCAACAGTTCCGAGACTTCTTCACTGAACTGGTGGTAGGCAACGTCGTGCTATGGCCGCTGCCGGTGGCGAACCGTCATTCCCGTGCTGTCTTGCAAATTGAATTGTGACTTTTTGATTTGTATGTTTGGCGGGGTTATGACAGCTAAAACAACTTGATAAAATTTTGTGATTTGAATTTGTTGCGAGATTTTGAAGGGCTTTGAGAAAACAGGATCTATATATTTCTTGTGAAATTAATTTGAAGGGAACTTTAATATGTGTCTTTTCTAGTTTGATATGTGAGAGTCAAATAATCCTGCAAAATATAAAGTGTTTGCATTGCCGGCTATTTCTGAACTTATTAATTATTCTATTTTCTGGAAAATTGAGCAATTGGGAGTTTTTTTTTTTGGATTACGCACCGGGTATCCACGCGTCCGTTTTACGGTCCACGTGACTAATCCTGCGCTCCTTGAAGTTGACCCCACAACTCCAAAGGGAGGGTAAATTTAGGAGTCCAGGGGCGGAAATGAGCCCGGGAGGATTTGAACACCTAATCTCATGAAAGGCACTCCCGCAACCCGCACTACTACCTGAACCACACCCTGGGGGTTGCAATTGGGAGTTCTTTGATATTGAAGATGGTTGTTGATTTAGTTGTCTTATATAAACTATCTTCCAATAGTCAAAATCAACGTCAGATAGTTGTCATTGATGAGTGTAGTTATTGCAAGCAGAAGAGTCATTGGAAGGCACAATGTCCATTATCATTAAGGGACAAAAACAGACTTTGAAGGTTAGGCATTATCACACTGCAACCACTACATCATCAGAAGAGTCCTCTCCCACCGTGCCTACACTATCTCTTATCGTAGAGTAGTTGCAGAAGCTTCTTTCAATATCAAAGCCTAATGTCTTATCTGTTTCTCCCTCCATAGGTTTGTCCTCCTCATCCACTTTAGGTATATCTCCGTCTACTTGGGTTTTTGATTAGGTGCTACTCATCATATGTCAAATAACATTTCTCTCTATTTACATCAATATCTTCTACCTTGACACCTTCATCTTTTTTGGCTACCAATGGTACCCAGTGCCATTGGCACCATTGGTAGGTACTGGTTCCATCATTTCATCTTATTTGTGTCTTTCTGATATTTATTATATTCCTCAACTCTCATTGAATTTGATTTCTATTAATCAATTATGTGATTCTAGATGTTGTGTTTCTTTTACTCCCACCTTATACTTTGTGCGGGATCCACATTCTAAGAAGCTGATTGGGATAGGTTGTAGGAAGGGGGGATTATATGTGTTAGACGACCTTCGGGTCAAAGAATTTGCTGGTTCTAGTGTTGACTTGTATTCTTTTCGTTTGAGTTCCAATTCTTCTACTTTTTATTTATGGCATTCATGTCTTGGACATGTTTCAAGTTCTTGACTACGATTTTTGGCTTCTACAGGTGTCTTAGGAAATAATCTTCTGATGACCTTTCTGATTGTAGTGGTTGTAAGCTTACAAAATTCTCTGCTTTGCCATTTAATAAAAGTACATCTGTGTCTGTTGGACCCTTTGAGTTAATCCATTCTGATGTTTGGGGATCAGCTCCTACTGCCTCAAAGGGAGGGTCCTGATATTATGTTTCTTTCATTGATGATTATACTCATTTTACTTGGATATATCTTATGAAAAAATTTTCTGATTTCATTAGCTGCTATAAAATGTTTCGGCCTTGGTTCAAACACAACATTCAACTGTCATTAAGTGTTTCAGGTGTGATTTGGGCAGGGAATTTAATTCTACTGAGTTTTCCGCCCTACTCACCTCTGATGGCACCATACATCAATCATCGTGCACAGAAACTCCTAAGCAAAATGGTGTGGTTGAAAGAAAACATCGGCACATCATTGAGACAACTCGAACCATTCTCATTTCTGGTAATGTTCCCAAAGTTTTCTGGGGAGAAGCAGTTCTCACTGCCACATACTTGATTAATAGAATTCCTAATGCTAATAATTTGGGAGTCTCTTTTTATGAGAAATTGCATGACAAGGCTCCAGAGTATTTTCATTTGAGAGTATTTGGTTGCACATGCTTTGTCCATCGTCCTTATACTGAATGCTCTAAGTTATATGCACGATTCTCTATGTGTGTGTTTCTTGGTGATGGTGATGGACAAAAAGGATATCATTGTTGTGATCTAGTAATACAAAAACTTTATTTTTCTCATCATGTCACCTTTCTTGAACACATTCCTTTCTTCTCTATTCCAACAAGCTCTAGCATCTTAAATGAGTATGACCTTGTAAATATTGATCCATTTACTTGTGATGTTGATTTAGATTCTTCCCTAGTTGATCCTATTTCTTCTCCTTGTCCTTCATTTTCTTCTGTAGGTACAAATCCCCCATCCTCCTTGGCGGACTCCTCTTCATCTTCCAATCATGTGGACCCTACATCTTCTCGTTATCCAACGCGACTGTGTAAGCCCTCTTCTCATCTTGATTCACATGTTCTTGCATCTAATTCTTGTTATTCTTCTAATTTTGCTACTTTTTTAGTTTTTCTTCATTCCCATTGTGAACCTACTTCCTATAAGGAGGCAGCTCTTGACCCTCTTTGGTAATAGGATATGAATGAAGAACTTGCTAGTTTGTGTAAGATCGGCATGTGGGAGTTGGTACCTCTACCTCCTAATAAAACGGTAGTGGGATGTCATTGGGTCTACAAGATCAAAACTAAGTTTGATGGTTCTGTTGAAAGATATAAGGCCCGTTTGGTTACAAAAGGGTTTACTCAAAAAGTTGGTTTTGATTATAAGGAGACATTTGCACCGGCTACTAAGATGACATCTGTACGTACTTTGATTGCAGCAGCTTCTATTACCAGTGGAACCTCTCACAGTTAGATGTTAAGAATGTCTTCCTAAATAGGGATCTCAAAGAAGAAGTTTATATGTCTCCACTCCCTGGTGTTTCCCATCGTCCATGGGAGGTTTGTATACTGAGAAAAGCTTTGTATGGTCTTAAACAAGGTCCCAAGGCTTGGTACGCTTGAGAAGTTCTCTGAAGTACTTTGTTCTTTTGACTTCCGCTCAAGCGATCATGATTCTGCCTTGTTTACTCATTATACATCAGTTGGGCGTATTATTCTCCTTCTTTATGTAGATGATATGATTTTAACTGGCGATTATACAAATGGGATTGCAGAATTAAAATCAAAGCTGCACCACCACTTATAAATGAAAGATTATTTGGGACCCCTAAGATACTTCCTTGGCATTGAGGTAGCCGATTCTTCTAAGGGTTATCTCCTCTCTCAATCTAAATATGCAACTGATGTCATTAAAAAAGCTTGTCTTACACATATTCAAACTGTAGAAACTTCTCTTGAACTCAATGTTCATTATACCTCTTTTGACGGGGTTCCATTGGTGGATCCAACTTTATACCATACTATTGTTGGCAATTTCGTTTATCTCTCCATTACTCGACTTGATATTACATATGCAGTTCATATTGTGAGTTAGTTTGTCTCCTCTACCACTACAATCCATTGGGCTGTTGTTCTCCGTATCTTACGTTATATCAGAGGGACATTGTATCATAGTATATTACTTCCTTCTACATCTACTTTGGAAATTCGTTCTTATTCTGATGCTAATTGGGCTGGAGATCCTACAAACCGCAAGTCTACAACTAGTTTCTGTATTTTTCTTGGTATCTCTTTTATTTCCTGGAAAAACAAGAAGCAATTTGTAGTTTCTCATTCTTCTACTGAGTCTGAGTATTGTGCCATGCCTTCAACTACTGCTGAAATAGTTTAGTTCCATTGGCTACTTGCTGACATGGGTGTCTTACTTGCTAAACCAACTCCTATGTATTGTGATAATACCAATACTATTCAGATTGCTCATAACTCTGTCTTTCATGAGCGCACTAAGCATATTGAAATTGATTGTCATCTCACACGTCATCATATTTCCTTGGGTACCATCTCTCTCCCATTCATTTCCTCTACTATGCAGTTGGTTGACTTCTTCACAAAGTCTCACATTATTAATCGTTTCCAATTTCTACTCAACAAACACTCGATGCTTCTCGGTGCTCCATCATGAGTTTGAAGGGGGATGTTAGATAATATATATATATATATATATATATATATTTAGTAGGGGCATTTCAGTCTATGTACATATAATATTAGTTTTAGGTTTATTTCTATTGTGTACTCTCTTTGTTTTGCAGCTCTGCATTATTTGAATTTTGGCTGGCCTGCGCGTAGCCTCTTCCCCCTCTGCCTCTCTCTCTCTCTCTCTCTCTCTCTCTGTGTAATTGAACCATTGCATGGAAGTATAAATCTTAACATATAAAACTTAATACAAATAAAGTGCTTCCATTTTTATAATTTTAATTTCACACCTTGAGATTCATTCGAGGTTGGAGTCCAGCTTCAATACCTGAAAGTGCATATACCAAAGCTTGAGTTCACTAACACACTGTTAGCTTTGGGGAATTCTCAAGAGGGTGGGGGGGGGGTGAATTAGTATTTTAAAAATTTATCTCCTAGGTTAAACTATCCAGCAGCAGTATATACACAACCTAGGGTTTGTCTAAGCAATTTCAAATGCTCAAATAAATATAACGTGTGGAAATTAAATCATGCACAGTATTCATAATATAACATACACATGCAGTAAATAAATCACGAAAAATAAAATGCACACACGATATGTTATCAGGGTTCGGCCAACTGTGCCTATGTCCCCGCCTCTAACTTGTAAGCTCGAGGATTCCACTAATGCTCACTTAATAGTTGGAGCGGCACCGATTACAACCAGGTTAATTAGCAGGGCTTACCTCAACCTACACCTTACCAGGGTGGTGCACCTAACTTTCCTAACCGGGTCTAAGCCAATTTAGGAATATTCAATAGGGCTAGTCTCCCTCTTCAAACCCACGCTTGGAATACAACAAATATAAATTTACGTACATGAAAATGCTTCTTACACTAAGCAAATATATACCACTACGCACTATATAATCAATGCACCTCAATGATGTATAAACTATAAGCTCGGTGCTCTATGTGTGCAATCAAAATTCATAATAATGACTTTATCTAATCAAGCACAAGAGTGTATCAATAAGTTAATTTTGAAACTATAAACCAAAGTATATCTCAATCACAAATTAGGGTTTCAAAGATTTCCAACAATAGTAATCAAAATATCTCTAAAAATATTTTCTCAAGAATCTAGCACAAAGAGATATTTGAAATATAGGCTTGTCAAAAATAATTTTATCACAATCAAAATACAAGCCTTGGAGTCTTGCAAAGCAAATGCCAAGACTCAAAGTTTCAAAGTTTTCCCCACACAATGAAATTATTAAATAAACCGGGGGGAAAAACTATAAGCTAAAATTCTCAATAAAAATCAATCAACCAATAAATCAAAGAGAGTTTTTAGCAAGTAAGAATATTGTAGAATCACTCAAGAATACTCTCACATAATAAGATTTTTCAAATAAATGAGAAAAGGATGAGTATTTGGCTTAGTATGGGAAGATAGAGCTCTCAAAATTTGAAAGGAAATTTCCCTAATCTAAATCCCTAATCATATTTTAATTTTTACAAATGATCACATATATATAGCCTTACTCAAAAATATAACCATTAGGACACAAAGGGTATTATTAAATTTGTTTAATGAATTTTAAAACCGTTTATCCTTAATTAACTGCAATTACCCACGATAAAAATTGTGCAACCCGAGAGTTTCGGTCGACTGAGCACAAGGTTCGGTCGCCCGAACAAACACAATGGAAAAAGCGAGTTTTCCATGTTTGAGGTGCCCAAATTTATATTCGGGTGGCTGAACCAGGTGATTCTCCAAAATGTCTGAGATTCGGGTGCTCGGTCTTGAGTTCGGTAGCCTGAACTTGTCGATTCGGTCACCCAAGGCATATTTGAACATGGGAGTTCGGGCTGCTGAGTTGTTGGAAAAAGTCACAATTTATGTTCGGTCACCCGAGGACGATATAGTCATTTTGGTTCGGTCACTAGAAATTAAGTCAATCCTTTGACTTTCCAATAGTTCGGTCGACCGAGGTGGTTTGAACACCCAAGTTTGGTCGCCCAACCTCTCACAAATTTGACCTATTAAGTCCAATTTTGCTTCAGTTAATTCCCTTGATGTGTTAAGTGATTTTGGGGACATCTTATGTGTAAGTGCAAGGACCTAAGCTCTTTTATAAGGTTTTAGGCATTTTAACTTAACCTAAAAAATATGGCGTCAGTCAACCGAAGGTCGACCAAAGTCTTGTCTAAGGTCATTTGGATTTCAAGGATGTGTACAGACCTAGGGTTGTTCTAAGGTCTTTGAGATTGTAGTTCCTACATGCATGATATGCAGATTATTACAAACATTTCCTATTTAGCTATTACAGATCCAAAATGAACATAATATAAATTACAATGAAAGAATCTTTAGGGTCTTTATTCTTCAAGTCTTCGTATGACATCAACTGATCTTACTAATATGAACCTACACACAAACTTAACAACCATTAAATATTAGAGTATTTGTCATTATCAAAACTAAAAATGACCCATAGGATCAACACACAAAAAAAAAAAAACTAAATTACAGTGAAAAAACTCATGTTATCGTACTTATTTCTTGTTATAGAAATAAGTTACCTTCAACAACTAATTTAGTTACTAATGGAACAGTTATGCCGGAGTAAGAATCACCTTTTATGAAGAGTTGAAGTGGGAGATATTGTGGGTTTTCTTCTAACCACTGCATCAAAAAGCGAGAAGGAAAAAAAATTCAATGAAAGTAAACCTTCTTTGATGTTTTTCCGTAATAAACATGTAGGACCAAGAGAACTATGCTGTGCTTGTTGATGGGCATTCGTTAATCAAACTATTTTGTTGGAATCTATTATATACATGTGCTCTTCTATACATTAAAGCTAGTACCATGTACAATAAGCAGCAATATGCAAAAGAGTACAACCTTTGAATATCTGACAAATTTAGGAGAACTTGCCTTCCTCTCTACCTCTCTCACCACTTAAATGCCAATATTTTATGTCAAATGTTTGTTGCGATGTCCATGCGCACATGTGTTACGAGGTGGCGAAATAAAAATGTGGTTTAAATTTTTCGAGAAAAATTGGAATGGAATTACCACTAACCTTTTAGTGTGATTAGAATACTTAATTGTTACACGGTTAAGAGTAGAATGGGTCTGTGTTACCAAAACCGAGATCGCCTTGTATCCCTTTTTGAAATCATAGGGATAAAAATCAAAAATAATCATAATACTAAAATTATAATAATAATAATAAGTTAATATAAATACTAAAAATACCGCAATTGGATATGCGAATGGAATAATAAAAAGGACGATAGTAACTAACAATAGTACTGATAATAATAATAATAATAATAATAATAAATAAATAAATAAATAATAACGATACTAATAATAAAAAACGCAATAATGGTAATAATAAATAATGATAATAGTAGTAATATTAATAGTAACAATATTATTAATAATAGTAATAAAGGTAATATACAATATAATAGTTACCTTTAATATTAACACACAATTAAGGATATGCACAACACAAACATATGGAAGCAATTACCAAGATTAAGGAAAAAATTCAAACTTATGATCGCAACATGGAAACTGATTAACTCTAAATTTAGTGAGTAATTGTACAAAGGTAAGCAAACAGTGAAGTTATGGAAATAATCTAAAGCTAATACCAATATATGAATATTCAATATGACCACTAAACGGAAAATTATCGAATCGAAAATTGGTGTAGAACCCTAAAATTAATATGTTACACATGAAATAAACACTAAATATGAATAATAATAACCCTACATGTGAACATTAATTATGACAAAAACCCTAAATAGCCCTAAACATATGGAGATCAAACAAAGACGCCCTTAAGTAAATAATTACAACAATTATTCTAACTACGTAGTAAACATGCAATAATAATATTAACAATTCAACGAGTAAAACAAAATTAGACTTTAAATATCCAAACAAATTCCAACTATAAAAATTCCACAATAAAGAAAACTAACTTATATAAATAATACAACCAAAACCTACCTTGAATACTAAATATTAAAATAACTATGAAAACCATAGAAACCTATATACCTACATATACAAAAAGAAACAACCCAGACATTAGAACAAATAAAAACCAATAAAAAAGAAAAGGAAAGGAAATACATGTGGATGTGTGTGTGTGTGTGTGTGTGTGTTCATTTACTGTGTACACTACAAAAAATAAGGTTATTAGTGATGGATCAAAACCGTCGCTAATACTCACAAAACTGTCACAAATAGTATTAGTGATGGTTTTGTGAGTATCAGTGACAATTTTGAATTAGTCGCTATATCTGTCGTTACTAATACTTATTAGTGACGAATTTTTCAAACTGTCACTAATAATAGAATATTAGTGACGGATTAAAACCGTCACTAAAAACCCAAACCCACCACTATAAATTCTACACCGGTTCGATAAAAAATTGTCACTAAAGCCATAGTATTAGTGACGGTTTTGAATTCATCACTAATGCTCTATTATTAGTGATGGTTTGAAAATCGTCACTATTGCTCACATGCAACTATTAGTTACGGTTTTCAAACCGTCACTAATAATATAGTATTAGTGACGAATGTGAGAACTGTCACTAATACTATGACTTTAGTGACGCTTTGAAAACCTTCACTAAAACTTTTAAAATTTTAGAATTTTATAGAACCGTCAACTATGAGTCCATGATTTATAGAATTTTCACTTAGCATAACATGCAAAAATAAATTTAGAGATGAAGTTCAAAGTTCATTTGAAGTTCACTCATTCTTTCAAAAATATTTTAACATTCAGCACACTATAACCATATAAGCATATGGTATATGACTATGATTATTTTGGAAAAAAGTCAACAAATTTTCGGCAGCTTATCGTCTATAAATAGAACATTTCCCAAAACTGTAAGTCACAAAAGCATGCAATTCACAATATTTTTGCATCATATAGATGTCATTTAGAATAAGATATGCAACAACCTAAAAGTATCTACCACCAGGCAATACACATCACTACATCAACCATGCTGGTGGCGTTCCAATCAAGCATGCAGTCCTAATGTCCACTACCAGCATGCAGTTCACAAGATATATCAATCCAAGCATGCAGTTTAGAAGTTAAATAATCTATTAAACTGAAGTTAGATAAGCACAAGGAAATTGTGTGTGTTATGTGTAGGAAAAAATTTTGAGTGCGCAAATAATAGAAATTGTGTGTGTCGTAAGTACAAAAAAGAAATATAAGTGTATTCTGTGTTGGCAACATGAAAGTGTTTTGTAAGTGAGAATGCTTAGTGCTATCTTGTAGTACTTGTGAGGTACATTAGTATGTCCAAGTGTAAGGTCTTGGGCACGTATTTTCGTCTTGTAAGGATGTCCATGTCGTAGAATTAAACAAACACAATACTATATATATATATATATATATATACAGCTCAACACTAAAACTACATACCCAAACAATTATTATTCAATCAGAGGAATTCAACAAGATGTTTGTTACTATCCAAGTGTGAAAAAAAGATGCCACAAATAAGTTTAACACATACTGATTCCCACAACTTGTGAAAATATACACATGAGGAACATATATTTCATACCTTATAAGCTGACTTGGCAAGTGCTCACATATCGTAGCTTGTTTTGCATAAGAAACCAATTTTAACCACACAATGCAAGAGAATAGCATTAATATGACACCAGATAAGACAGCTGAATCACACCTACAGAACTTAGAACTAATCATTGTATAAATCAAATTTTTTTGCTAATTCTTTTGACAAGGTTTTAACCAAGGTGAAACCTTAACAAGAGATTAAGACATGTACAAAATTGCTAATCTAACTCTACAGATAGCAGTGAATGGATTGGCTAAAACTTCCTAGTAGCTTGGGTCCATGCACCCCAAATCCAAAATATCAGAATAACTTCTGGTCATATTCAAAAGCAGTAATGCTTAAAAAAATTTTGAAGTTCAATGTTCAGAATTGCAATATACGAGTAGGAGTATCAGGCTATCAGTTACTAGATCCTTGTAATTAATTTTTGAGAACTTAAAAAATAGAGATGGAAAGATGTTTAATAAATTAAAAGGCATTGCATGCTTTTCATTACATGATTAAATTCGGGGTTGGGTTTCAACAAAGGTAAGCATTTGTAACCCGCAGGAACCTACCAATTTTCAGCATCATTCACTGTTCCATATCTTCATAAATGCAATCAAAACTAAATAAAGATAACAAACGGAAAGTACAAAAAGGAAAACCTATTAGTAGTAAGGCATATTACTCTTACATATACACTAGAAGTTTAGAACTCAGAAACTAACCTTAGAATCACAAAACTAGGCACAAGACAGCAGGTGTAGTTATTTTTAGGTGAAGGAACACAACAACCTGCAACATCAGATTAGAAGTTAGATCATTTAGCGCATGATCATGCAAAACAAAGAAGAAGTAGGCAAACTCTACCATGGGAAATTTTAGAAATCCCATTAAAAAAAAAAAATAATGAATTTAAGTAGCCACATGAAGGTGGCTTTCATGGCTAAAATTCAACCACCAGTTATGAAATGCACAAACTGAAAATCCTAATTGGTTCAGGTTATTCTTGTATTCATTGTACATACAATCTGTAATTTAGATATGTATGCATAGATTTATTAACAACCATAATTATGAAATAAAGAAACCACAATCCTAATCAGTGCAACATAACTGTTCAAACTCCAACCTGTAAAAACAAGCTACCTCCATACTCAGCAAGATGATTTGGAGTTCAATAGGTTAAATAGTGAGGAAAGGCATGACTTTCAAAAGTTTAAGGGAAAGCATGACATTGATAGAGTAGGGTGATGTTGAAGGATTTGTGTACCCAACCCCAAGTAGATGAAATAGAGGCTTGGTGTAGTGAAGTAGGGATCAGCAATAGGCATTATACAAAGCTTGTCTTAATTTTTGAATAATGTTCAGAGTTCCTTCCTATTGTACTCCCAAATGCTTCCAGCAAAAAACTAGCGCAACCAAATTTGTATCTTTTGCCTCCATCTTTTTACCATTGCTCTTATCTTGACTTGACTAGTTGAATTCCCATAAAGATTGAAAAACTTGATGGGTGATCTATTGAAGGATTGAGCAATATTCGATGGCCAGAATATTAAAAAATATAAATAAAAATAAAAAAAGAACACGACGCACAAGAAGTTTTCAATTAATTAGATTAAAGGAAGAAAACAACATCACCAATAAAAAATTTTTAAAGTTACTTATAGAGAGATTTCACTATTAAAGTTTAATGGATCATCAATAGGGTTTAGAAAATAAGGACAAGAATTATATATATCAGCATAAGACAAGTTGCAAACTCCTAATTAGGGAATTTCTGTTCCATGTTTAAATAGTAACTACCAAGGAATAAAGAGAAAATAAAAAGATATGAATGTTTATATAGTAACTAACGAAATGGTTTTACCAAAGACTCAAAAGAAGCTTGGAGAACAATGGTGAACCACTAAATACAAAAGTTGGGCTGTTACCAAAGACTCAAAAGAAATACAATTGAGCATTTGCTAACTACTAAGGATTACCAAACTCTTAAACTACTAAAATGCTAACTGCAATCTCCAAATGTATTTCAAAACATAAAACCCAGAAAAACTAAGGCTAACACCTAATGGTGATGATGTAGTTAATGTGGGATTTAATGGATTGAAAGGAACACGAAGATCGGAAGGAAGACAGATAAAAAAGATACAACTGCAGGAAATGGTGTTGCCAGTAGCAGTAATTGCAAGGTGGTGACAGCAATTTGGACCCCTCAAGCCATGAGAATCCGATTCTCTCAATATTTTTCTCCACCAAAGTTATCTATTTTTGTTGGAAAACTGAACAGAAAAAGAGGGAAAAAAAGATTAATGGATGGAAGAAGAAAATGCATAGGGAAAGAGAAGAATTCAATTAGCATTATCCAAAAATCATTAATGGTTTTCATTGATAGGAACATAATATCCAAATTCTGAATGAATACTATTTGAGTCTTGAAAAGAAAATTGCCTCAAAGATCAAGTCCCAAAAGATTATTTTGGTCTAAATGTTGTGATGGCCAACCAAGCATTTAACTATACAGCAGAAGTTCTAAAATTTTCCCTTGTGCATTGGAAATTATTTAGAAAGAGAGAAGATGAGGTGGGGAAAGAACAAAAGAACTCCTGAAAAGCCTTGTGTCCCAACATACTTCAGTAATCAGCTCTAAGGTCCATTGCTTAAACCATAGGCCCATCTATATACAGGTTTGACTAAAATTTATGCAGGTTATGAGTTATGACTCTAACTGCAATGCACATGAAAAAGAATAATTTCAATAAATAACGACAAATAGTTTACTACAATTCTCTAAACTAGTATGCTTCTTCTCTAATGCCACCTGCAAACAGAATTCAGTGCATTCATATAAAATGGATCCAATAAGTACTATCTTAAACTAGGTGACTGGCAGACAGACATAGCAGATCTAGGAGAAAGAAATATTGGTTTACCATCCCTTCCATGATTTTTCTTAGATTGTCAAGCAGCTACTCCATCTTGAATTTGAAGCTCATTTTGGTGGCTATAGTTTTTAGTCAGGAACCACAAAACTTGATTGAATGTTTAAAGGCCACCCTTCTATTTGAAATAGCATTGGAACATATTGAAAATTTCAAAATCATTTACTTGTGCAAGCAAACCATAAATGAATGAACGAATAAATTTAAGAATTTTTAACAGAGAGAAAGGAAAAAACAATTAACGATGGCAACTTGCTTGAAAATAGCATTGGAACTAAGAGGACTCTCCCTGATTCTACAGTGAGCAGGGATAGATGGTCGATGAGCAAACTTCAAGGGAGCATCGACCGCTCTGTTCTCACTGCTACGAATCCTTTCGCCAAAATCCTTCACCGGCTCTGTCCGATCATCATCATACCTCAGTCCAGCCGATGGGCGAACCAACAATAGAGTTCTCAGCTCCCAGAGAGTCCGCGGTAGGGGACGAGTCAGGAACAGCTCTGCTAGTGCCAGCGCTGGGCCTCCTCCTGATAGAGAGGTTGAGATCCGTGTTGTGGTGCGGACTTGATTTCGCGCCTACGCCTCCATCGTGCGCGTCCGCGATCACCATGGATGTAGAGAGGAGACACTGTGGGCGGCGGCTTGAGATTCAGTGGCGGGAGGACTTCGCTGCCTGCATGGAGAAGCGAGGAGGGAGGGGCAGGAGGGAGGAGTAGAACAAAATTTGGGGAAAGAAGAGACGGCAGGAGGGAGAAGGAGGCGGGAGGAGAAAGAAGAAATTTGGGGAAAGTGTGAGAAATTATGTGGGTTAAGGCAGGGATTTAAGATTTTGAGCATTAGTGACGGTTTCAAAACCATCACTAATACCCTATTATTAGTGAAAGGTCTCCCAATCCGTCACTAATACCCTTAATTAAATTTTTTTTTAATATTTTTTAAATAAGATCACTATTAGTGACAGTTTCAAAACCATCACTAATACCCTATTATTAGTGATGAGTCTCCCAATCCGTCACTAATACCTTTAACTAATTTTTTTTTTATTTTTAAAATAAGAACACTATTAATGACGGTTTCAAAACCGTCACTAATACCCTCTTATTAGTGACGGGTCTCCCAATCTGTCACTAATACCCCTAAGTAAATTTTTTTTATATTTTTTAAATAAGAACACTATTAGTGACGATTTCAAAACCGTCACTAATACCCTATTATTAGTGACGGGTCTCCTAATCCGTCACTAATACCCTTAACTAATTTTTTTTTTTATATATTCATAAACATTAGTAGTGACGGTTCGATAATGGTCACTAATAAGTGACTTTTAGGGACGAATTTAATTCGTCACTAATACCCTATAATCGTCGCTAATATTTTTCTAGAAAAATTTTCGAGCCAAAATTGTTTACCGCACAGTTTTTAGTGACGAAAGTATTAGTGACAGCTTTAAAACCGTCACTAATAGTGTTGTATTAGTGACGACTGCTAAAACCGTCACAATTGCTTACATTATTAGTGACGGTTCTTAAAAATCGTCACTAATACAAACTTTTAAAGACGAAATTGAATTCGTCACTAATATTTTCGTCACTAAAAACCAGTTTTTTGGTAGTGGTATGTTTTTATATGTTGGGAATTCACCGTGGCTGGAGGAGTTAACCAGAGATGACAACCATGTTGTGGTGGCCTCAGGTGGTTGAGGTTGGAACTGGTGATCTCGGGTGGCTGGTGTTGGTGTCTGCTGTGGCTATTACGGCTGGTTAGAGGAGAGGTGCTCGGGTGGCTAGATCCTCGACTAAAGGCTCGTTAGTTGCATAGGAACTGGTTTTATGGCTCTGTTCTGGTGTTGCGGGGCTACTTGGGTTTGCTGGAGCTGTGCTCGGTGGTTATAGAGGAGCTATGCTAGTGGTTGGCCGGAGGGGTGGCTAGAACTCTCCGCTGCTGCTTCTGGTGAGCTGGATCAGGGTCGCCAGAGAAGAAGACAGAGAAACAGAGAGGAAGAGAAGGGGAACTGAGAAACAGAGAGGAAGAGTAGAGGGAAGAGAAGAAAAAAGGGAGAGATTGAGAAGAGAGGGAACGAAAGGGGGAGCAGAAGGTATGAAAGAGATGGAGGGGAGCAAAGGGGGGCACGAGGACACGGCTGTAGCAAGAATAGGTCTTTTTTTTTTGTGTTTTCTTTCCGCCCCCGACGTCATGTCTATTTTATGTGAGATTATGTGGTTATATAGAAAAAAAAGGGTGAGGGGGAGCAGGGAACCCTAAGTTTTCTACCCCCCCCCCCCCTATTTCTTATCTTCTCCTCTTCCTTTTTTTCTAATCTTTATTATACTAAATAATAATAATAATAATAATAATAATAATAATAATAATAATAAAGTAATAAAAAATAAAGAAAAATAATAGTAATAATAATAATAATAATAATAGTATAATCGAATAATAATAATAATAATAATAATAATAATAATAATAATAATAATAATAATAACAATAATGATGATGATGATGATGACGACGATGATGATGATGATGATAATAATAATAATAGTAATGGTAATAATAGTAAAATAATAATAATAATAATAAAGTAATATTTAGAAATAATAATAATAATAATAATAGTAATAATGATGATAATAGAAATAATGATAATTACAATAATAATGATGAAAATAATAATAATAATAATAATAATAATAATAATAATAATAACTTTGTTGTATTTGGCCCGGGCAAAAATAGGATGTCGACAGCTGCCCCTCTTTGTAAGTTTCGTCGTTTCAATGTAATGGTAGGAATTCTTCTATGTTTTTGTAGCGACAAGCCTGCAAAGATAAACGACGCGGATTTTGGACTGGGCCAACTGCAACAAGAAGACAAAAATGGTCCGTGAAAATGACTTGCACCAGATGTAGGAACCCGATCTATAGTTCACAAAAAGTGACTTACACCGGGTGTAGGAACCCGAGCTATAGTTCACGAAGGGGCACATGCACCGGGTGTAGGAACCCAAGCTATAGTTCATGGAGCGTGACTTGCACCAGGTGTAGGAACCCGAGCTATAGTTCACGGAGGGTGACTTGCACAGAGTGTAGGAACCCGACTTATAGTTCACGGAGGGTGACTTGCACCAGGTGTAGGAACCCAAGCTATAATTCACGAAGGGTGACTTGCACCGGGTGTAGGAACTCGAGCTATAGTTCACGGAGGGTGACTAGCACCGGGTGTAGGAACCCGAGCTATATTCACGGAGGTTGACTAGCACCACGTGTAGGAACCCGAGTTATGGTTCACAGAGGGTGACTTGCACCGGGTGTAGGAACCCGAGTTATAGTTCACGGAGAGTGACTTGCACCGGGTGTAGGAACCCGAGCTATAGTTCACGGAGGGTGACTTGCACCGGGTGTAGGAACTCGAGCTATAGTTCACAGGGGTTGACTTGCGCCAGGTGTAGGAACCTGAGCTACAGTTCATTGAGGGTGACTTGCACCGGGTGTAGGAACCCAAGCTATATTTCACGGAGGGTGACTTGCACCAGGTGTAGGAACCCCAACTGTAGTTCACAGAGGATGACTTACACCGGGTGTATGAACCCGAGCTATAGTTGACGGAGGGTGATTTGCACCCAGTGTAGGACCCCAAGTTATAGTTCACGAAGAGTGACTTGCACCGGGTGTAGGAACCCGAGCTATAGTTCACGGGGGGTGACTTGCACCGGGTGTAGGAACCCGAGCTATAGTTCACAAAGGGTGACTTGCACAGGGTGTAGGAACCCGAGCTATAGTTTACGGAGAGTGACTTGCACCAAGTGTAAGAACTTGAGCTATAGTTCACGGAGGGTGACTTGAACTGGGTGTAGGAACCCGAGCTATAGTTCACAGAGGGTGACTTGCACCGGGTGTAGGAACCCAGTTATAGTTTACAAAGGGTGACTTGCATCGAGTGTGGGAATTCGAGCTATAGTTCACAGGGGGTGACTTGCACCGGGTGTAGGAACTCGAACTATAGTTCACAGAGGGTGACTTGCACAAGGTGTAGGAACCCGAGCTATAGTTCACAGAGGGTGACTTGCACTGAGTATAGGAACTTGAGCTATAGTTCACAGAGGGTGACTTGCACCGGGTGTAGGAACCCAAGCTATAGTTCACGGAGGGTGACTTGCACCAGGTGTAGGAACTCAAGCTATAGTTCACGGAGGGTGACTTGCATCGGGTGTAGGAACCCGAGCTACAGTTCACAAAGGGTGATTTGCACAAGGTATTGGAACCCGAGTTATAGTTCACAGAGGATGGCTTGCATCGGGTGTAGGATCCCGAGCTATGGTTCACAGAGGATGACTTGCATCGAGTGTAGGAACCCGAGCTATGGTCAACAAAGGATGACTTGTATCATGTGTAGGAATCTGAGCTATAGTGAATGGAGGACAACTTGCATTGGGTGTACGAACCAGAGCTATAGTTCACGGAGGATGACTTACATCGGGTGTAGGAACCCGAGCTATGGTTCACGGAGGATGACTTGCATCGGGTGTAGGAACCCGAACTATGGTCCAAAGAGGATAACTTGTATCAGGTGTAGGAATCCAAGTTATAGTTAACAGAGGATGACTTGCATCGGGTGTAGGAACCCGAGCAATGGTTCACGGGGGATGACTTGCATTGGGTGTAGGAACCCAAGCAATATTTCACGGAGGGCGACTCGCACCAAGTGTAGGAACCCAAGTGCCAAAGCACACAATAATGACTCAAACATTAGTGAGATAAAGGTTGCTTGGACAATGATGAAAATATACGTATGACAAGACGAGTATGATTGAATGATGTTATATGATGCATGAATGTTGCTATCGGTGATGTTAGAATGCAAGGGTGCATGCATGTTGTTTGATGTGATACCAAAACATGGGGATATGTATGCATGTTGCATGATACGTATACATTTTTTTTTTTTTTTTGCGAGACATGGATTGCTTAAACAAGGATGACAAGACAAATGTGAACGAATGATACTATGTGGTGTATGTGTGTTGCTACTTATGATGCTAAAATGCAGGGATGCATGTATGCATGCTGTTTGATATGATACCAGAACATGAGGATATGTATGCATGTTGGATGATATGATATGAATGCATTTTTTCTGAAATGTATGATGATGTTTGAACTTTCGTTTTCCAATGTGCCTATAATCAACCAACCAATCTCTGATCTTGGCTATGTTGCCTTTGAATTGGTTCCCTTGAAACTCAACTCGAAACCTACCCCAGCTGAATAGATATATAACTGATCTTGACCCGATTTTCTTAATGGAGGTGGTCAACTTGGCTCAAATGAAACTCAATCACAAAATCTGCCCCAGTTGAATGGATCTACAACTGATCTTAGCCCTGTTTTCATATTCCAATGTGACACGAAGGTGCTTGAATGGATCCCAATGAAACTCAACTCAGAATTTGTCCCAGTTGAATTTATTTGCTACTAATCTTGACCCTGTTGTTAGATTCTTATTGAATAAGAAAATCTTTAAAGCTTGACATGACATTTGCACCAGTTAGATTATTATGTGACTGATTCTACCTATATTGTACATTCCCACCGAGGACCTTCTCTACAAGAAGCATACATCTTCTTTTTAAGCTTGGAAGAGTAAGAAGGTTTTTTTTTTTTTTTGAAATAAGGAATGATTATGCAATTATGACATCAACTTATTAAATCAAAAGGTCACCCGCACAAAATAAATGTTTTACCATGTTCCAATGCTATTATAAGGAAAATTCATACTAGTATTCAAAAGCCATATGACATTGATGTTAATTTACCAGACTAAATGACTGATCTTCTCTTCGACTTCCCCAGCTTTATCGATGGCCATTTCCCTCTTTTGTCTCATTCTACAATGAAACCACTAGAAATTTCTCATTTAACTGCTGCCTTTGGTTTCGTCAAGTTCAGTCTATGTTTTGATCTCAAGATGGTCTTTAGGACTCGGGACGAAACGTAGGCTTAAGGATATAGGTTTTTAGAAGAAAAGGGAAACTAAGGTTCAAAATCTCATCCAATAATAACATTTTCTACCCCAGTTTTAGTTGAGGCACTTTGCAAGGTATCGACCGAACTTGTCTTTTGAACAAGTTGCCTACGTACTTTTTCAGGATCAGGTCATTACGTAGTTCAGACTCAACATTGAGTCTGAAAAATCATTAAAGACAACAATATATACCAATATGGTCAGGACTTTCATTTGGACCGCAATGTAGGCTGAGGATTATAAGTTAAAGAAGAAAAATGTTAAATAAGGCTCAAAATTATTGATCTTATCAAGGGTAAATTGGCCAAAGATCACATATGAAGTATGTCCCTTATTTCTTTCTTTATTTTTTCTTCTTTTTTCTCTCTTTTTTCTATATCTTCTGCTTTTAATGCTCCTTTTTCTTTTCCTTTCATGAAGGAATCTTAACTCCATTTTGATTTGGACTCCATTTGGGACTAATAAATTTTTTTAAAAAAACTGCCCCAGTGTGGGGTGTGATCCTTTAACGGGTTAATCAAGAATTGAATTTTCCAAACTAAAAAAGGCTTACAAAAGATTTTTTTTTTTTTTTTTTTTTCCTTTTTGGACTTTCTTTTGGATAGCAGAAAAATGGCCTACCATCATTACGATAGCCTATTGTTGTCTCATATGACTTGTTAAATGCTAGGAGACCCAACCCAAGTTAAATTTCTAGTGAACTAACTTTTACGAGAAATTAGTTTTACAATCAAGCTCAAATGAGTTAACAAATTGTAAATCAATATTTGGTTATTTTAGGGATACTAGTCGGCCAAGGATGGCCATCTATCATTAGATCAAAACATGAATAGTGAATTGACTTGAAATTCTTTGCACAACACATATATTTTACTAAGTTCCTTCAAGATTCTTTATTTTTTCGCAACATCTGAGTTCATGGGGTGAGGGAAATTATTTCATCTTCTTCTACTTCCACCCCTCGTGTTTGGTTTTCAAAATTAACATCACTTTCTAGCTTATGAATGTTGGTATTATCATTTTCCTTATCTTTGCACGAAACATCAGCAAACAAATTTTGGCAACTAAACTCATGACACAAGTGATATGAGAAAATACATAATTCATTTTATTGATGAAAAGGAAATTGTTTGAGACAATAGTGTCGACAGACTACCAGAAGAAAGAGAATTAAAATGACATCATTACATGAAATAAACTAGATAATCAAAACTTGCCCCTTGTGTACTTTTGCTCCTGCGATTAAAGAGTAAATTTATCTATTCAGGCTTCTTACGAGAATTCCAAGTTCCATAACTGACATATTATTTTGCCTGACCTCGGCTCCCAGATCTTCTTACAACATATTAACCATTTCTTTTCCCATGATTGGGTAGAGGATCACTCTGGATCCCTAGCTGTTTATCATCAAAGACCAACCAACTGGCATCCCTCAACGATTGTACCTTATGCTTAAATGTCCAATAGTGGTCCACGATGTGACCCAGAGAATTAGAGTGATACACACACCTAGCATCCGGATCATACCATTGCAGTAGGGGATGTCGTATGGCTACTCCAGGGATCACTAAAATGAGCTTTCTTTCGAGCAATTGGGGGAACAATTCCGAATAAAGCATAGGAATTGGTTTTACCTGATTAGGACCATTTCTCTGTGTCTGAACATTTTTTTGTGTGAGCGTAGGCCCATAAGGAACAAACTGAGACCCTACGCCCATATGCACTATTTGATCAAAGGTGGGTCCGCAAATAAGATTTTTGTTGAGCCCCTGGTTCTGACTGCCTTGGTAATAATGTCCCTAAATCATCTAGGCTCCTTTGTTTTTCTTTCTACCAGCCCCTTTGGAAAGGTTTTGTTCTGACTCAGTATACTTCGCTTTCCCAATATTGATTGCCCCTTCACTTCTCTTCTTGGTCGCTACCCAATCTGGACCATTCTGGGGGATGCTTCTAAGAAGATGGTCACCACATGGATCTTCAAGGGGATTGTCGCATGGATAACCTACTTTTACTTTTTTTATCAAAGGGTGACCTTGTTTTGTCATATATTTCCCATGATAAGAGTGTTTGCTTGCTTTTTTCCCAATATTCTGTGAAGTGGACTTGTTTGAAGTTGTATACTTGTTGTAGCTAAGTCCCTCCATGTATGAATTTTTACTCAACCACACCATTCTAGAGCATCTCCTATCAAACTATTTTGGAAACAATGGATGAGCAGATCATCATCGCCACAATGTGTAGCCATCTTCTGTAAATACATCTCCAAGTGAGCTAATGGACATTCAGACCCACTAAACTTCTCAAAATTTGGGACTTTGAGCTTTGGGGGTAAGATCAAAATTGGCATCAAACAAGGATTGAAAGCATCCAACGAACCAGACATGTTTGCTTCCCGCATAGCTTGCAACTATTCCTTCCATACTTCATTTTCCTGATACATTTATGCCCTAAGTATCTGCTCTTTGCTCATTTCTTTAGCTATTTTCTCTCTTTGAATATCAGGATTGATAAAGGGTTGTTCTTGGACATTTCTTTCTAGTTGGGGTCTCAGGTCCTGAGTTGATAGGATAAATGTCTATAGGCTTAGGCCTAGGTCAACTAAAGACTCCATCGGTTGTGGTGGGAACAAAGACTTGTTTTCAACTGCCTGCTTTGAATTTTGTGTAATTTTGCTCCACGAGGGTGCTCTTTCCTCCATCTGATCCTTAATATTTCGAACATCTTAATAGACATTTTCATGATTTTGTTCAAAAGATCTCCTGTGACCTTCTAGATGCTTCCACGTGACTCGAACCCCTCGTCAGAAATTTAAAAGGATGTATAAAGACTGCTCTGCTCCGCCTACTTTTGGAATACCGGATCTTGATCTCACCACCTTGGCACATTGGTTTTACAAAAAATTGGGATGTGATTACTGACTTATTGGAGATGACTATGCATGCATGACTATGGAATTGAGCATGGAATGCATGATTATGTTATGCAATGGGTGTTTATGCATGGGTGTAAAAAGACATACAAATAGGGATATGAACATGTATGTAGTCTATCGTGCATGACTATGCGTGAAGTGTATGAATGCAATGTAACCTAAATAACTATTTTGTCAGAATTCTGAAAAATCCCTATTGACTAATGAAAGGTTTCATGGTTAAGTCGACCATTGATGGATCACTTATTCAATTCAATTCCTCCCTTAACCATTTCTTTTCTTGATGATGATCTATGTACCTTAGATCCTACGAAGGGTCAGGTTATGATCTGGGTTTGGGATTAACTCAGACGAGTCAACCCATTGGGTTGGTTCAATGTGAGCTTGTGGACTTCAATGTGCACTTAGATCTCGGGTGTTTCAAAATATGGGCTTGGATTGCTTAAACATATAGGCCTAGATTTTTTAATAATAGGGCTAAAGCCCCCTTTTAAAATATGGGTTTGGCCCTTTTTGAAAATCAGGCCTGGGCTGGGTTTTAGAACAAGGTCAGGCTTAGGTTTATTTTTTTAAAAAAAAAATTGGGCCTAGGTTCTTTGAAAAGGGTTGGGCCGACCCATCTTTTAAAATGTTTAGGTCAATTGTTTTATTTTTTGAAGGGATGGGTCATGGTCTCATTCTTGGCCTTTTTTTCCAGAATAATGGTTAAGTAATATGCATGTCTAAAATGGATACAATATGCATAACACAACACCAAAAATATATACAAAAGACATGGATTAAGTCACATGGAGAAGGATGAGGATTTTATCCCAACCCAAGGTAGATACACCTATTTTATAGGGTTTCTTCATGGGTCTATCCTAATTAGGAAAAACTATAGACAAGTATGTGTGGGTAGGCTCTAACCTTTATTGACAAAAAGGTCCCCAGTTTGGAATTCTATCATCCCCTATAGGGGTTCGGATAAAGCCCACATTGAGCGGAGTGGTTCATGGGTCCCATCAAACTCTACCACGAAGGGACCGATGCTATTACACTCCTATCTAATCATAGCAGGGAAGACCTGGGCATAGAGCGTGAAAGTGTATGAATCCAAGTTTAGCGTAATCTCGCTACCTCACATGCATGTCATATGCTTATTCACAATTAATCATATGTTTATTCAAGCAACAAAGGAACGTATTTACAATCAATCACATGCTTATTAAAACCAGATATTTATAATTAACACAATTAATCTAAAAGTTAGAAATAAAATAATTACAATTAATATTCTTTAAAAAATTTAGAAAGAAAATATTTACAATTAATATTCTTATCTAAAAATTTGGAAAGAAAATATTTACAATTAAAATTTGGAAAGAAGATATTTACAATTAATATTATTATCTAAAAATTTGGAAAGAAAATATTTACAATTAATATTAGAAATTCAGAAAGAAAATATTTACCATTAATATTCTTATCTACGAATTTAGAAAGAAAATATTTACAATTAATATTAAAAATTTGGGAAAGAAAATATTTACTATTAATATTCTTATCTACAAATTTGGAAAGAAAATATTTACAATTAATATTAAAAATTTGGAAAGAAAAAATTTACCATTAATATTCTTGTCTAAAATTTGGAAAGAAGATATTTGCAATAAAAAAAATTGGAAATAAAATATTTGCAATCAATATGCTTATCAACAAAATTTTAGAAAGAAAATATTTACAATTAAAAATCTTATCTCTAAAAAATTGGAAAGAAAATATTTACAATTAATATTCACAAAATGAGAAGCAACTAAAAGATTTATTAAATTTGAGCTGAGAATAATTTCAAATTAATTATTGGCTTGACTCTCTATAGTCCCGAGCGGAGTCGCCAAGCTGTCGCGACGTCCCTACGCGCGTGTGCCTCGGGGTGGCGAAATAAAAATGTGGTTTAAATTTTCAGAGAAAAATTAAAATGGAATCACCACTAACCTCTTAGTGTAGTTAGAATACTTAATTGCTACCTGGTTAAAGGTAAAATGGGTTTGCATTACCAAAGTTGAGATTGGGAGTTTAGTTACACGAGGGAACGGTATAAGCACCCCCTACGCACCCATTCTTATGAACGGTACCTAACTAATTACGAAATTGTCCCAAACTAAATTTAAAAAGTCTTTTATGTTACTCCTTTTGTAAATTTATGAAATATACAAGTAAAGAAATTAATCACAAAAATATACAAAATATATTCCCTCATAACTAAAGGTACGTGAAGCCCTAAAGCTCGTACCCCTTTTTAAAATCATAGGGATAAAAATAAAAAATAATCATAATACTCAAATAATAATAAGTTAATATAAATACTAAAAATACTGCAATTGGATATGCAAATGGAATAATAATAAGGACGATAGTAACTAACAATAGTACTGATAATAATAATAATAATAATAATAATAATAATAATAATAATAATAATAATGATGATGATGATGATGATGATAACAATAATAATAAAAAATAATAATGATACTAATAATAAAAAACGTAATAATGGTAATAATAAATAATGATAATAGTAGTAATATTAATAGTAACAATATTATTAATAATAGTAATAAATGTAATATACAATATAATAGTTACCTTTAATATTAACACACAATTAAGGATATGCACAACACACACATATGGAAGCAATTACCAAAATTAAGGAAAAAATTCAAACTTATGATCACAACATGGAAACTAATTAACTCTAAATTTAGTAAGTAATTGTACAAAGGTAAGCAAACAGTGAAGTTATAAAAATAATCTAAAGCTAATACCAATATATGAATATTCAATATGACCACTAAACGGAAAATTATCGAATCGAAAATTGGTGTAGAACCCTAAAAATTAATATGTTACACATGAAATAAATACTAAATATGAATAATAATAACCCTACATGTGAACATTAATTATGACAAAAACCCTAAATAGCCCTAAACATATGGAGATCAAACAAAGACGCCCTTAAGTAAATAATTACAACAATTATTCTAACTACGTAGTAAACATGCAATAATAATATTAACAATTCAACGAGTAAAACAAAATTAGACTTTAAATATCCAAACAAATTCCAACTATAAAAATTCCACAATAAAGAAAACTAACTTATATAAATAATACAACCAAAACCTACCATTAATACTAAATATTAAAATAACTATGAAAACCATAGAAACCTATATACCTACATATACAAAAAGAAACAACCCAGACATTAGAACAAATAAAAACCAATAAAAGAAAAGGAAAGGAAATACACGTGGACTTGTGTGTGTGTGTGTGTGTTCATTTACTCTGCATGTTTTTATATGCAGGGAACTCACCGTGGCTGGAGGAGTTGACCAGAGATGACAGTCGCGCAGTGGTGGCCTCGGGTGGTTGAGGTTGGAACTGGTGATCAGGGGTGGCAGGTGTTGGTGTCTACTGTGGCTGTTACGGCTGGCTGGAGGAGAGGTGCTCGGGTGGCTGGATCCTCGGCTGAAGGCTCGTCAGTTGCAGAGGAACTGGTTTGGTGGCCCCTGCGGGGCTCCTCGGGTTTGCTAGAGCTGTGCTCGGCTGTTGCAGAGGAGCTGGTGCTGGTGGTTTGCCGGAGGGGTGGCCGGAACTCTCGGCTGCTGCTGGTGGTGAGGTGGATCAGGGTCGCCGAAGAAGAAGATAGAGAAACAGAGAGGAAAAGAAGGGGGACTGAGAAACAGAGAGGGAGAGTAGAGGGAAGAGAAGAAGAAAGGGAGACATTGAGAAGAGAGGGAACGAGAGGGGGAGCAGAAGGTATGAAAAAGATGGAGGGGAGCAGAGGGAGGCGCGGGGACACGGCTGTAGCAAGAATAGGTCTTTTTTTTTATGTGTGTTTTCTTTCCGCCCCCGGCGCCGTGCCTATTTTCTGTGAGATTATGTGATTATATTTAAAAAAAAAAAAAAAAAGGGCGAGGGGGAGCAGGGAATCCTAGGGTTTCCGCCCCCCCTATTTCTTATCTTCTCTTCTTCCTTCCTTTTTTTTTGTTATCTTTATTATACTAAATAATAATAATAATAAAAATAATAACAAAAATAATACTAAATAATAATAATAATAATAATAATAATAATAATAATAATAATAATAAAATAAAGATAATATTATTAATAATAATGATGATGATGATGATGATAATAATAATAATAATAATATTAATGGTAATAATCGTAAAATAATAATAATAATAATAAAGTAATATTTAGAAATAATAATAATAATAATAATAATAATAATAATAATAATAACTTTGTTGTATCTGGTCCGGGCAAAAATAGGGTGTCTACAATGTTTACTTATCTATATTTTCATCTTTGAATCTACTAGAAGAATGAAATCTTCTTTTGAGCTTAACCCTCACCTTCCTCAAGAATTTGTACCATTATTCTGTTGATTTTGAGTTAGAGGTAGACCAATCTTCTATTGTTGTAGAATATGAGAAACCAGTACCGACCGGTGCATCTAGAAATATTATACTTGCATACTAAAAAATTATCCAAATAGTTAGGTTATAGTAACCAACATGCTAGGAAAACAATGAAAAAGTAAAATAAAAACGACAAATGCGAAATTTGCATATGTTTTAATTCATATATTCCACCTTTGTTCAAGCGTGTTCATAATAAAGCAAATTTGGCAACCCCCATCGTAGTTATGAATATCAAACTCCATTGGACCTAAACATAACAGCAGCAAATTGAAAGATTAAGATAGGTTTAGGAAGCTATCAAAACCTTTATAAATTAAATTCTATAATCCACAAAAGTAAATTAAAAAAGCAAATATTTTCATATTTGTACAAACAAATAGGTGGTTAAGCAAATTTCCCCTCATGGATTTTTCGAAAAGAAAAGTGCTTGAGAGAGAGAGAGAGAGTGGAAAAATGTACCACGTTCATAGATGAGTCCATTGAAAGAAGAACAACCGGGGGCCACCAGTGAACCAAAGGACGAGAGGGTCTTCTTTTGGGTTTCCTTGCGACTCAATGAAGTAGTAGAATAACTCCGAGTCTCCAACACTTATGTATCTATCAAACAAGCAATGCAATAAATGAAAACATCAAACACTATCATCCCAATTTTATAAAAATAACATACAACAATAATTTAAGAAATGTATTAGGCCAACCCAGTTTCGAGCTTGAAAGGGAGTTCCCCGGCGTAGCCAGGCAGATACCGGACGATCTCACCGGAGAAAGCTGCATTGGCGGAGAGAAGAAGCAGAAGCAATAAACGCATTAACACCCATCTTGAGTAAATAGCAGCTGCTACTGCAGTACCCATTTCTTCTACTCTTGGACGTCTCTCAATGCGCCCGAAATTTTTTTATAGACCTACCAGCTGCTATAGCCGCTAGACGCTTGCCGAGCAGAATCCTGGCGACATGTTTAAATATGTGAAGACCTTTTTTTAACAATTTTTCTTTACTTTGAAATAATATATTAAATAATACCCTATTCGGAAAAATATTTCCTAGAATGACGCTCACGTAATCTCGCTGCTTGGTCCGACGAGATTTAAAGGGTCAGGCAGATCAGGTGTTGACGCGTGTCAAGGCAAATCTCGCTGGACTAGGCAGTGAGATTTGCCTGCGAAATGGAACGACCGATCAGTGTGTGACACGTGGCAAATCTCGCTGCTTGGTCCAGCGAGATTTGTCTTGACACCCTTCAATTCCTCTTTTCTCCTTCACTTCCCTTGCAAACGCACAGTCACAGAGCAGAGAATCTGGCAGGGAGGAGGACGGCAGCAACAGCAGGCTAGTAAGTGGCCATTCGTCGTGGTAGGCAACCGTTCGATGTAGCAGGTGACTGTTCGGGAGCTCGAGTAAGCTATAAAAGGGGAGAAATGGGGTATGTATTTCTTACCCTAAATCTATTTTGTTTTCATTGATTATTCTTGATTAATTTGAATTGACTTTGAAGATTTGTTATTATATATATTCATAATTTAGTATTTTGCTTTTGATTTGTTGTTTGGAAGCTGCATCCAGAACTTCTATCTGAGATAAGACTTTTCTTTCATTATTTGTATTTTATCAAATTAAAATTGTTATATATTGATTTATTAAATATTGTTGGTTATTTTTTTTTTTTTAAACTACAACAATAGTACAATTTTTTTTTAATTATTAGCATATAAAAAATTTTCCAGTGAGGTGTTTTCAATGTGTAAATGTGATTTTGCTACTAAAATCTTTATAATTCTTATTTTTTGTTTACTTAATGATCAATTATTTTGTTTTAAAGTCCAATAATTTTAATTATTTTTTGTTATATTTTAAATTTGTGTTTTTTTTTTTATATTTTCATTTCTTTAATAATATTGTTATGTTTGGACACTACTAGAGATTAAGGAGATGAAAGGAAAGCAAACAAAGGAAAAATGAGCAATTTAATGAAAATTAGAGGGCTGGACCAAACCTTTTATAGACCGCTAGTAGTGCTAAGCTCCCATCCCATTTTAGTTGATAGATTATTTAAATTCTAGCATAACGCTTATTTGACTTTTGCAAGAGTAAATTAATTTTAATTGAGAAATAAAATAAAATAAAGCAATAACAACCTGAAAATGCCGCCATAAGCCTAAATTAAGTTTCCTCACGGGTATGGTGCGGTGGAAATGCATCAACAAGTAAGAAGGAGTATCGAAGGTTCAATTCCAGGTAGATACACTCATGGAACCAGCAGTACTTGTGGATGGTGAGAGTTTACTCTGTGAGCCAGCGGGGACCATGGATGATGAGAATTCGCTTTGTGAGCCAGCGAGGATCTTGGATGGTGAGAGTTCTATGTGAGCCAGTGAGGACCATGGATGGTAATGGAGATGTGTTTTGGAAGTCGGGTTGACCGAATGTCCAATTGATGCACAAATATCATGTCCGCATTCTAGACTTTGCCCTGATCAGCGAGATCTGGAGACAGAGGATATTGATCCGTATGTTTGGTACCGCACCAAGGGGTCTAAATGGCTTGTTAGTGGCTAGAGTTTCTATGTAATAAAAAAAAAAAAAACAAGTTGAGGACTGGCCAATTAGATCGATATGATGCTAAAGAATCTTTAAAAGGGTTTTGAAATATAAGCTAGCAAGGAATCTTTAAAACGGCTTTGAAATATATTTCCATTGTTTCAAATGTGAATGGCATCCTAGAGACACTCTATGTGTAAAATGCGAATCATGGGAGTCTAATAGCTTATGCAAAGACTCTCGGAATATTAAGGATTGGAATCATTTTCATTTTTTATTTTTAAAATTTTAGTTTTATATAGTACAGAAAATGGTTACAAGAAAGTATTTGTTACTCTTTTTTTTTTTTTCTAGTTTATGTAGTTAGTTTTTTGTTGCTTTTGGAAAAAAAAAAAAGTAAAATTAAATTTTATGATTTTTAGTTATTTTGTTAATATACCGCCAGAATATTTAATATCTAAAATTAACTTTTACGAATCAAATTATTTTTTTTTATACACAAACTCTATTATAAATAAAATAAAATGACTATGTGAATTTAAAATTCAATTCAAATAATAATATCCAAAAAATTATAAAAATTTGAAAACAATAGTAAGTCATTTGGAAAATATTTTTTTTAATTTTTTCTAAATTGTCATGTACAATAAAATTATTTTTGGAGCACTAAAATGTGATTTTGAAATATAATCATTAGATAAAATAATCAAAAAATTTCAATTTTTAGAACTATATTTTCAATATGTATTAGTTGTATGTTATTATTTTAGTAAACCTTTTCAATTTTTATTTGGTTTTAGGACGGACATTAGTATTTGCTTAATCTAGTTTTTAATTCATTTTAATTTTAGAAATATTAACCAAAACCATTGTTGCTTTTATATACAATTTTATTTTTTGTAGGTCTTTTCAATTTCCTGAGGGTCGATCTAAATGGCAGGAAGTTCAAGCAGTGTTCCAGTGACGGTGTTGTTGTATATAAGGGAGAAATTATCATCGAAGTAGAAGGTGTTAGTTATAGTACTCAACCAGTTTGATCAATTTGAATTGGTCATAGGTGTAAATTAAATAAATTGTATTCGAAGATATACAAATATTTGCATATTGATCCAGATCAATATGCATTATGGGTAACCACAAGATACCCTATGCAAGGGTTCAATGATACAGCCTTCTATAAGGGTGTTCCCGTAACTGATGATTACGGTCTGCGGATTGTGTTGGATGCACATTGTGTAGGTCCAACATATTTAATTGTGCAGTTATATGTCGAAACTATTCCTTAAATGGGTGTCGCCTTGGATAGGCGGTCGGGGGGGGGGGGTGAGCATTTGGCTGAAGTGGAGGAAGGAAGACACCCAGCAAACATATCATATTGATATGAGTGCGGAGGTTGGTGGTATGCCTATGGTGGATTTCAAAAAATGTTCGGGATCGTTGTTCGAGCTGCCGACATATGAAACACCCGTTCTTGACACAGATGATCGGGAAGGTTACGAAGAAGTTCCGATAGAGCGTCCAGGATCATTGTTCTTCATTGCGGACGACACATTGGATAAGGGGATGAACATTACAAACGATGTTAATCTTCAAGATGAAGACACATACAAGCAGGAAGCGGGTGATGGGTTCAATGAGTTCCCTGATGATGTGAACCCACCCCCCTCTGGTGAAACGAATGATGTCACGTACAACGCCCGGTTTATGGACAAACCTCTTATGTACGGTCACATTGACGTACATACTGCAGATTTAACTACGGAAGAGGAGCTTCCAATACGGGCAACTTGTTGGGATGAATCCTCTGAGCTGAGTAGGGGGATGCTATTCGGGTCGAAGGATCAGTTGATAGTGGCAGTGCGAATGTATCACGTTCGAACCCATCATGACTTCCACGTTGTGCGATCTACCCCAGTGTTATGGGTTGCCAGGTATAAGGAGTTCGATTGCAGAAGGAGAGTGTGTGCAATGTATCGGATAAAACAATGATCATTCAAAATTACCCAATATGGTGGTTCACACACGTGTTTGAATGAACTTCTCTCGCAGGACCATAACCAAAACATATAGTCCCTCATTGCTAGGAAGATAGTAAATATGATAAGGAAAGATGCGTCGACATCAATTGCCACATTAAAAGAGTTCATAAATCATCGATTTGGCTATTCGATCTCGTATAAGAAGGTTTGGTTAGGCAAACAAAAAGCAATTGCCTAAGTATTCGACGATTAGGAGATGTCTTATCAAACGTTACCAAAGTGGATGGAAGCAACATGCGCATACAATCTTGGGACTATAGTCAAGTGGAGGTGGACTCCTGTTCCAGGTAGCGAGAACACTCCAACATTTGTAACCGTATTTTGATTGTTTGCAGCATCCATTCAAGGTTTTGTCATTGCCCTCCCATTATATGTGTGGACGGGACACACTTTAATGATAAGTACAAAGGCAAACTCCTAATTGCGACGTGCCCGGATGCAAATAGGCAAATATTTCCCATTACATTTTCTATCGTCCAAGAGGAAAGCCTGGGCACATGGGATTGGTTTTTGTGTTGTCTTCGTTCCAGTACCAATAGAGACGACATTTGCCTTATATCAGATCAGCATCCAAGAATTCTCACTGTAGTGCAACGTAATCCTAATTGGCAACCACCACGTGCCCACCACCGATTTTGCCTTCGACACGTGATTAACAACTTTAATACAAAAGTACATAGTGTCAATCTTAAGCATATGGCTGAGCGAGCGGGAAGGAAGCATCAAGTAAGAAAATTTGACAAGTGAATGAAGAGGATATTCGATGAGGGTGGTGAACCAGAAAAGTCAATTTTCAATCAAATCCCTCCTCATATGTGGACTCAGTGTCACGACGGTGGAAGAAGGTATGGGAATATGACCACTAACCTTGTGGAATGTTTCAACGCCGTTTTGAAAGGAGCTTGTAGCCTCCCAATAATAGCCCTTGTGCAACTAACATTTTATCACGTTGCACATTATTTCAATATCTGATGGACTCATAACACAATATTTGGAGGAAATGCATTCACTTTGCATATCTTGCTAGAGATGGAAAGAAGGAAGATGAAGGTGACTAGATATCGAGTCACGATGTTCAACCGGTCTAGGGATAGTTTTAACATCACAACTGCGCAATTAGGGCCACATAAAGGAAACAACATTCGAACTTTGAGCATTCAGGGTAGATGCAAATGCTCATGTGGGAAGTGGTAAACTTTACACTTTCCCTGCTCCCACCTTTTCGCTGCATGTGCAGAGACTCTTCTGAACGCTGCCCAATATGTTGAGCCATATTGGAGCACTGCCGAGCACTATTCGACATATTTCACGGATTTTCATTCAATTATGCACAAGGTGTATTGGTCAGCATCCTCGTTGTCGACTTTGTAGGCAAATCCTGCATATGCTTAACATAAAGGTCGTCCTAGAAGCTCACGTATACAAAATAAGATGGACGCAACGGAAGGTAGGAAGAATATCACATGCAGCATATGTCATCAAGAAGGACATTGCCACATAAGGTGTCCGAGAAGGAGACAACCTGGGGATGCAGTTGGGCCTTTGCACTGACTTATCACTTATAGGTGTTCATGTAAATGTCATATTATTATTATATTGACTGTATTTCACTAGTACCTTTTGCAGGATCAATCCAGGGCTATCTGATGCCATTGTTTTGATGATGGGCAATCAGCATCGGTCCAGCCGAGCGTGGGCTAATTCTCATGCCGACCCCTTATACTATCGAGGGGGCACGCAATTAGTCCATCACTGGATAAATGCAGATGCCCGCATCGTTAGATGGATACAAGATGAAGGCTTCTATGGGATATATTGGATTGGCCATATCTAGTGGATTGGCATCTCGTGACTGCTTTTGTGGAGCGATGGAGACTAGATACGCACACGTTCCACCTATCACACGGGGAGGCGACTATCACCCTCCAGGACGTTGCGGTTTTTTTTGGGCTATCGATTGATGGGAGGCTCATCACTAGTCGTACTGCTTGACTAGTAGAAGGGGAGGCAGCCGACCAGGGAAGAACAATGCGCCGTATGTTCGAGTGATTGTTAGGGGTGGTGACACCTGCTAGCAAGTTGGTTGGTGCTAGCATCCGTATTCGTTTTCTTAAGGAGGAAGATGTTTCGCCAGCTCCCAGCAGATGCAAATGCGCAGACTGTAGCCTACCATGCACCAGCCTACCTGTTGTGTTTGATATGTGGGACGCTATTTTGCAACCTTTCAAGGAGTTTTGCACATTTGGCATTCCTTCCACTACTTGCAAATCTGACAGAGATTGTCTCATACAATTGGGGGTTTACGACACTAGCATGGCTTTATAGGGAGATGTTCCGCGCTGCTGACCGTAATCGGCAGGAGATTTTTGGCCCACTCCACTTACTACATGTTTGGCCCTAAGAGAGATTCACATCCTTAGCTCCTACGTGCAGTGTTGTCCTACATATTGAGAGGGACGAGCACTATCATCTGATTAATCCAGTCCCACTCGCATTCCGGTTAGTAACTTCATTTACAATGCATTCATGGTGTGAGCACTATGAATACTAGTTCATAGTACGTACTATTCATTACACCTATTAACTTACATTCGATTTTGTACATATGGAGGGACGAGCTGAGGGCGTCGTTGGTTGTGCAGCACACGTTTCCCTAGTACATGTTCGAGTTGGACATGCACCGGGAGCATGAGATATAGTCCAATTCAAGTGTAGCACATCATAATCGTTTTCTATCATATACATATAGTTCTCTTATATTTTACTTATGTTTAAGTGTTGTTCATATGGACGCCCTACATAACTGATATTCTAGCTGACCTACCCACTGATTATGCAGCTGGGAGGGACCTATGGGTAGCCTGAGTGCCACTTATATGCTTTCATATTATCGAGTGGTATCTCCCTGACTGAATTATGCGTTAGTTTGGCTATCAGCAAGGCATTCCCAACCGCTTTTTTGACATCGAGGTAGATGTACATACGGAGGACCTACACAACATTAATGGACATAGTTGAGGGGTCATAGACTAGGCGAGAAAGCACAAGACGTATGTGACTACATGGCATCATCAGCGTGAGTACATTATACAGGGAGTGGCGGAGGACGGTCCAATGCATCCGGATGACCTATACTATACATGGTATAGGTCTATCACATGACGCTTCGTGGATAGGACCACTACTATCTATATGAGTCTCATAAGAATACTTTAACGTGCACCTACTTTTTTACTGTCTACGTTATGATGTCAATGTGTTAACCAATTTTTTTGGTATACTGCTGGCAGACGTACTACACGAGGTTGATCTACTCTCTCCAAATCCAGTAGTTCAGAGCTTAGTGAGAGCTAGATTGGACCTTGTCTGCGAGGACGATCGACGGATCCCTAAACAGCAACCTGCCCTACCTGCACGAGGAGGTCGACCAGCTCCAGTATGACGAGATCGAGCAACTTCATTCAGTTGTCCATTGAGTTCGGCCTTCTCACGGCCGATTGTATAGGCGAAGCACGTATTCGGCTCGTCCGTACTGTATGTGTCTTTGACGGGGGCTGATATTGTGAGTCCGTCTAGTAGACAAGTAGACACCCCATCTGACTGTGCTGCCACCCCCTCGATGTCATGTCTATTAGATGACCTTCTCGATGCGGAGGAGGTGGATGCACCCACTATGCCACCTCAATCTCGTCCAGAGCCTTCATATGTGTTAGAATTGGTGTATTCCCAAGAGGGGGGGTGAATTCAAATTTAAAACTTTTTCACCTAGGTTAATTTATCCAACAACGGTAAATACATAACCTAGGGTCAGTCTATACAATTTCCAAATGCGTAGATAAGTATAACGTGGAAATTAAGTCATACACATCATTCACCCATAACATACATGTGCGGTAAATATAAACTGCATGAATATAAACAAACACACGATATGTTATCGGGGTTCGGCCAACTATTCCTACGTCCCCGCCTCAAGCTCGCAAGCTCAAGGATTCCACTAAAGGCTCACTTAAGGGTGGGGCATCACCGTTTACAACCAGGTCAAATTAACACAGGGCTAATCTCAACCTTAACCAGGTCAATTAGCGGGGTTGACCTCAATCTACACGCCTTAATAGGATGACGCACCTAGCTTTCCTAACCGGGTCAAAGCCAATCCGGGACTATTCCAGGGCTAGTCTCCCTCTTCAGGCCCGTGCCTGGAAATACAACAGTATTTAAAATACAATCAAATGGTACAATGAATATGCTTTCAAGTAAAGCATATGTGTACCCAGATACGCGCAATCACAAACACCACAATATGATTCAATATGTAAGCTCAATGTGATCTAAGATGTCAACTCTCAAATAGATTTACTATCGTTGTAATGAATGTGTGAGAGTGCAAACCTAGATGATCTTTGTGTCACAGGATATTCAATCTAAGTGCTCAAACAAAGATATTATCCAAACTTCATATATTTCAATCAACAAGTTTTCTCAATACATATATGTATATGAAGCTCTAGCAATGTATAAGTTTGGTTTGCAAAAAGAGTTTAATCTTTGTATTCAACTATAGATATAAATCAATGAATATTGCAACAAAGATTTTTCTCACACAAACAAATATCTCTTTAAAGATTCATCAAGGCAAAGCACACTAGATATTTGAAAGTATTTTGAAATGGTTTTTGCAATCCACACCAAATACAAAACTTCACAAGGTATTGCAATGAATGTGCAATACTTGGAGGTTTAATATAAGTCTTCTTAGGAGAGACTTATTAACAAAGTCCCCTAAGAATACTTGGGTTAGCTCTCAATTAAAATCGTCAAAAACAATTACCGCACTTGGGAAAGCTACCCTAGAAAGCAACTACACCTAAATCACACTTACAAAAATACTTGAGTGGAAGATCTGGTAAGAATAAGTGTTGGAGGATCAGTATATGAGTATTATAAACTTTGGGACTTTTAGAGATTTTCTCCTAATCAAAGATTGCTAATCCATGCTTAATTTTCTCAAATGAACTTATATAAATAGACATGGGAGAAAATATGACCGTTGGGGACCTATTGAGTATTATTAGAAAAGTTTAATGATGTTTTAAAGCATTTTAACCCTATTTAAAAATATTTAACCCGCAGTAAAAATGATGACAACCCGAGAGGTCCAGTCGACCAAAAATGTTTCGGTCAACCAAGTCTCAAATGGTTCAGTCGACCAGGGGAATATTGAACTGAGGTCTTGGTCGACCAGAAGAGGGCGATTTCCCAATTTTCTGAGTTTCGGTCGACCAGGGCATTTTGAACTGCCTAGTTTGGTCGACCAGACCGCTGGGAATTCTCCCAAGGACACTTCGGTCGACCAGGTAGTTGGAGAACAAATGTTCTCGGTCGACCAGATGGTCAACGGTTGACCCAGGAGGATTTCGGTCGACCAGGGCCGTTTGAACTACCAGTTTCGGTCGACCAGTTGGTCAAACTTTTGACCCCAGGGAGTTTCGCTCAACTAGGGCCTTTTGAACTACCTTTGCTGGTCGACCGAGTGGTCAAACTTTGACCCAAGGGAGTTTCGATTGACCAGGGCCTTTTGAACTACCTTTGCTAGTCGACCGGGTGGTCAAACTTTGACCCAGGGTGTCTCGGTCAACCAGGCCAAAATGAACTGGCTTGGCTGGTCGAACGAAAGTGCATCGTGTGTGCATTTCGGTCCCGTATTGAAGCAAACAAGCCCTATTCAAGTGCCTAACAAATATATGTGAAAGTGTGAGTGTCCTAGGGGCACTTGGGGTCCAATTTGAAGACACCGAAAAAGTCCGGTGTCGGTCGACCTTCGGTCGACCAAAGGGAATACCCTAAGGTCTTTCTAAGGTCATTTTTGATTTGTATCTGGTTTGAGCTTACAAAATAAATCATGCATGTGATGTGTGTGCTTATTACAAACCGAATACTCTAATTACTATTACAGACCAACATAAATATATTACAATGCTGAATTAAACATTGGTCTTCAAGCTTTTCTTGCTTTGTGCACATCTTGATCTTATCACTCTTAGTGCCTACACAAAACCTCAAACACTCATTAGATACAATGAGTATTTGTCATAACCAAAACCGGGCGTGACTAATAAGGTCAACAATATGTGTTATCTCCTCATCCGCTTCGCATGGATGTAGATGATGCTATACCTATTGGCAAAGATGTTGGACATATAGGATGTCGATGGGATAGGACACTAGACGCAGAGGAGCATCCAAGAGAGGGCAGATGTAGACGGCAACCACCTAGAAACCGAAGGTGACCTCTTTGCAGCACAGAGTAGTAGGATCGATTATTTTTATTTCATTTGTACAAAATATTTTTTTTTTTATAATTTGAATAGCATCGTTGTATTATTTATGTATAATTAGGAATATTTATTCATTTTCCACAGCATGTGTATGTGAATGAAAGTTGTGTATGACAGGTGTGAATGAAAGCTGTAAATGAATGTCGTGACCATTCCCACCTTCCCGATTAAAATTATTTTCTTTTAGTAGTTGCATAGATTTGAGTAGGTGCTCTTATGTATTGTTTCCCATGGACTACTATATGAAACTTTTGAATGAAATTTGTGAACATACTGGTATCGATTGCCAAGGATAGATGTTTTCTTTGAACATGTGCATAGAAGGATATGATCATTTTTAAAAGGAGACTCTATTAAAATTTTTACATTAATTTGATACTTTGAAAGAGTATGAAAGTTGTAAATGAAATTTGTAAACATACTAATATCAATTGTTTAGGAAAAATATTTTCTTTGAACAGGTGCATGGATGGAATATGGTCATTTTTTAAAAGGATACTCTGTCGAAATTTTTACAATAATGATTCTTTATATAATTGGATGCCCACACCATGCTAAATGATATTATTCATATTATAGAATGTCGGTTCAACAAAAAATAAAAATTATAATTAAAGATTTGTAACAACAAATGAAAAATTTATAATTTAATTTTTGTACATTAATGATAAATTAATTATATTTTAAGAATTAGTTAACCAAAACATGAGCTTGTAAGTTGAAAGGTGGACATGTATATCAAATTTTGAGCTCCAATACTTACTTGATATTATTTATATTATAGAATATTGGTTCAACAACAAATAAACAACTCAAAGTGCGTAACTAAATATGGGCAATGGGAGTGACTAGTCAACAATATAACAGTCGTATGTTATAAATATATACTAATAACAAGATTATTTTTAATTAAAACTATTCAATAACCATTATTTCAGTAGCTACAATGGCCCGAATCTACTTACACATATGATAGAGAATGAACAAGATCCTGTAGGTCATCTGCAGAAAAACCAATCTCATCTAACAACATATGGTAATATGTGGGTATTATGGTCCCCTGCAAATTAAAGCAAGTAGTAAAATAATTACAATTGGCATATATGGTTGAAAGGAGTAAATAAACCTAATTATCCCACCTCAATAACATGTGAAAATGTAACTGGAATTCTGGATCGTTAAATAATCAGTTTAAGAATTTATTTATATCTCTGAACCCACAAGACCCCAGAAGACAAAAGAAGAAAGAAAGAGTGGTGTTTTAGCTAGGCACTAGTTCACATTTGAAAACATGTTATCTACAGCTACAAAATTCCTTTGGCTTACAAGCCAAAGAGAAAATAAACAAATCTCATAAACACATGACGTACAAATCTAGAAGACCACGTCAAATGAGAGAAGCAGTTTCAGGACTTCCAGAATGTATAGTCTGAAGGTAGGTTGGAGCTTTAAGCTTTTCTAAAGTGCTAAAAATGAAAAATAAAACAAGATCAAAGTTGAATGTAATTACCTGAACAAGACGGATCAAGCACCCATAAAATGCTCTAATCAAAGCCACTGCTAATGATCTCCACTAGTACACTTTAGTCATTAATTAATTATATCTTCAGAAGAAAAAAGAAGAAGAAGAAGAAGAAGAAGAAGAAGAAGAAGAAGAGAAATGATAATTAGGAAAAAATACATTGAGGCTGCAAGGATGGTACAACCACGTATCTTTCTAAATAATGCTTGTATGAAATTCATAGTGGTGACGCCAAATAAGTACCACAAAATCTGTATGCACAAATTGTATGATCTACTACAATCAAGATAAATAAATTAGTGACTTGGAATTCCTTATGTATAAGTGTTGAATTTAATAAGTGTTATGTAACAACCTCAAAATTTCATACCATTTTTTTTAAAAAAAAGTAGACTAATAATCATTTACTCTGATACCCAGGTAACGACTACTGGAAAACCTATGCAGCGGAAAACATAATATTGTACAACCATATACACAATACCAAAATTCAGTATTACTCCAAAATATATGTACAAAAATACATATCTTTCCAATTTCAACTAACAAAATTCCTGTAGTTTACCCAAAAATACTTCTCCCTGAAAACACTTACCCTACAATAGGGCAGTGTAACCGACCTCCCTATCTTCAACCTTGATCTACTTATTTAGCTAGATCACTTGAAAAATGTTAATTTACTGGGATGAGACAACTCTCAGTAATAAGAAATATGCTATTACCAGTGTGTGGCAACTGAGTTTACATAAATAATTTACTAATAAATAACTGAAACTGAGATAGCCTGTAAAATAATACACAGTATAACTCACACTTACGTGGCTTAAAATATATCTATAATATTTGAACTTTCTATTTAATCATACTTCTAATTTTATAATATATCTGTTGTTATCTTGTAAATTTGTATATATATGTATGTATGTATGTGTATATATATATATATATATATATATATATATATGTATGTATGTATGTATGACACTGGAAATTTGTAAGTCATGATTTAACCACTCATGATAGGGTTCTTCGGCTCGTAGGCGGGACTTAACTCTAGTTGGCCCACCAGGATAAGTCAACTAAAACTCTATCAATTTTCAGGCCAACCTCCTCAACCTAGAATATTAGGGAGCTTGCAATCCCTCCAGGCATGGTAACTGATCTCCTTATCGTCAAACCAGCCACCTCAACCCAGAATACTGGGGAGCCTATAATCCCTCCAAGGCATGGTTGACTGAAATCCACATACTATCTGAGATATGTGGTTGCACTCTGATCTGAAATAGCAATGGTACCATGCTCTGTTGACTAAATCTTACTGAAATAATTCATCAGGGTCTGATACTATATAATACTAATATATATAATTATCTTACTATTTCATCATGATTCCAAAATAACCATAACACTGTAAAACTGATATGAAAATACTGTACTATCCGAATTGAAATAACTGTAATACCTATTTTGTAATATATGAACTGAATAAACTGAAATATATGATCTGTAATATCTTAACTGAATAAACTGAAATATCTGAGTGTTATGGTTTTGAAAATTTGGAAATCATGGTATTCTATAAATACTGTAAAATATTTGTCTGTATATACACCGTAATTCATAATTTTCTAAAATTTGATAAAGCATATTGCTATGCAAAAATACTACATATCAGGATATTCTGAAAAACTGTATAAATTCTGAACTGTTCTGATATTAACTCATGCCACACAACTAAATAAATAAAAACCCCTGTACCGAAATCTGTATTTTCTGATAATAAAGATAATTTATACTCCATAGAATATACCCCAAAACATATATATAATACTGATAAAATTTCTAAAATTCCTAGCATAGCATATTTCCTTTACTTGGGTACTAAGCTCGTCTGTTAATTTCTAACTCACGCCCACGACGTCCATAATACCAAGATTCTGAAATTACACACACACACACACACACACACACACACACACACACACACACACACACACATATATATATATATATATATTCCCATGTCAATCAACTGAATTTCCCCGAATAGTTTCATACTCATATTTCCTGAATTTATAAACTATTTATCATTTACCTGAATTCCTGAGAACACCCACTAGGCTCTCTAACTTGCCTGCAGTATAAGCCCCAAAACCCTGAATTCACAACAGCAAATTCAATCATCCCAAACACCAATATAACAACATCTAAAACCAAATCTGGGTTCAGAAAAACCTACAAGCCAAATAACCCTTAAATAACCTACTTACCTTGATTTTGGGATGGTTCCCTAACTTCTCAAATCGAAATTCTGGTCTGGCTAAGTTGTAGAGAATCTCCTCAGGATCATTGTGGTAGCTTTTAATCGTCGAATTGAAGAGAAATGAAGCTGGAATCTTAGAGAAGTGAGAGAAATCAAATTCTAGAGAGAGGGAAAGAGAGAGAGAAAGAGAAGAGCAGCTAAATTTCTCATCAAAAATCTATTTTTTTCACCTATATGGATGGCTGGCCACGTGGCTTCGTCGACGAGACACGTGGACTCGTTAACGAACCGAAGAAAGAAGTTCATCGATGAGGATAATAAGTTCATCGATGAACCAAAGGGTTTGCATGTCCCCCTCTTGGCATCTCTTCGTCAACGAGGATATGAACCTCGTCCACGAACCATATAAGGGAGTTTGTCAACAAAGCCAGAGCATTCGTCGACGAACCCTGCTTTATCTCCTTTAAATTTTCCTTTCCTCTTTATTTAATTACTATTATTTTTCTAAGTCTTTACATTTTCCCTTCCTTATAAAATTTCATCCTTGAAATTTGCTATTTGTTTTGTAGACTATCCTCTGAGGAAAATTGGCTATTTATTTTATTACTTACTCTCATTTTTTGCGGAGGAATACCGTTGTTATAACTAGGGTTCTGGAAGATTACAAATATATACATAAAAATAAAATTCTTCCAAAATCAAAAACACTATCTATCCCATAATCTAATATACATTCATACTTTAATTACTTTGCACTGAAACAAGTAATACTGCTTTTCTCTAAATTATCACCCTTGACTACTACTAATCCCCACAAAACAGTTGTGGGTATTTCTGTCATATCTCCTCATCTAGCTCCCACGAGGCCTCCTCCACTGTGTGATTCCTCTAGAGGATTTTTACTAATGGAATTCTTTTAGTACGTAACTCCTGTTCTTTTCTGTCTAGAATCTGTACTGGTGTTTCTTCATATGCTAGTGTATCTCTGAGCTCTATCTCCTTGTATCTGATCACATGGGAGACCTGGGATGTATTTTCTCATCATGAAAACATGAAATACGTCGTGTATCCTGGATAGTGCTGGTGGTAACACTAGCCTGTAGGCGACTGGACTCACTCTCTTAAGTACCTTGAAAGGACCAATAAACCTAGGGCTCAGCTTACCCTTCCTCCCAAACCTCACAATTCCTCTTAGTGGTGCTACTTTAAAAAACACCTGATCTCCCACATCAAACTCTAACTTCTGGCGGCGAGTATTTGCATAGTTTTTCTACTGACTTTGAGTTGTACTGATTCTGTCTTTAATTAGTCGGACTTTATCGTATGCCTACTGCACTAATTCTGGTCCCAAAAAACACCTCTCACCCATTTCATCCAAGAGTAATGGACAACAGCACCTTCTACCATACAATGCCTTGTAAGGTGTCATCTCAATGCTGGCCTCATAGCTTTTATTATATGCAAACTCAATCAGCGGCATATACTAGGTCCAACTACCCCAAAAATCCAGCACACACGATTATAGCATATCCTCAAGTATTTGGATCGTCTTCTCTGTCTTCCTATCAGTCTGAGGATGAAAAGTTGTGCTGAATGATAATGAGACCCCAAAGCATCCCATAAGTTTCTCCAAAATCATGATGTGAAACGCAGGTCTCGGTCTGAAACTATAGATACTGGCACTCCATGAGGTCGAACTATCTCCTGAATGTATATCTCTACCAGTCTATTTATAGGGTAGCTAACTTTAATAGGTAGGAAGTGGGCAGTCGTCGTCAGCCGGTCCACAATCACCCAAATGGCATTTTTTCCATGTAGTGCCGACAGTAACCCTGTAAGGAAGTCCATAGATATATGGTCTCACTTCCACTCAGGGATGTGGAGTGGCTGCAACTGTCATGCTGACCTCTGGTTCTTAGCCTTTACCTGCTGGTAGCACATCAAACACTGCTCCACGAATTTCGTTATCTCTCTCTTTATGCCACTCCACCAAAAGGATTCCCAGAGATCCCGGTACATTTTAGTACTGCCAGGATAAACTGTGTATCGGTATCTGTGTGCCTCCTCTAAGATAGCCCTCCTAATCTCAGCATCTGCAGGCACGCATAGTTTGATACGAAACCATAGGGCTCCATCATTTGATACACTGAACTCCTCCCCCTATCTGTACTGCACTTTCTTTATTAGCTCAACCAATTCTGCGTCATTCCTTTGGGTAGCTTTAATTCTTTATTACAAGGTAGGTTGTATCACCAGGTTGGCAATAAATATCTGGTGACCATCGTCTATTAGCTCCATGCCTAGCCTCCTCATATCCATCTAAATCGGATGCTAAATCTCCTCTGCTAACAATGTTGTACTCACTGATTTTCGGTTCAGCGCATTAGCCACCACGTTTGCTTCCCCTAGATGGTAGATGATCGTATAATTATAATCCTAAATGAGCTCTAGCCATCTTCTTTGCCTCATATTCAATTATTTTTGAGTGAATAAATACTTCAAACTTTTATGGTCATTGAAGATTTTGCATCTCCCACCATAAAGGTAGTGCCTCCATATCTTCAGAGCATACACCACTACAGCTAACTCTAAATCATGTATTGGGTAATTCTTTTCATATTCTTTAAGCTTCTGAGAAGCATAGGATATAACTTTCCCATGCTGCATCAATACACACCCAAGTCCTTTCTGGGATGCGTCACTGTATATCATAAATCCATCCTCTCGTGACGAAATAGATAGTATCAGTGTAGTGACCAACCACCACTTTAACTCTTGGAACCTCTGCTCACAATCATCTATTCATTCAAACCTCCCATTCTTCCTCGTGAGTCATGTCAATGGACTCGATAATTTGAAGAAATCGTCCACAAAACATCGGTAGTACCCTGCCAAACTTAGGAAGCTTCTAACCTCCTGAACATTTCCCGGTCTCACCCAACTCACCACTGCTTCTATTTTAATTGGATCAACTGATATACCATCCTCGGAGATCACATGCCTGAGGAAAGTGACCTGCCAAAACCAAAATTCACATTTCTTGAATTTAGTGTATAACTTTTTCTCCCTTAACACCTGCAATACAACCCTTAGATGATCCTCGTGCTCCTTAAAACTCTTCGAGTAAACCAGTATATCATCAATAAATACTACAACAAAATTTTCTAAGTACTGATGGAACACCCGGTTCATTAGGTCCATAAACATTGTCGGTGCATTAGTCAATTCGAACGACATTATTAGGAACTCGAAGTGCCCATATCTAGTTTTAAAATCTATCTTCGAGACGCCTTCTACTTTAACTTTCACCTGGTCGTAACCTAATCGAAGATCAATCTTAGAGTAGACCTGGTTCCCCTAGAGCTGATCAAATAAATCATCAATTCTAGGAAGAGAATATTTATTCTTGACTGTCAGTTTGTTTATCTCTCTATAATCTATGAATATTCTCATAGTCCCATCTTTCTTCTTCGCGAACAAAACTAGTGCTCCCTAAGGCGACACACTAAACCTGATAAACCTTTTATCCATCAACTCCTACAATTGATCTTTCAATTCTTTCAATTCTACTGGAGCCATTCTATATGGTGCTCTAGATACCCTGGTAGTAGATCCACGACAAATCCAATCTCTTGATCTAGTGGTAAACTAGGTAACTTCTCTGGAAAAACATCAGAGAATTCCCTAACTACAAGAATATCAATCTATTTCAATTCTTCTTTTGGAATGTCCTTTATATTTGCAACATAACCTTGGCAACCACCCCGAAGCAGCTTCCTCACCTGAATTGTCGATATTAACTGTGGCGAGGCGTGCACTCGTGATCCCAAAAATATGAATTATTGCTCACCTAGGGGTCTAAAAATCACTTCTTTTCAATGACAATCTATGCTGGCGTGGTTAGCAGCCAACCAGTCCATATCTATCACATCGAACCCCTGCATATCTAACCACAAGATCGGCTAGTAGTACTTTCTCCTAAATGCCTACTAGAAAATTTTAAGCACTCTCCTACACCTCATTACTGATCCAATCGATGTGGTTACAAAAAATTCAACATCTAACAATTGTCCCTCAACCCCAGCTAATTTAGCATATCCCAATGACACAAAAGAATGGGTGGCACCTGTGTCAAACAAAACAACAACTTTATATGATAAAGTAGTAAGAATACCTGTCACGACGTCTCCAATAACCTCAGCGTCTCCCAGCATCAATGCATAGACCCTCACCGGTGCTATATTCCTCTGCGGGCATCCACGAGGTGCCTAGTAACCACCCTAGAACAGTTTTTGAACTGGTGCCTAGGCCAGCGGTCCTTGACATGACCAAGCCGTATGACTAGGTCTCCCACAACGATAACAGGCATTCTATCCTATCCTAAATTCACCCATATGCCTTCGGCCACATCTAGGACAAATGGGGTAAGCCTACTCACCTTGAAACCCTCGGTGTCCTGTCATCTATCTCTGGCCTCCTCTGAACTAGTCTCCTCTCCATAGGCCCTGACTGGAACCCGCCTGATATCCTAGAGGTGCTAGCCTTTTCCTATGGATCGATACTTCCACATATGTATGTTTGTTCTCCTCTGCTACTGTGGTTCTATCAACTAATTCAGAGAAGTCTTACATCTTTAGAACTGCCACCTGCTTATATATATCTTGCCTCAAACCCCTCTCAAAAATCATAGCCTTCTTAGCTTCATCTGGCACTATGTATGGAGCAAATCGTGACAGCTCGGTGAATTTTGCCACATACTTCTAAACTGTCAACGGCCCCTGAGTCAAACTCAAAAACTCTTGCACTTTAGCCTCTCTGATAACAACGGAAAATATTTGTCAAAGAATATCTTTTTAAATCGGCTCTAGGTCATAGGCACTGGTATAGCTCTCTGCTCCTCCAGTAATCTAGTAGTCGTCCACCATCTCTCGGCCTCTCCTGTCAACTTATACATGGCATAGAGGACCCTCTGCTCATTGGTACAGTGAAGCACCATTAGTTCTTTCTCTATCTCCTGCATCCAGTTCTCAGCAACTATAGAATCTGCTACTCTTGAAAATGTTGGAGGGTTCATCTTAGTAAACTTCTTTGTCATACAATCATAGGCTGCAGATGGACCTCCCTACTCCTTGGAGCTCTGTGTAATCTTAGTCATGACCTGCTGAGCTACACTGCGTAAAACAACATCTAAGTCTCTGTCACCCATGTTAGAGGGCCTTGCTCCATCATCACTGCTAGCATAAGCACTACTAATGTGACGACTTGCTTAATTTCTATATATTTTTTTATAATAAATACAATATCACAAGGCTTGGCAAATCATAGCCCACCTGGAACCGTGGATACCAGGGATATATCAGAACATATAGCAGAAGCCTAAGCAACAAGAAACATACAATCATTTACATCTCATTATACCATATATCACAATACCAAAGTTACTACAATCACTGTATATATATATATAACACTCAACCCAAAAAGATGTCTTAGGGCCATTTCCACAAAATACAACCAACCCTATCAAAATACTTACCCTTCTAGAAGGGCAGATCTACCGTACTAGATCAACGGGGGTTTTCTCGCTCTCCTATCTAGGGCTCCTAAAAAGTTTATAAAATTTTGGGGCGAGACACCTCTGAGTAAGGGAAATAAACTAATACCAGTGTGTGGCAACATGAGTATTCTGTGTTATACATATACCATACAGAACATATTTAGTAACTGTTTTGTCAAATCTGGAAAAACATATATATCATCAAAACATAGCAGAACATACTACATTATCATAAACATATTTCATCTCATATAATATAACACAAAAACATTCCTGGTAGGTTAGTTGGCTGTTGTCATGTATTACCCCCACATGGCTGGGTTGTGTGGCTCGATGGCGGGACCTGACAATGGTTGGCTGACCACTGCCAAGTCAAAAGTACAATCTGTAAGTCTGATGGGTCTGCCTGACCTGGTCTGTACACTAGGGGCACTCACACACTTCTTAAAAACCACTTCGACCATCCAATACCACACCACTCCGTACAGCGGCGTTAACACAAATATCATGATCACGAAGACGATGAACACATAACAACCGTACCATACAAGTGCTAGCCTAGACCAAACCAACCAGGTTTTGATATCATATAACATATACTGAAACTGAGATATATGGATATCTCATATCATTAATTATCAGATCAATCATATCGTTTTGCATATATACGTATATCATGAAAAATCATTGGCCCATACGCCGGTATTTCACATTTTACCATAGCTCGGCCCGTACGCCGGCAAATCATAGCACAACCCGTACGCTAGCAAATCATACACATAGCTCAGCCCGTACGCCGGCAAATCATAGCACAGCTCGTACGCTGGAAAATCATACACATAACTCAGCCTGTACGCCGACAAATCATAGCACAGCCCGTACGCTGGCAAATCATACACATAACTCGGCCCGTACATCAGAAAATATATCAAAATCTCGGCCCATACGCTGGTTTTCCATTATAAAAATCTGTATCATAATCACATTTCCAAAAAATAGTATTTCATAACAATTTCTACTCATGTCACACTAACAAGTTTTCCGCATATTTAACATACCATCATTTTTAACAATATTTTCCCAAATATATAAATCATATATAAATATATTTATTTTCCAAAATCGAATGCTATAACAATATACATATTTTCATAATATACTAGCTTAGCTTATCCCCTTACCTAATTCCTAAAAAGCCCCTAAGAAAATCTGTCCTGCACCCGCAGAGTTCCCAACTCAACACCCTGGAAACAACATTCCCCAGAACTAAAGTTCATTATTTCTAAGCGTATAACACTTTCTACAATTACCAAAAATCCAAATATTGAGTAGAAAGCCTTACCCTGGATTTGGGATGGTTTCCAACTCAGCCCCACCAACGATCCGCTCCGGCAGACTTGCAGAGAACTTTCCCAAGAGCGTCGTGGTGGCTTCAGATCGTTGAACTGGCAAAAATCCGGCCTGAAATCAAAGAGAGAAGGAGGAGGGACTGAAGTGTAGGAGAGAAAAAAGATCTGCACAAAATATTTTAGCCGAAAATGAACTTTAGGCCTATTTAAATTGAGGAATTCGTCGACGAGCCACGTCACCTTGTCGACGAGGTCAATACAAAATTCGTTGACGAACTCTCCCCTTCGTCAACAAAATTCAGAAACCCCAAAATCATCCCCTCGGTATTTCCTCGTCGATGAGCCACGTCACCTCGTTGATGAGCCCAATTATATTTTCGTTGACGAATCCCATCCTCATCGACGAGCTCCTATTATACCCTCGTCAACGAGAAGCTGAAAAATTTCTGGGATTTATCCTTTCCAAAATGCAACGTCGTCGACTACCTCCTTCTGTTTCTGGTTTCCATTTCCCTTTCTTTTGTTATTTAAATACCATTATTCTTCGAGTTGTTACAACTAACCCAGGGTCCATCTTGTAATAATAACAAATTATTCTGAGAATCCAAACCTCATAATACTATTCTAACATTAATCTAACTATAATTCCCTCATACTACCTATTACTAATTGAAGGTCTAGTCCTACCATATGGAAAAGAAACCGATGATAGTTTACTATGGTTTTCTTGAAATCGTCACCCTAGGAAAAACACAGAAACCACCATGAAGTTTCTACTTCCAGACTGCAAAACAGAACCCTAAATTCTCATATTAATTTCCCAACATTATGTCACTGATACTCTATTCTATCCTTCTCAAAATTCCATTCCTATATTCTGGTATTGTTTTTTGTTGTACTCTAGAGTCTATAGAACCTAACACCCTAGGCTCTGATACTAAAATATAACGACCTCAAAATTTCATACCATTTTTTTAAAAAAAATAAAATAGGCTGATAATCATTTACTCTGATACCCCTATAACGACTACTGGGAAAACCTAAGCAACGGAAAACATAATACTGTACAACTATACACACAATACCAAAATTCAGTATTACTCCAAAATATACGTACATAAATACATATCTTTCCAATTTCATCAAACAAAATTCTTGGAGTTTACCTAAAAGTACTTCTCCCTAAAAAAACTTACCCTACAACGGGGTTGTGTAACCGACCTCCCTATCTACGAGCTTGATCTGCTCGTCTAGTTGGATCACTTGAAAAATGTTAATTAACTAGGATCAGACAACTCAGTAAGAATAAATATGCTATTACTAGTGTGTGACAACTGAGTTTACATAAATAATTTACTGATAAATTACTAAAACTAGGATAGCTTGTAAAATAATACACAATATAACTCATATCTACGTGGCTTAAAATATATCGGTAATATCTGAGCTTTCTATTTAATCATACTTCTAGTATTATAATATATCTCCTATTATTCTGTAAATTTGTATGTATATATATATATATATATATATATATATATATGTGTGTGTGTGTGTGTGTGTGTGTGTGTGTGTGTGTGTGTGTGAAAACTATCCTAAAAATTTGAATGTCATGATTTAACCCCTTATGATAGGGTTGTGTGGCTCGTAGGTGGGACTCAACTCTAGTTGGCCCACTAGGATAAGTCAACTAAAACTCTATTAATCATCAGGTCGACCTCCTCAACCTAGAATACTTGGGAGCCTGTAATCCCTCTAGGCATGCTAACTGATCTCCTCACTATAAAACCGACCACCTCAACCCAGAATACAGGGGATCCTAAAATCCCTCAAAGGCACAGTTGACTAAAATCCACAAACTATCTGAGATATGTGGTTGCACTTTGATCTGAAATAGCAACGATATCGTGCTTTACTGACTGAATCTGACTGAAATAATTCATCAAGGTGTGATACTATATAATACTAAAATATATAATTATCTTAATGTTTCATCATGATTCCAAAATAACCATAACACTGTAAAGCTAATCTGAAAATACTATACTATCAGAACTGAAATAACTGTAATATCTTATCTGTAATATCTGAACTGAATAAACTAGAATATCTTATCTATAATATCTGAACTGAATAAACTGAAATATCTGAGTGTTATGGTTTTGAAATTTTTGAAATCATGGTATTCTATAAATACTATAAAATATATGTCCGTAAAATATCTGTCTGTATATATACTGTAATTCATAATTCTGTAAAATCTGGTAAAGCATATTGCTGTGCAAAAATACTGTATGTCAGGATATTCGGAAAAACTGTATAAATTCTGAACTATTTTGATATTAACTCATGCCACATAACTAAATAAATAAAAATCCTTGTATTGAAATCTGTATTTTCTAATAATAAAGATAATTTATACTCCATAGAATATACCCCAAATACATACATATATATATATATATATATATATATATATATATTATTGATAAAATGTCTAAAATTCCTAGCATAGCATGTTTCCCTTACCTGGCTACTAAGCTCGTCTGTTAATTTCTAACTCACACCCACGACGTCCATAATACCAAGATTCTGAAATTACACACACACACGCGCGCGCACACACACACACACACACACACACACACACACACATATATATATATATATATATATATATATATTCCTATTCCTCTATCAATCAACTGAATTTCCTAAAATAGTTTCATACTCACATTTCTTGAATTTGTAAACTATTTATCATTTACCTAGATTCCTAAGAACACCCAGTAGGTTCTCTAACCTGCCTGCAGTATAAGTCCAAAAATTCTGAATTCACAACACCCAAATTCAATCGTCCCAAACACCAATATAACAATATCTAAAATCAAATTTGGGTTCAAAAAAACTTACAAGCCAAATAACCCTTAAATAAGCCAAATAACCCTTAAATAACCTACTTACCCTGATTTTGGGATGGTTCCCAAACTTCTCAAATCAAAATTCTACTCCGACTAAGTTGTAGAGAATCTCCCTAGGATCTTCGTGATAGCTTCTGATCATCAAACCAAGAAGAAACGAAGCCGAAATCTTAGAGAAAAGTGAGAGAAACCAAATTATGGAGAGAGAGAGAGAGAGAGAGAGAGAGAGAGAGAGAGAGAGAGAGAGTGGAGAAAAAAAAAGGGAGAGAGAGATAGAAAGAGAGAGGAGAGAGAGAGAGAGTGAGAGAGAGAGAGAGAGAGAGAGAGAAGAGCAGCTGAATTTCCCATCAAAAATCTGATTTTTGCGCTTATATAGATGGCTGGCCATGTGGCTTTGTCGACGAGACACGTGGACTCATTAACAAACTGAAGAAGGAAGTTTGTCGACGAGGATAATGAGTTCATCGACGAACCAAATGGTATGTGTGATACCCCGTGGAAGAAAGGCTTAAAAGGATTAGATGTTATTGCTCATATTAACAAGGTGTACCTTTCTTTTTTGGAATCTTCCCATAAGAACACCATGATTAAGCGTGCTTGGCTTGGAGTAATCTTGGGATGGGTGACCTTCTGGGAAGTTTTTCTCAGAAAGTGTGTGAGTGAGGACAAAACAAACTCCAAAGGACACGTTCTGGTCTATAGGGCCAGTCATTAGTCCGATAAGGCCCGCCCCTGTTGTCTAATCCAGGTGAAGGAGGAGAGATGCAGTGCTCCCTAACAAACCTAGGTTGGGGCGTTACAAGATGGTATCAAGGCAATTACCCAGCCAAAAGTGTGATGAGATTCACATTGCCTTAGTTTGGAAATATGGGTTCGCAAGGAGGACGTTGCGTTTTGTAAGTGAGGGAGAATGTGATACCCCGTGGTAGAAAGACTTAAAAGAATTAAATGTTACTACCCATATTAACAAGGTGTACCGTTCTTTTCAGGAGCTTTCTCATAAGAACTCCACAGTTAAGCGTGCTTGGCTTGGAGTAATCTTGAGATAGGTGACCTTCTGGGAAGTTTTCTCAGAAAGTGTGTGAGTGATGACAAAATACACTAAAAATGACATGTGTTGGTTTGTGAGGCCAGTCATTAGTCTGATAAGACCCGCATCCAAGTGGAGTAGGAGAGATGCAGTGCTCCCTAACAGACCCAAGTTGGGACGTTATAGTCTGCATGTCCCCCTCTCAGTATCTCTTCGTAGACGAGGCACTAAACCTCGTCCACGATGAGGGAGTTCGGCGACGAAGCCAGAGCATTCGTTGACAAACTTATCTCCTTTAAATTTTCCTTTCCTTTTTATTTAATCACTATTATTTTTCTAGGTTTTTACATGTTAGATTGCAAAAGCCCTGAAAATTATAAGTGGCGTTTGATTGTATTTAAATAAGTGTTATTATTAGTTTTAAATATAATTTAAATTAGAATTGTTAAAATTTTTAGTTAACAATTTCAATAATAGTTATTTTTAATTAAAAATAATGTTGTTATTAGTATAAATTTATAACGTATGTCTGTTATATTTATTATTTATGATAAAAATAATATTTTTAATTAAATTAAAACTTTTAATTTATTATATGTGAAAATTTAAATTAATAAATGATTCTTCGCTCCAAAAATTTAATTTATTATTATAATAAATAAATAAATAAGGAGAATACAAAAAATTAAAACAATTCATGTTACAAATTGTAGTTAAAAATATTTTTGAAAATGACATACTTTGGATTATTAATAAAAAAAAAAATTGAATGCATAGTAAATCTTGTTAGCTTGGTCCAACGAAATTTAAATAAAACTCGCTGGACCAAGCAGCAAGATTTAAATGGTAGCCCAATTGAGTATTGACGCGTGGCAAGGAAATCTCGCTACTTGGTTTAGCGAGATTTGTTTAGGAAAAAAACTGGTATTGACACGTGGCAAATCTCATTGGACCAAACAACGAGATTGTTTCAGCATCATTTTGGGAAATATTTTTTTAAATAGGATATTATTTAATATATTATTTTAAAATAAAAATAAAGAGGAAAAAAACACTCCACCCCCACCCCCCCCCCCCCCCAACCCCTCTTTTTTGGGTGGGGTAGCTAACGTTTGAATGTCAGCGCACAGCTTTGGTAGCTCCGCACGTGAAGCAGCGAATCGAAAATGGCATAAGGCTCTTCCAACCTGCTGAGAATGTTAGGAGAGATCAGAGTGACGATGAGAACGAAAACAGCCTTTTACTGAGAGTATATACTGTTGGGGTATAAGGCACACGTTGCCTACCAAACTCAGCGGGTAAAGTTGGGTGGGAGTGTACTCTTTGAGAGCATCACAAGTAATTGTTATTGGCAATAAATATTTTCATCTTCGTCAAAAACATATTAAAAATTTCTATAGTTTAGAGCTAGATTATTTGTAATGGATCAACATAGACATTGCTAATAATTATTATTTGGCATACTTTATAGAACAATCAATAATAAGTACTTTTCGCAATAGATGGCAACTTTTAGCAACCTAAAGTTGTTGCAAAAGAGTTCAAACCAAAAACCTCCTTCATACTATATTAGTCCTTCTTTCCAAGCAAGATCCTAATCTCTATGCTTCCAACAGTGCCAAGCCGTCGACACAGACATATTTTCCTTGCTTTGTCTTCCAAAGGAAGCTAGGTAATGGGATGCATGGAATTGAAAAATTAAGCAAAGACTACATATGATGGTTGAAATATTTGAAGTGCACGACCTACTATGGAATTGATATATATATGTTTGCAAATGTATGGTAACATCAAGGCAAAAATATTGCCAATATTTTCATGGGTGATAATGAAATTTTTACATGTTCAACCCAAATGGCTACTACTTGACTTGGGTAGGGGTTGCAGTGATTGGAGCGTTAAGATTTTTATGGAACACCCCGAGGATGGGTCTAATCTTATTTGAAGACAACATATTATCAATCCTACAATAATATTTATAGAAATTTTTTCCAAAATTTGTTGTGCTAAGTGAGCATTTGCATAAAACACTTTAGCTTGCGCGCACACCCACTTCATGGTGATAGCCAAATGCAACTAGGAAAAAAAATGAATGAATGAATAATTGATTTTGTCTTCTCATGGCCCTAAATGACTCAAATTACCCAAGTTGGATCACGTATTCATCACATTAGTTAATTCAGGCTAGAAAGCTAATGAAATTGAGTTTAGTGGACCTACCTTGGGTTGCCAATGTTTTGTAACTAGTATGAAATACATAGCAAGCAATTTGACTTTCTTAAGTTATTTTACTCACTCAGTTTATTTTGTTTTTTTTTTTTTTTTAAGTTAAAATAAAAGAATTTTTTTTTTTCCAAAGTCCAATTTAGGAGAACCATGGAGAATAAGGAATTGAAGGGAGGCTTTTAAATTTCTTCATTTTGAGGTTCGGAAGTCCTAGCACCCTAAAGCAACTATTCCAAGAATGGTTGTTGCACTTATAGCATGTGTGCGTATCTCCTTTTAAAAATAAAGAAAATTTGAGAAAAGGGCAAACAATTCCATGAATTTGTACTTGCAGCATTAGGTAGTCGACCATCTGCACGGTGTGGTCGACCAATTTGTGTTACATTTGATTTTCAATATTCCAAAAGGGTCGAACTTTCTCTCATCCCTTCCCCATTTGAGAGGGCTTTCATGGAACTCGTGTAGAGGCAGTAGCCCCATGAGAATTCCACTACTTTTTACCCACTCAAATGCTCAAAATAAAGACACAAAAAAATCAAATGAAAAGAGAAAACAACATAAGAGAGAAAATAATGAGTTTTTTTTGGGTTTTAGTTAATTGTACTAAGGTAGACTTCTAATGGAGGAATCAAGCCACTTGTGGTTCCAAAAAAGTTTTCAAAACATGTTTTGGAAAAAAACTTGGTGAATATCTTGAAATATTTCTTGAAAACATTTGAAAGTTTCTTGAATCACTTGAAACCTTCATTAAGAAATCTTTTATTCTTTGATTAAAAAATCAATTGCTGGTAAGGACTTTCAAAATCCATCTTGTGGATTTGAGGTATCATTGACGACATCACATGTTTAATTATAAATTTAGGTGCATTATTAGATAAAGCAATGTATGATGGTATAGTGGTTCGTGTGGGCTACAAAAAATCTTTAAGAGTGCGTGGTGCAGGTGCAGCAGCAGAGAATAGTGCCTATAGAGATGACATGTGATCGGTTTAAGGAAGTATTTTTTGATAGATACTTTCCACTCTCGTCTAGAGAAGTCAAGATAAAGGAGTTCCTAAATCTGAAGTAAGGATAACAGACAGTGCAGCAGTACGCGGCGAGGTTTATTGAATTATCTCGCTTTGCCCCGTATATTATTCCAGATGAGACAAAGAAAGTAATATAGTTTGAAAGAGGCCTAAGGCGAGAATTACATAAGCAGGTATCAATACTGCTTTAATTACTTACCCTTCAGCGATATTCAGACGTGTCCTTCAGTAAATTCGTCGACGAAACTTACCCTTCGTTGACGAAATTCAGAGCAGCCCAAAACCTTCACTCGGTATTTTCTCGTCGACGAAATCCTGAAGACCTTCGTCGACGAATCCTTGTACTCATCGACGAAGTCTGGAAATTCTTGAAATTATTATTACCTCTCAAATGCAATGTCGTCGACGAAGCCTACTGCCTCCTTCTGTTTCTGTTTCCATTTCTCTCCCTCATTATTATTTAAATACTATTATTCTTCGGGTCACTACAATAATGAAATGTGAATTTGAAATGTGAAAATGAGTACCCTGATGGGCTGTTGTTTATAGAGAGCACGATACCGTTGCTAGCAAGGTGTTAGTGCAACCACACGGTCTCGTGGAGAGTGTGGCATGGCATTCGATTCGGCCAGTGAGAAGGGCAGTTTTGCCACCTAGTGTCTGGACCAGGAGTAGACAGGCCAATCGTACTATAGACACGTGGTTACATTGTTTTGATCTAACTGGGTAGGCCAACCACGGTTTAGATCCAGCCTTCAGGCCGCACAACCCTGACCATGGGAGGAAGCATGGCATGGAGAATATCCTCAGGGCAGCATGAGTTAGAGACACGTTGTGGATTTTGTTACTAGCAGATACTCATGTGCTGGATTATGATTACTCATTACAGATGCGATAATGAACAGCCATGGGTTACAGACACGTTGAGAAATTTATATGACGATATCCATGGGCTAGAATGTGAAAATGAGAACAAGAAAGAAAAGCTTATGAAAGCTATTGAAATATGCATATGAGAAAGAAAATGTGAATATGATTTTGAGAAATGAGAGAGTATGTATATGATATGAAAATGATAAGAGAGCTTTGAAAATATGTTTTACATCCATATATGATTATGAGTATATATATATTTTCTCCCAGCTGTTATATTTATTAAAAGGGAATGTGTTATGATATAATTGAACTCATACTGCCACACACTGTGAATAATTTATTCCGTCTTATTAAGAGTTGTCTCACCCAAATATTTAAATATTTCAGGGAATCGTAACAGGTCAGGAGATAAAGCTCCGAGATGGAGGGGAGCTAGTACCCTAATAGACAGGGTAAGCATTTTGTGTTATGAAATGTGTTTGTATAATTCCTTGGGTTATGTTATGGATTTTTGGAGATGTTTATGGATGTTTAGTACTCTGGTTATTTGTATTCCAAATGGTATGTAAATATGGACTTCCGCTGTTAGGTATGTAATTTTATATGATGGATTAATTACCCGGTATCCCACTTGAGGTCGGGTTGTATTGATATGGTATCAGAGTTATGACGTGGCATATACTAGTATATTACTTTTTATTTTAAAAAAAAAAAGGTATGAAAATCGGGTCATCAAACATGCAAATGCATAGGCCTCACGTATGATTTCAGCCCAGCCAAGACTCCTTTCTGTGCAAGCTGCTGCCATCTTTTCTTTTAGTGTGGATCCCTTTTGCCCTTCTCATTCTCGTGCTTGCATGCATTTGCATAGGCCTCTCTTGTATGGAGCTGCTCACGGCCCACATGCTTTCTTTTAATCCCCTGCACAGCAACTTCCTCTTCAAGCGCACGACCTCTTTAAGGAATTGTATGGCTGCCCTCTTCTTTTCATTAATGCATTGCCCATGCAAATGATTGGGCCTCATGTGGTTCATGCACGAGCACACATGGCCCTTTTTATTGTGAATTCCTTGTATCCTTGTCACATGCTTGAGCTTCTTCCAAAAATCATTTAATTTTTTATCCTCCACGAAACCAACATACACGGCTCTTTCAACAAAAAGCTATGACCCTTACATGCATGGCTTTCGCGTGTAATTTAATTTCAACTTTAATTCCTAAAAATCACTTGTAATAATAAAACGTGAATATTCATAAATTTACAGCAAGTATAGGATAATTATCTTAAAGTTATCAAATAAGCTCAATGATTAAATACTGGACATAATTAGGCATTTGCGTAAATTTACAATCCTTAATTAATACTTTTTAAACACCTAATTATGCAAGTTTTATGCGTAATCAATGATATTAACTTTGAATTTGAATTACTAATTGATTCTCTAAAGGTTATGATTTTCTTGATGGTCATACCCTGTTGAGACATGTATGAGTGAGTTGCTTTGGAGTTGTCTTTATAATGGAGTTATTTGTAGAAAAGCATGATTGTAATGATGTTATATATCTATATGTGGAGGGTTATAGTTGTGTTACTTATTTAAGCTTTTAATTGACATTCACTGGAATAGGTGTTTGTGGGTATTGCCTTGGAAACCCTCACAATACTGCAACTCGTCCACTAGGGCCACCTAGGGGTTTAAAGTAGTAAATGCAATCATGTTTTCGAAGAAAGAGGAGGTAGTTAGGAAGCTGTTTATCTTTTGTAGGTTTTTCTTAGCTTTGCTTTGCTCGAGAACTAGCAAAGTGTAAGTTGGGGGCTGTGATATGTTCCTAACATGTACTATTTTAGGTCCCCATTTACCTATGCTTTGTTCTTATTTTCATTGTAATTATCCATTTTTATCCTTGTTCAAAGTTACATGTGGTTTGTTTCATGTTTGAAGAAATTGGAGTTAAAAATGAGGAGTTGAGCAATGCAAGAAGCCAAGGAAGCAATTGGGAACTACAAGGCTTGACCAAGTGCTCGACCAAGTCTTTAAAGCCTTGTTCCATCCAAAGCAACATGTACCTGCTTAACCATGTGGTGCGACCAAGCAATCACAAGAGGCAACCAGGTCATGCAATGAAGACTCCAAAGTGCTAATTAATTGAAGAATCACGGAAATACCTCGACCATGGCGCGGCCAGGAGAAGTCCTTGGTGTGACTAGGTTGAGGAAGCCAACATCTAAACAAAGAGTTAAGCGAAGATTCTCCAAAACACTTTGACGAAGGTGTCGCAAAATCCCAACATGCGGGTGCCCTAGGGTGGCGAAATAAAAATTATATGTTTAATTTTTGGGAAAAATGGTGTAATGGAGTGGCCCCTAACCTTTTTGATTACACGCTTAAATTGTGTAATTAGGTACTTTAATTCATGCATTGAGACTTATATTTTTAATTAAATACTTAATTACTCTCAATATTTTAACACGGTGTCCTACTTATAATATTTGGGTTTTATTAAGTAATTTATGAATTTTTGGCATTTTTTTATCACAGGAAAATTATCGGGAGTTAAAACCAGTACCAGTTCGTAATTTGCGCATAATTTTCCCATCTGAGCTCTGATCGAGACAATTTGAAATCTTGGAGAAAGATGAGTAGATTATCTACAACTTCCGTGTTTCAAGTTTTGAGAGATACGGACCCTAGGACGATCAAAGTCGCCATTGTTTGCTAAGAAATAAGAAAGAAGAAGAAAGAAGGAAAAGAAAAAGAAAAAAAATATAATAACCCACTTGATATGACCCGGCCATTCTTTTTGAGTGTTTTTTAGGATATACCAATCAAACCGAGTCAAAACAACCGTTCTATAGGTGTCCACTGGTATCCTGGGCGTAACGAGTCATACATATTACACATACCTCGAGATTTCTCTTGTTTATACTCATATTTATATGACTACATTAACTCTGAATTGTATTTCTGGTTAACTTCATGTGAGTATACTATTCTTAATAGTTATATAATGATGAGACTCACATGAATGACTTACTTCGGAGTTGTGTGCATTGTATATGATGAGCTTGTGTGAAATTTGGTTATATTTTTGTATGTGATATGGTATGGTTAGGTCACATGTGCATTTATTTCATGTTTGTTGGAATTAATATTTGTGGGTACCGCCCTGAAATTCATTCATGTTATTTGTTAGAGACTAACAAAACGTTAGTTAAGGGTGTGATTACGCGCATAAATTGAGTAATTAGGTGTTTTAATTCATGCATTAAGGATTATATTTTTAATTAAATACCTAATTATTCTTAATATTTTAACATTGTGCTCTATTTATAATATTTAGGTTTCATTGAATAATTTTTGAATTTTTGGTATTTTATTATTACAGGGCAACTATTAGAAGCTAAAACCAATATTACTTCATAATCTAAGCGTAACTTTCTCGTCCAAGCTCCGATCGATACAATTCAAAATGTTGTGAAAAGCCAAGAAAGTGCGCTACAACTTTTTTGTTTTGAGTTTTGAGAGATACGAGCTTTAGGATGGTCAAAATCGGGCTTGTTCGTTGGGAAGCAAAGAAAAATAAAAAGGAAGAAACAATTAAAGAAAAGAAATATATATATATATATATATATATATATATATATATATGTATGTATATATATAATATTTTGTTGATTTAACCAAGCCATGCAGCCGGGTCCTCCTCCCTTGTGCGCTGGTCGTAGGTCTTAGGGGCTCTCAACTTATATATATTTTTCTCTTCCCAGCCGGCCTCTCCCCCCGAACTCTCCCACTCTTTTTTCACTCCTCTCTTCCCTATTCTTTTCTCATTCTCTCTAAATCTCTGCCTCTCTTGTTTTCTTTGTTTTTTTTCTTCTTCTCTTCTCTCCCTCATTCTCTTCCTCCTCCTCAGTCCACTCTCTCTTGTTCTTTTCCTCCCTACTGCTGCTGCCCATGAAGTCCTTGCTTCCTCTTCCCTTACGTGTTGTTTCTCTGCTACTGTGTGCTGCGAACCAAGGCCTCCTACCACTGTTACTGCTCTCCTGTTGCTGCATTGCTGCTGAGGGACTCGAGAAGGCTTGTTGTGCTTGCTGGCTGCTACTCTTCAACCGGAAGCCACCATGGCTGCTGCTACTTGCTACGGCCAGCGAACTTCTTTCTCTCTTTCTCTTTCTTTCTCTTTTTCTTTAGTTTTTGTTCTTGCTGTTAAATAATTGGATAACTTTTTATATTTTGTTTAGCAGAATTTAAATTAAAGTTTTAATTTTTAATTCTTGTTTGGTTATTATTATTTAAATCAAGTTATTTTCTTTCTTGTCTTATTTTACTTTATCATTGGGATTAACGTTGCTTGGGTTATTTTTTTATTAATAGATTTCGGTTTAGTTATTGTTTAGTGGTTAAAGTCTTAATTTTGATTCAAGTTCTTGATTGCAAAAATTTGGTTTTTTTTCTTGGTTGAGTTTGTGTTCGATTGAGTTTTTAATTGCATGCTTAAGTTTATGCTTAAAGTTATCGCTTTTAATCTTTTTTTGAAGTTCAACGCGTGTTTCAATTCTTATCTGGCTATTAAACGTAGAATTTCCGTTTCTCATTGTTAAAATTAGTTCGTGTTAGGATTTAAAATTTAAATTGCACATTATTTTAATTCGTTAAAGAAATCTCAACAAACAAGAAAACCCAAATTTGAACTAGGTTAAGTGACCTTTTTGTTTCTTATTTTCTGATTGGAATTACGTAAAATTTATAATTAAACTACATTCCCTGAGGAGATGATTTAGCCCTTCGGTTAAGTACTACACAACTGAACACCTATACTTGGGATAACTTCCGAACTGCTCATTTTTTGAGTGAGTCAAGAGTAGTTGGTTCCCTCTTGGTTCTTCAAAGGTCCAGTGACAAACCTCGAATCTAATTGGTGGTAGATTTCAATTCCATTGTCAATTTACTAATTTGTTTACTTTCAATTGCAATTTCAATAAAAGTCATGTTTAATTATATCTTTCAATACCCTATTTTTACTTTCATGCATAATGAGTGGCTAATTTAGTTTGATTCTCTGGTTGTGATGAAACCCTAGGCTTAGAATGGCATAGCTAGGATTCAGGCAATTGTGCATAATAGGGTTGGTGCTATAAAGTAATACATATTCGCTGGATAGGATATACTCCATCTCCCGATCATGCTTCGGACGATTGAAGCGACCTTGCTACCCTATGCCACTCGAGTGGATTGCACTAAAAAGTAATTCATGTTCGCTGGATAGGTTATAACTCATTCTCCTTATCGTGCTCCGAATGATTGGTGCGAACCTTGCTACCCTATGCCACTCAATTGAATGACTTATATTCGACGCCATATTATGGAATAATTGACCGAACCTAGTTATAGCTCAGTATAGACTAGGGTGGATTCATAACCAGGGAATTGCCTTTCCGTAAGGTACTTTCATTCATTTTAATTGCTTTTGTAGTTTAGAAAACAAACCAAAATTCCATCTTTTCATTCTTATTCAAAACGTAATTAACTATATTAAAATTGGTGCTCCGCTACACTAGAGTCCCTGAGATCAATACCCGACTCACTCCTCGTTCTACTGAACTTGAGATTAGTTAAATTATAAATATTATTTTTGGTAGTTAAGGACCCAAGCCTTAGCAAGCCTACCACTTCCCTTGCATATTTTGTGGTATGATTTGTGGCAATTTGACATTTTCCATGCAAAAGTTGTTTGTATTTTAAATATTGCCCAGAATATAAATATTTGTTGAAATTTATCCATTTGGTGGTGAAAAATCCCGTTGTTAATTACCCTTTTCATGGTGCTTGCAAAACTTCTTAGTAAAAGGTAAGCTTTTGTGGTGATTTTTTTCTTTTATTTCCCAGAAAATACAATTAGCATCGCAATTTTTTTTGGGTAAATGTTTCATGATTGAAATTTCATATTTAAAAAAAAAAAAATTGTAGCGCAAAATTATTTTTTCTAGAGTTTTGCCACAAAAAGTGCAAATAGTTGTCATCATCCATGGCTAATAAGAAGAGGCAAAAGAAGTGCCAAAGAAATTGGATAAAAAAAATTGCTTTCTAGTTTTTAAGCCACTACAAACATGTCTTAGGGTTGATGATCTTTTAAACATAATCATCATGTGCCTTAATTTTAAAATCATTACAATTTAAAATTCTCAACATTTTTTTATTTTTTTTTTTGCTGCGAAAATGATTAAGGCCTCGAAACATAACAAAATAGAAGAAGTTCACCAAACTCGTTGATTGGGGCCACTAGGTAAATTTAAATCTACAGGAATAAACTAAAGAGGGTAATAATGGATCCACCTCTTAAACATGAAATAACATTCCCTACGATGATACTCTGGGGCTGTGTGACCTGCGCCCTGTGAAACAAAGATAAAGAGAATGTAGTGAATTTCTTTTTTGTAAAACAAAGCAAGGGGGGAAAAGGGAAAAGATGTTCTTATCTTTCTTTTACCTTTACAGTTGCATATGTTAAACGGAACCCATCGCTTGAGTACTTCCTAGTATATCTGCAATAAGCAAAGAATGTTGTTAAGATGTGAATTTCATTAATAGACACTTTAAATCTTGAAGTTTGGCATGACTTTAAGAAATATTGGAATTTAATACACACCCTGCAACTTGACCATCAACAAACCATGGTCGCCAATGATTGACAATTGTTAAATTGAGAGACGTGACCCACTTTACAGTACCAATATATGGAACAACCATGTCACGATCCCCACTGGAGAAAAAAAAGTACAACATCAATAGATAAAGTGGGTATTCTTTCTCCTCGAGATTGAAAATAGCAAATGTAATCTTACTACTCAATGTCTAGTTATGTATAATATTTACCTTTCATAGAAAATTAAAGTGTAAAGAAAGAACGCAAGGAGTTTAGTAATTACCACTCTACAAGAACATTCAAGCTTTTCTTACTCAGGTATTGATTTACATCAACAACACTCTTGATGTCTTTTGTGTATGAAAGGCTCTTGTTGCATCTTTGCCAATCTTTTACAGTTCCCTGATTATCGTAAACTTTATATCAAAATATAATCTTTTGAAAATCTAGAAATTCATCAGACTTGAAAAAAAAATGTCATCATTTTGCACATACCTTTCGAACATGTAAAGCATCTTGAACACTTTCATCATTTGTCCATACATAGGAGAGTACATAGTTAAATGTCTGCATAAGGAGGTAAAGTATTCAGTAATAAAAATTTTCTAAATTTTTCATTTTAGGAAGTTTTGGTTTAAGATCTCATAGCTGCATCCACAGTGACAAGTGCACACACGCATATTTTTGAATCTATGCTTGTGTGTAAAGAGGAGGGAAGCAATGCATAGTTAATTACCCGACACCATAATTCATTAATCTTTGGCGGCGAAAGGACGAAATCTCTGTGCTTCTCTTCAATAAATCTTCTATCTGTTTCCTCAACAAGGTTTGCTGAAGCAAAAGTGCACTTGGGTTCCAATATATCATTGCTAAACAAATCTTTGACACACTATGAATGAAAAGAGAGTCTTAAAGCTCTATATTGAAGCATTAAGGGTAGAAAAAAAAATTGCATAATATGATCAATACAATTTAACACTGTTAGTCCCCACCTTATTAATTGAAGCAAGAGCAAGTACACATTCTGTATTGGATGGGTCTATGTTCACATAATTTTCATTGCAATTCCTTTTCGCTGCCTGAAAAAGAACATCATCTATTAAAAACTGTGCAAACATTTTTAAGCACATGATGAATCATTACTTAGTACTAACAATATTTGAAGTAGATAACCAAAAATCTATTTTTTCTTGAATTTAGTTTAGATAAGACATGATACAAAGAGAGTTGTTGGTATCTTGATAGAAAGGAATATTGAAATTACCTCATAAAGCTCATCTGATATAAGTGCCATCCGATGAGCAAACACTATTTTAGAATTTTGATCAATAACTGAATCTGTATGTGGGCTTCCCAGTAGATATCCCTACAGCAAATTGAAGGAGCATTTACTCATTAGCTCCAAAACAACATTGCATTGATAAGATGGAATAACATGAAAACTTAATATAAATAAAGTGCTTCCATTTTTATAATTTTAATTTCACACCTTGAGATTCATTCGAGGTTGGAGTCCAGCTTCAATACCTGAAAGTGCATATACCAAAGCTTGAGTTCACTAACACAATTAAAAAATAAAATCTAAATTACAGTGAAAAAACTCATGTTATAGTACTTATTTCCTGTTATATTGACAAGTTACCTTCAACAACATATTTAGTGACTAATGGAACAGTAATGCCGGAGTAAGAATCGCCTCCTATGAAGAGTTGAAGTGGGAGATATTGTGGGTTTTCTTCTAACCACTGCATCAAAAAGGGAGAAGGAAAAAAAATCAATTCAATGAAAGTAAACCTTCGTTGATGTTTTTTTTGTAATAAACATGTAGGGCTAAGAGAACTATGCTGTGCTTGTTGATGGGCATTCGTTAATCAAACTATTTTGTTGGAATCTATTTTATATATACATGTGCTCTTCCATATATTCAAGCTAGTATCATGTACAATAAGCAACAATATGCAGAACAGTACAATCTTTGAATATCTGACAAATTCAGGATAACTTACCTTCCTCTCTACCACTCTCTCCATTTAAAAGTCAATATTTTATATCAAATGTTCACTTATCTATATTTTAATCTTTTAATCTACCGGAGGATTAATTGAAATCTTCTTTTGAGCTAAATCCTCACCTTCCTTAAGAATTCGTAGGATTGTTCTGCTGATTTTGAGTCAGACGCATACCAACCTTCTGTTGTTGTAGAATATGAGAAACCAGTACCAACCGGTGCGTCTAAAAATATTACGCTTGCAGACTGACAAATTATCCAAATAATTAGGTTATAGTAACCAACATGCCAGAAAACAATGAATTAGTAAAACAAAAATGGCAAATGCAAAATTTGCGTATCTTTTAATTCATATATTCCACCTTTGTCCAAGCATACTTGTAATAGAGCAAATTTGGCAACCCCCCATCGTAATTATGAATATCAAACTCCATTGGACCTAAATATAATAGTAGCAAAGTGAAATATTAAGATGGGTTTAGGAAGTTGTCAAAACCTATATAAATTAAATTCTATAATCCACATAAGTAAATAAAAAAGCAAGCACTATATTTTCATATTTGTACAAACAAATGGGTGGTTAAGGGACAACAAAATGTCATTAATTGAATTTTTTTTTTTTAATATTAAAGGTTTGACCCCTCGAGAAGGTTGATAGAGTATTCCTCTTTTGACTGTGACTCTCTCACTACAGTCGTTGACTTCGAAAGTAGCTGGTTAAGATGAGAGAGAGAGAGAGAGAGAGAGAGAGAGAGAGGAAAAATGTACCAATTTCATAGATGAGTCCATTGAAAGAAGAACAACCGGGGCCACCAGTGAGCCAAAGGAAGAGGGGGTCTTCTTTTGGGTTTCCTTGCGACTCAATGAAGTAGTAGAATAACTCCGAGTCTCCAACACTTATGTATCTATCAAACAAGCAATGCAATAAATGAAAACATCAAACACTATCATCCCAATTTTATAAAAATAACATACAACAATAATTTAAGAAAGGTATTAGGCCAACCCAGTTTCGAGCTTGAAAGGGAGTTCCCCGGCGTAGCCAGGCAGATACCGGACGATCTCACCGGAGAAAGCTGCATTGGCGGAGAGAAGAAGCAGAAGCAATAAACGCATGAACACCCATCTTGAGTAAACAGCAGCTGCTACTGCAGTACCCATTTCTTCTACTCTCGGATGTCTCTCAATACACCTGAATTTTTTTTATAGACTTACCAGAATCCTGGCGGCATGCTTAAATATGTGTAGACCTCTTTTAACAATTTTTCTATACTTTGAATCTTTGGGTTGACTGTATGTTAGCTCATCTAATAATAGTCCTATATAACCTAATCCTTTTTTTTATTTTTATTTTTTTTCCTTTTTTGGGTTGGGGAGCTAACTTTTGAATGTCAGCGCACAGCTTTGGTAGCTCTGCACGTGAAGCAGCGAATCGAAAATGGCTCAAGGCTCTTCCAACCTGTTGAGAATGTTAGGAGAGACAGTGACGATGAGAACCAGAACGGCCTTTTACTGAGTATGTACTGTGAGGAGCTAAGGCGCACATTGCCTACCAAACTCAGCTTGTAAAGTTGGGTGGGAGTGTGGAGTTTTTCCAATTTATTTATTTTTAGTTTAAAGGAAAAATATTTTCCAGCAAAATTTATTGCTGGATCAAGTAGCGAAATTTACTGTGGACATGTGGCAAATCTCTCTAGTTTATCCAGAAAGATTTGTTTTGGAATGTCTAAATGATTATGAATCAATAAATGCACGGGATTAGTGGTTTAGGAATGTCATTTAATTTTTTTTGTTTTTCAATTAAGGTTTACAAATGTATATGTATATGGAATTTTTTTTGTTCCCCTTATTTATTTATTTATTTATTATTATTATTATAATTAATTAAATAATTGAAGGGAAGAATCATTTATTAAAAAAAATATTTTTTAACTTGCTCAATAAAACTTCATTTAATTAAGAAAAAGACATTTATGATGCTTGAAAATTTTAATTAACTTTCTACATTTATTTATTATATGCATAAAATAACAAATTTATCCTATATTTGTCCTATTTTTTGAATTATTATAACTTTCACAATTTTTATTATATTTCTATATTGTTCCGCCTTTCTGCAAAATTATGTTAATATTTGTAAAGTTAAAACAAATTAAAAATATTCATTTCATATTTAAATAAAATAATATGATGAAAATAATGAAACTGTAAAATACCAACTAAGAATACTAAAACTATTTTAATAATTTTACTTAATTGTTATATTTTCAAATTTTCCTTTAAAATAACAATCTTATTGTACACGACAATTGAAAAATAGCAAAAAATATTTTGAAATTGGCTTTTATTATTTTTATTTTTAAAAAATTATGCATATTTTTATTTTAATTATATTTAAATTCATATGATCATTTTATTTTGATTTTAATTAAAAATGTGTACAAAATGAATGATTTAATCTAAAATATATATATATATATATATATATTTTAGATATAAAAATTTCTAACAAGAAGTTGTCAAAATAATTAAATATTATTGTGAAAGTTATAATGATTATGTTCCAAGTGTTCCAAATTAGGAATATACATTTTTATAGTAAAATGGCATGATAAACTTGGTCTACTTAATAATTTCTCCTAACAGTTCTCCATTGAAAATCAAAAAATAAAAAGTTTTTGATAAATTAAAGAGCCGTTTGGCTATTTCCATTAAAATATTGTTTCGCCCCAGCTCTTAAATAAAATAAGATTGATTAATTATATTGACATGCTCACAAGAGTATCTTTTGATTTTCTTTGGAAAAATTAATGTTACTTGTTTGGAAAGTTAAAGAATATATTTATATTTTATTATTTACATCTGTGAATTATGAGTATGAAATTCCTTGACTCACTACCTCGAACAATTTTATCTCACCATTATTTTATATTTTTGGCACTTTAAATAATCATATTTGAATTTATATGAATCTAAATACAATTCAATACAATACAAAATTATATTAAATTTAATTTAAATCTACACAAACTCAAATTTAAGACTCTTCATTCGTGTTCTCAAATACAAATGTAATCTCAAAATTTTGACAAAATCTCAAAATATTGAATCATTTTTTTTTCTTACTTATTGACCGAGTATAAGAAGAGTGTTCCTCGTCAAATCTTAATTATTGGAACAAATGTAGAGTTTTTGGAGAAAAGCAGAACAATATAGAAATATAATAAAAATTGTGAAAGTTATAATGATTCAAAATTTTTACAGAAATATTATTGCCACTCAAATAATATTATTGACTGTTCACATTTAATTTTTTATATATTAAATAATAATTTTACCCTTAATTAATTTTTTACAACCAAACCTTAGATCATTCTTTTTGTTTTTTGTTTTTTATTTTTTTTAAATTAAAAGGATAAATTTGTTATTTTATGCATACAATAAATAAATGTAGAAAGTTAATTAAATTTTTCAAGCATCATAAACGTCTTTTTCTTAATTAAATTAAGTTTTATTGAGTAAGTTAAAAAATATTTTTTTAATAAATGATTCTTCCCTTCAATTATTTAATTAATTATTATTATAATAAATAAATAAATAAGGAGAACAAAAAAAAATTCATATTTATATACATTTACATTTGTAAACTCCAATTGAAAAAAATAATTAAATGGCATTCCTAAAATGCAAACCCCTATGCATTTATTGATTCATAATCATTTAAACATTCCAAAGTCCAAAGTTACCTTATTCATGCACAATAAATCTCGCTACTTGATCCAGCGAGATTTGTTTAAATCTCGCTGGACCAAGTAGCGAGATTACATTAGGTTATTCTGAAAAATACTTTCCCAAAAAATGTATTATTTAATATACTTTAAAAAAAAAATTGGGAAAAAACTCTGAGAGTGTGATATGCAAGATGCATGTGAGCTTCGTTTTCTTTTGTAGAACTTTAAAAGCAAATTCTAGGACACTTTTCACGTGCCACTAGCGAGTTCATCTACCAAATGAAATCCCATTGTCTAAATTACGAGAAATTATTCAGGCGACGTCCCCCTCCATGTGTATGTGTGATTTTGGTCCTACATTCATTAATATGAAAGATGAACCCATTTTCAGTAAGTATATAATTAAGAAAACAGATACATGAATACGTGAAAGGGGAGGTCCCCTATATAATTTCTCCTAAATTACATCCATTTTTTTTCCCACTTCAAGTTTGAGTTACCTTTTTTCTAATTAAAAAAAAAAATTATCATTACTATCCATGAATTTACATGCATTTGTGCTCTACACTAACCAGATTTCTTTTCAAAAGTTGCTGTATTTTCAATTATTGTATCCTTATACTTGGAAAGCTCAAATTTGAGGACTTTGATTTAAATTTAACTAGATTTGATTAAAATGTTGTAGAAAATTATGTTTATTTATTTATTGCAATCAACATAAACCGAACACAAATCTCAAAATTCAAACTCCAAATGCCAACTTATTATAATTTTCGAAGTAAAGAAGAAGAAATGTTATATTGATTTTTTATTTTTTTTTATAAAAGAATTAAAGAATTCAATTGATGTGAAAAAATACTATCAATATATATGTACTGACAAAAAAAAGTAGTATTGGCACATGAAAAAATATCACCAATAATAACAATTGTGAACAACATGTACTTTTTGAGAGCATCACAAGTAATTGTTATTCGCAATAGATATTTTTATCTTTGTCAAAAACATATTGCAAATTTCTATAGTTTAGAGCTAGATTATTTGTAATGGATCAATATGGACATTGCTAATAGTTATTATTTGGGTATATTTTATAGAACCATCAATAATAAATACTATTCACAATAGATGACCGCTTTTAGCAACATAAAGTAGTTGCTAAAAAGTTCAAACCAAAAACCTCTTTCGTACTATATTAGCACTTCTTTGCAAGCAAGGCCCTAATCTCTATGTTGGGGTAGATCTAGGAGCAACAATCTCATACAGGCAAAAATAAATAATAGAAATGGAACACTAAATTTACGTGATTCGGTCCAACCTGACCTACATCCATGGAGTACGCACAACTTCACTATAACAGGGAAAATAATACTACTACTCTCAACTCAACTCTCTCTCTCTCTCTCTCTCTCTCTCTCTCTCTCTCTCTCTCTCTCTCTCTCTCTCTCTCTCTCACACACACACACACACACACACAAAACACTCTCTGTTCTACCTCACACACTCATGCACACAGCACTTACACTTCAACACACACTGCAACTCACGACACACTACTATATATAGCCATGGGGAGGTGGAGTGGTTAGCAAAAATTCAAACACGGTGGCTTAATGTCAGCCATGGCAAGCAAGGTTGGTGAAATGCTGCTGTTCTCTTCTGGAAAATCAACATAATCTACTCGGGCGATAGATACCGTCTCCACATACTATGCGCAGCTCAACAATCTCTCACTTGGAGATGAAGGCACCATCTCAACCAGTGTATAGGCAAATGGTGTGCTCATATCTGTCTTCAAGCATGAAGACCAACTGAAGTTGAGCACAACTTCAGCTTCTCTCTGTAGTCACCAACTTCATTAACATGTTTGCTGGATTCTTGCAACCTTGAACCTTTTCAAGTGTCAGCACTCCATCTTCTAATAGAGCTCTGATGAAGTGATAAAACAGTCCAATATATTGGTTTTTGAATGAAATGTAGAGTTCTTTGCCATATGTATCGCACTCTGACTGTCGCTGTACAAAATATTCCTCTCCTGCTTTAATCCAAACTTTGTCAACAAACCTTAAAACCAAATCATCTCTTTGCTAATTTCTGTCACTGTATCATACTCAACTTCTATAGTGGATAGGGCAACAATCTTTTGTATCTGCGACATCCAACTAACAGTTTTTGTGCCAACAGTGAACACATGTCGAGTGGTGCTCCTGCAATGATCAACTTCGCTAGAAAAATAGGCATCTACATACCCTTTGACTTTCAAGTCTCCTTTGCCGAAACATAAACACTTTTTAATAGTGCCTTTAAGGTACCTAAAGATCCACTTCACTATTTCCCAATGAGTCTTCCCTAGATTTGACATGAACCTACTGACGGCTCCCACTTCTTAGCTAATGTCTAGTCTGGTACAAACCATGGCGTACATGAGATTTTCAATGGCTGAGGTGTAAGGTACCTTAGCCATGAAGTCCTTCTCTTCATCTGTCTGGGGAGCCAGATCCTTGGAGAGGCAAAAGTGTCCTGCCAATGATGTATTTACTACTTTGGCGCTGCTGATGTTAAACGTCTATAAAACACGACTAATGTACTCTAACTGAGATAACTGCAACGTTCCCTATCACTTATCTCTAGAGATTCCCATTCCAAGTATCTGCTTCGCAGAGCCTAAGTCCTTCCTATCAAACTCCTTTGACAATTGCTGCTTCAATTTTCTGATCTCTTCTATATTTGGTGCTTCGATTAGCATGTCGTCCACATATAACAACAGAATGATATAGCTATACTGATACCTCTTGAAGTAACAACAGTGGTTAGTGTTGTACTTTATAAAATCATTCTTATGCATAAAGCCATTAAATTTTCGGTACCATTGTCTGGGAGCTTGTTTGAGACCGTACAAGCTTTTCTTCAACCTGCTCACTAGATTCTTTTTACCTTTCTCTGAGAATCCTTCTTGCTGATGCATGTAAATTTCCTCATCAAAATCAACATGAAGAAATGTCGTCTTCACATCCAACTGCTCGACCTCTGAGGCAACAATGCTCAAGACTAATCGAATGGTTGTCAACTTCACAACTGGTGCAAAAATGTCAGTGTAGTCAATTCCTTCCTTTTTCTCGAAGCCTTTAACTACAAACCGAGCCTTGTACCTCCTGGAGCCATCATGCTCTCCTTTGATCTTGTACGCTCACTTGTTGTGAAGGGTCTTCTTACCTTTGGGCAACTCAACTAGTTCCCAGGTTCTGTTGGAGGTGAGGGAGTTCATCTCGTCCTTCATCGCAAGCTCTCACTTGCTCGTATCTACCACCTGACATACTTCATCATAGCATTCGGGCTTTCCTCTATCTATAAGAAGTAAGTAATCTATATACCTTCTATTTGGTACATGGAGACGAGAAGATCTCCTAAGCTTCAGAGCTAGAGTAGGAGGCAGTGGTGTGACAATCTGCTCCACTTGTTCCTCTGCCTGAGGATTCTTGGCATTTTTCTATTACATCCTAACACTGTCGCGACGTCCCGGACGCGCATGTGCCCCAGGGTTGGCGAAATAAAAGTTTTAGTTTTCGGGAAAAATAGGAATATTGGAGTCGCCACTAACATTATTTTAATAAATTAAGTTATGTAAAAATGGATATATTTGTGTATAAAGATAATTAGAAATCTGGTAATGTAATTTGAAGATTTTGTTTTTTATTTCCGCTGCATATAAATGTTTTATATATATGATGAATAAAGCATTAGGTACACAGACGTCACTAAAGTAACACTTCGAGCCCACGTGGCGGGTCAAAGTCGTTACATGAAGGGTGCTTAAAGAACCCAGGATGATGACTTGGTGATATTACTATTGGTTGCAAATTACAAGGTGAAAAAGATCCTAATAGATAATGGTAGCTAATTCAATAACATGTTTTGGCTAGCCTTTGAGGCCATAAAGATCAGTCGAGATAGCCTAAATAGTTAGTTTCAAAGGACATGAAGTTCAACCTTTGCAAATGAGTCAACCTTCATAAACCATGGTGATGATAGACTTCTTGGTGGTTGAATGTCTATTCATTTATGACATATAATAGGGAGGCCTAACTTGAACATGTTGAGAACTAAAACTTCTACTTATCATATAATAGTAAAGCTCCCACCCTAATATAGTGTAGAGAGGCAAAAGGTGATCACAATGTAGCTCATAGTTGTTATGTGACAAGATTGAAAGGGAAAAGATGCAAACTTTAATTTTGGATTGTGTGTGTTTAGTTTAATCCATTGACGCCCTAATGGTCAGAGTACCAAATTTAAATCATTTTATTAGTAATTATAGAGAGAGCTCCAAAGAGTTCACATATAATATTAATCAAAATATCAACACGTGCCTATATATTCATGTTCTTGCAACTCCATTTTAATTAAATCAATAAAAAAAAATCCATGAAAAAGAACATCACATGGTGTCATTAGTCAAGTTTATTTAGGGTCTTATGCTTGCCTAGAGGTACTTATCTTATGCACATTGGGTGGATAATAATCATGTAAAATACTAGTGTAAAATTTATTCCTTGGGTAGGGTAATACCTTAATGAAAAAAAAAAGTGATTCCTTAGTTATATTGAATTTCCTAGAGCCAAAGGGAGATTAACATATAAAGCTCCATATTAGAAGGTGGATATTCATTAATTATTGTAAAATCCCCACTATCTATTACAAATATGTTTAACTTACTTGCTTACTACCTCCACTTAATTTATATTCGATGAATATCAACTTGTTTATGTTGTGAATCCACAATGTACATTTGGCTAGCTATTTAAATTTATGCACAATCAATGCAACATGGGTCTTTACACGTTGTGGAGTGCTCGATCATTGGCACACAAAATTTATAGCAAACAAATTCTCACACTTGCATAAATATTTTTTTTTAATGTTTGTACATTCCACATGTACCTATACAAGCAAGTCCTACTTGCATGAAAACAAGAAAAAAAGAAAAAAAAAATCGCACGAGAGAGGTTGGAATAAGCCCTACAATGTTCTCAATCTCATTTCCATTTTTGTACATACTTTTCTCCTATCATGAACATATCACCTTAACAAACGTAAACATGATGGGAAGATACAAGCCAATACTCAAATTTGCGACCTCATTGATCGTGTTTGATTTGGCAATACTATAAACCAAGGTTGAAAGAGTTATGCATTCAACTAGAGGGAAAAGTGCACTCCATGTGGTGGGATTCTAATCAACATGGTATTGAAACTCAAATTAAATCAGTCGATTCAACCAAGTCGGATCGAAACCGGTCACTACGCTAGTCCAAATAGGCTAGAGAACCGATTTTTTTAAAAACCAATATCAACCCGATTTGATTAAGGTGACTCGATCTAAATCGACCAAACATTACAAGTCAATTGGGTTGACCCAACAACTACTTGTATAATGTTTACATTGTTAGAAAAAAAAAACCATACATATAGAAGGAGGCAAAATGTTTGTAATGGTAATTCCACCCATTACCAAAGAGAAAGAGAGGCGTACATTTACCACTAAGCTAACAATGCTTCTAGGACATGATTAGAACATCCTATCTACATATGATATATATCTTAATATATACATACTTTAGTGTGTTGTATGTTTATACGCATCTCTAAACATATAATATAAATTGCATATCTCAAATGCATAAATGTGTGTGTGTGTGTGTGTATATATATGTATGTATTTACAAACATATAAATACATTTTTTTTTTAAGAAAAAAGTTATTTTTCAAAACTAAGTAATCCTTAATGTATGATCTTTATATTGGATTTGAATGAATTTGGTTTAAAACATAAAATAAAAATTTGTATTAACTATTAAATTTCACCCATGTTCATAAAATTTCAAATATATGGAGGAAATACAAAAACATAAAGCATTTAATTGAATCAAATAATAGTCTTACGCTATATTTAATCACTTCTAATAATAATATTATTATCATGGCATCATTAAATTCTCTTTGTAATATACTATTATATATCATTATCTATTGATCCAACTGGCCTAGTTACGTTATTGGGTCGATGACCAGTCTGATTTAAAAGCATGCTTATCCATGCCCACCCTATTAAATGCAATACATGGTGAGACAGTTAAAAAGTCTCTGCAAGTAAAAGCACCAATCCTCAATCCAGGCAAAGATCGTAAAAATAACACAAAATATCATTCGAGTTGTGCATGCAACACGAAATCCCAAATGCTTCCTCTGATGATCTCAACAAAACATAAAGAAACACATCGACCTGAAGCCTCCAAGGGTGCAATCCCAAATTATAAATCCAGCATGGCTCGACCCACCTTAGGATCTCAACAAATGAAATGTAAGAACATCTGGTGATAGAATCATCTAATAACAATAATTATGACATGCATCTTCTAGTGGAAAAAAAACATGACATTTATAACTTGGGTTTTGATGGTTTTTCAAATTTCAAATAACTCGGTCCAATTTGTTACCAAGAAAATCAGAGGGAAGGGGGGAGGGGAATTTTTCAGCAATTGTTCCTAAGTATATTAGCCACAACCAATATAGGTGGATCTTCTCTCTCTCTCTCTCTGTGTAAAATGGAAACCAATACAACCTGGCCAACAAGTCCGAAAGCCCCTTTAGAACTTTTACAACCGAACTGATAAGCATGTGGTATAAAAATTGGTGATGATTGAACCCTTCGAGTTGCACGCAGTCCTGTACAACTTTGGTTTGAACCAACTCTTTTATCATGCTAGACAACCGTTGAAACCTTTTTGCAGTGCAGTTCTATCCAAGTTCCTTCCTATGAAGACGAGCTTGTTCAGCCTTCTTTCATCAGGTCCCCATGTTTTGCCCGGGCAACCATCTAAAGTTGAATGGACCCCCTGTGGAACACCATCAAATGGGAACACAGAACAGAAATTAGCAGACTAAAATTAAAAAAGAAAGAAAGACAGCAAAAATAATGTAACAAGGTAAAACAAGTGAGATGACGAAAAAAAACTGAGAAAGGATGATGAAGGATTTAAACCTGAAAAATATAGCGTTCATCTGAACCACTCACAGAGAGGACCCCCTTCATCCTATACAAGTCATCGCCCTTCTCTTCAACCAGTCTTTCTAGCCAATCATCCACCTAGTTCAAATCCAACCAAAGGCAACACTATTGTCAGCACCAAAGCCAGGTAGGAAAATCGTTAAAGCAAAGAAAATATTGCAGCCATAATGCAACAAGTGTGGGATTTCTCTCATTATGAACCCACAACAATCTCTGAATTAGCCAACAGCTAGTAGCAGGGACTTCTTTCAAGAAGAAAACATATCACAGCAAACTTTAATCTTTTAATGCCAAAAAAGGAGTCATTTATTATGTCTCTATTCTCTAAAACACATAATAACTTTAACATGAATAATTAACTGAACAATGCGTATTCTCTTATTGCATATATCTCAATTATGATTAACCTAAGGGAAGGGAGAAAAGAAGTCACAAATACAGAACCAATCATTCCATACCTAAAGAATTAATGTTATCAGAAATCCAGGAAATAAGCATATCGTAGCACAATTCATACGATCAGAATCCAATAAAACAATTATAGCATTGCATCCCCTATCTAAATTTGCAAAGCTCACAAATCCATCTATAACTTAGGATCCAGCTGACCATATTTAATTAAACCTCATTAGGGAGTGTTAGACATCACAATACATAATAATTCAAAGAACTACTGCGCCATCTCAATGCCTTTCTCAGGACCAAAGCCATTTTGCTGAAGCCATAAGATAGATAACAAATACGTATCTTGTCAAAAATCCCAAACAAGCCCAGAAATGGTATTAATATATGGTCAAGTGTCAAGGCCAGCGTCCAGGTAGTAAAGTACCTACAGCATATCACTGTTAAATAGGAAGCATCATTCCTTATAGAAATATTTAAATATTTTTCCAATATTTTATCTACAATTGTATTCCCCCAGTAATCTTGAATCTAGAAAACAAAAAAGAGAACACAGATAATTCTTGCAATCTGACAAATGAAAAAGAAAAAAGATGATGAGCTTCTTCTCCCCAGCTCATTTTCCAGCCAAAGATTTCGAGTCATATCCTGGGGTTCAGAAACAAGAGAGAAAAACAGAAAAAGGAAGGTTATGTGTGATTGTGGATGTGTGCACATGCATTCTTTGGAAGGGAGAGTGAGAAGGATTTGCACCAAGGAAGCCAGCATAAGGCAGCCATTATGCTTCAGAAGATAAGGATAGTCACAAAAATTCCACTTCAGATGTCAACAATTAGAGTCCAAGAAAACTCAGCAACATCAATGAGGGTGCAAGAGTTCTGCTGATATGACAATATGAGCTAGCTAACTAAACGCAAAATCTGCTTAATTAAAAAAAAAAAAAACTATATGCTAAATGCTATCTCTCCATAGGGACTTGATAGTTTTCATCTAGCTCCAAGGGTAAATCACACTATGTTACAACAAACCATTTTTCAGTCCTCAATTAAAATAGAAGACAGCAACTTCAGCTGTGTGGGCCATAGAACAATTGTATTCACATATTACGGGGAAAAATACTTCGCTTGCTAGTAGAGCAAAAAAGAAATATGTTGGCCAGCACAAGACTGCATTTTCACATTTTAGAATAGTCAAATGTGTGACACTCTTGTGTGTGTACCTGTACACATGAACAATGAAGGGTTAAAATTAAGTCATGAATTATTAAGGATGCATAAATATATGAATTACCTCATCAAGGTCCAGGGTTCCCTCAGATACAATGCTAACACTTGACACAGCAGAATCATGCCCCTGGTTATGATGATGTCCCTCATGGTGCTCTGTTAACATAAAATTATATGAACACAATGGCTTTACTCCATATTGGATGAAAAGTAATATTTCCATGAAAATGAAATATTAATCAGTAGGCTTTTACATGGTATTCAAACAGATTTATAACATTTTTTCCTTTCCATCAAACGCTGTTCAGAATCTCAGGCACTCTCCAATAAAACAAAACTGTTCTGAACATATAACTCAGCTTTCTACAATTTCAAATTAAATAGTAGCATATAAAAGTTGAAGTTTCACTTAAGCCTAAATGCTGCAAACCAAGAGACCAGTATATAATGACATGCCTCAACATCCTAACTAGAATGCAAGAAAAATTTAAGATCAAGGACTAAACGGCATTTACAGAACATTGGATACCCAAGAGGGAGAGAAGAGAGGATAACAATTTCTTTGAAGAGAAATGCAAAGGAATCATAGTGCTCTCTCTTCCTTTTGCTGGGACAACTAGTCAGAAACAAAAGGAATCATAGTGCTTACTTTTCCTTCGCTGGGATAACTAGTGAGAAACAAAAATAAAAGAGAGAAGTAATTCCATTTCATTCCTTTGTATCTGAATATTACAAAATTTTCTAGTTAATTCTGGTTTCTTTTCTCTCCAAATCTCTCCACTTTTCTGGAGATAAAAAAGGTGGAGTTACCATTATTGCTCACCCTATTCTCTACTTCTCTCCGACTCTCCATTTCTCTCCCAAAAAATCATAAACCAAAAAAGTTATTTGGAGGAAAAGAGCGTCGTCTTTTCGTCTTGATAAGATGAAAAATGAACTGCATCATAAACTCAAACCCCATCAAAGTAATTTTCAAATTGAGCTGGCAGAAGTAATCTGAGGCATGAGAATGAAGTTACAGACAGCAGCTAATATATAAACTGTTTTTATGCAGAAAAATCATTCACAAAAATGTCACACAAGAACAACAGCAAATCATTGTCCTCTATTTTTTTTTTAATTAAAATAGCAATATTTTACAGTTGCTTTAAAAATGAGAAAAATAAAGGACCATGCTCAGATTGATGTGGATGGCTAGCACATTGGAAACTATCCACCAGAGCTTCAGAATCAAGTCTGCAAAATCAACGGTACCAATGCGGTTAGCAAATAAGAGTTCACTTTGACTAAAAGAAAATAAAAATGGAGAAATGCAAGATTACAAGAAGCAGGAGAACATATACTGACCTTTCAAGATCGTAACCTCCCACCCCCAAAACAAAATCCATGTCCACGGATCCAAACTTAGCCATCCGTATCGGCGCCATCACATTGATATGCTATCAAAATGTATAAAAAAAAATTCAAAAAAAGTATGTCCAAAACACTGATGCAGAAACCACAGCAAAAAAGTGGAACAGATGCAAGTACGCATGGAACAACAGGTAACAAAACGCGGCCCACCTGGCAGAGTGTCCTGTGGCACTTCCATATGCAGAAGCATATGGAAGCATCCAAGCCTCAAACAAAGATCAAACATATCAAATATCTACAGTTCATGCTCCTATAACAATTTTACAATTCACCTTGCAGTGGCAGGGTACTATTTACACTGTTGTGACAGTTCAATTATTTTTTAGGAGTTTTTATGTTTTTCTCTTCAGATTATTTTGTCGTAGTCATTTTAATTAGTCACGTGACTGAAGTATGATCTTTTAAATAAATAAAGGGCCGAGATTAAAATCTTTCGAGACAGTAACTACATGCTTGATATGTAGGACTGGAGCTGAATTGAGTTTGTCACTCTGTTTTAGCATATTCTACATTCAATTTTTATTCCATTTCATTCTCAACCCATTGCATTCTGCAAACTAAACGTGATACAAGTGCTAGGATTGTGATAAGACCCTAGGGCTTTATCATAGAGAAATTGGGAAAATCAAAAGGATGGAAAATGGAAAGAGAAAATAGGGTTGATCACTTCAAGGAGATCTGCCTCCAAAGTAGCCAAAGGCTATGAATTGTGTTATTTCCTGACTGAAAAAGCCCCGCAAGGTTACATATATATAGGATAGGAAACCCTACTCCTATTAGGAGTGTAAAATATTCCAATACAAGTCTTTAATGAATTTAATCCTAATTGATTCAGGAATCCTAACACATTAAATAAAAATCTCAATTGATTTGGAAATCCAAACACATTAATTAGAAATCCCAATTGATTTGGGAATCCTAACATTCCCACCTCCTTCAAATCAGCCTTGTCATCAAAGCTGAGCAACAATAAACTCCGAGAATCTCTCCTCCAAAGATTGATAAGTTTCCCAAGTTGCATCTTCAGTTGGTAAGTGAGACCAATGAACTAAACTTCTATTATGTCTCGACTTCTAGATTTGACTTTACACTGAATGTCAAATAGGAGACCTTCAATAGAAGTACCAACAAGTTGGTTTTCATTCCAATCTTTAGTTCTATTTGATAGTTGCTCAATCGTGTCTAATACTCCAAGACAGTACTAGTTTGCATATTTTGGCAAGCTCTCCAAAAATATTCTCATATCAAATGGGATCAAATTGGACTAGCAATCTAGAAACACGTTTTGCCCATGAAGACATTCCATAATGAGCTTCAAACTAGAAACACATTTTGCCCATGAAGACATTCCATAATGAGCTTCAAACCAGTCATACCATCAAATAGCATCACCATCCAAACTAATAGTAGCAATCTCAATTTTGGATGTTTCTAGAGTGCAGTGAAAGAGGAAGTATTTTTCAAACCAAGAAACCCAACCAATCGGGTCATTACTCCCACCGAGGAAATTCAAAATTCACACAAGAAGAACCATGATCACACTTTCCTTGGTAACCTCCTTCGTCCACGTATGGCTACTCCGTACGATTAGCTGACATAGAGGCATCATCTTCTCTCTCTTTATAGGATGATGTAATGAGTAGTTTAGCGAGCAATGCTTGGATCTCTTCAAATTAAACAAATTTCTAAGTTCAACCTTTTGCCTAGCTTCCATCTGGGACTTCACTGAATTTTCTGAGGCCATTGTCTATGCATGAAGATCAAGAATTCCAAGATCTTACTTATGTTGGCAAGTTGACGGCATCCACAAGAATGCTGACTTTGATACCCTCATTGCGTAAGAGTGATGCTTGTTCAGGGCATTATGCTTCCTCGTGACCGCTTGTCTCATGTGCGTGGGATGAGTTACCATTATGTAAATACTAGCATAGGTTTATTGCTTTAAGGGTATTTCTGTCCTAGAGTAAAAATGGGAGTATGGAATCCTCAAATGGTTTGATGTTCCCTAGTGCTAGAGTTAAAATAGCATATAAAGATCTTCAGGGGAGGGTAAATGTTCACTAGTCTTGTAAAACTCACTAGTCATTGTAAACATGTTTAGCCTACTTGACTCCCTCAAGACACACGTTGCCTATGGAGGTGTTGCTTAATGAATTACATCGCTTCAATATTGGCCGCTTGCTTGCCATTTACTTTCATGAATTGCTTACTACTTCCACTTATATTTCATTCAACTTCTGTGAATGTGTTCTTCTGATGAACCGCATTAATCTTTGATTGACTAATTAAGTACGAGTGTTTTAACTAGTGTCAGACGGCCCTTAAGGTGGAAAATACATGGCCCATGATAGTTAGTATCGAAGCTCAGTTAATTACTATTTGAATTCAGTTGCCTTCATTGTCAGATTGTGTTAAGCATTGGTAAGAGACTATGCCGACTAATACGAAAAGAATTGAAGTGCCAAAGGCGCAGGTTGAGACAAACAACAATGTGATTGTAGATATGGCCCGACTTGCTGAACAAAGTTCCATGGTGGAAATGTCAGGGGACCTCTGCTATACGACAGAAACCTTGCAGATCTGACTGCAAAGGTGAACATGATGGTTTTTTCTATAGGAAACTCCAATATTCTAGAGTTTAGAGGAATCAAGGTGCTAGAGCCCATAATGTTTGGGGGTGCCTATGATGCCGAGGAATTAGAGAATTTTTGGTTTGATATGGACCAATGCTTTCTCGTGATCAGGACAGACTCAAAACATGTGAAAGAAACTAGTGCAACATTGTACGTGGTTGGTGATGCTAAGCTGTGGTGGCGTACCAAGTACGATGAAATTGAGAATGGATATCATATCATTGATTATTGGGCAAACTTGAAGAGAGCACTTAAGGTCCAATTCTTTCCATAGAATATTGAGTATAATGCTAAGTGAAAGCTCAGAGACCTCAAGCACCATGGGTCAATCAAAGAATATGTGAAACAATTTTTTTCTTTGATGTTGAATATCTAGTACATGTCAGAGAAAGACAAGTTCTATTTTCTTGAGGGGTTAAAATTGCGGGCAAGGATAGAACCTCGTCGATAAAGAGTTCAAGACTTATCTATCACACAAGCTACCATGGAATGCTTTACTAACTATGCTGGAGAGAGTTCCCTAAAGTCCAAAGAGAGTGGTGTGGGTGGAAGCAGTGAAAAGTCTTTCAATAAAGGCAAACGCCGCAAACCCTAATGTGGGGGAGCTAATAGTAAAGCACCAACGACAAAAGAAGCTTTGTCATCTCGATCATCCAACGCCCCCAATGGTAAGGGTAACATGACATGCTTCTTATGTCAAGGTCCTCACAGAGTTCTTGAGTGCCTTCACAAGTCATTGCTCAATGCCTTACAAGCTTTCATTGTGGAGGGTACACTGCAGGATGATAAGGATGAGGAAACCCAGAGGATGGGTGCAATGTGATTAGTGAATGCATTGGAGATGCAGGGAAAAAAAAAACCAAAAATTACGAGAGCAAAAGGGTTAATGTTTGTTGACTTGTGGATCAAAAATAAGAACACCTATGCTATGGTTAATACTAGGCTACCAATAACTTTGTTTCAAAAACAAAAGTGAAGAGACTCAACTTATTTTTGGAGAAGAGGACTCAGGATGCATGAAGCGGTTAACTCTGTAGCTCAACCTAGTCTAGGAGTAGCCAAGCAAGTCACTATGAAGCTTGGAGAGTGGACAACAGATGCAAAATTCATAGTTGGGTCATTGGATAATTTTCAAGTGATTCTTGGAATGGAATTCTTAAAGGAGACTAAGGCAATACTGATGTCGTTTGTTGTTTCCCATTGTCTGATGGAAGACCACCCTTGCATGGTGTAAGTCATTGCAAAGAAAGGTGACAATGAGAAGTTCCTTTCTACTGTGCAACTCAAGAAAGGGATGAGGGATGAACAAACATATCTACCCACGTCCCACGCTAGTTGTAGATGAAAAACTAGGCCAAGTGCAAGTGTCTATGACCATCCATGTTGCGTTGGATGAGTATAAAATAGTGGTGTTAAAAAACTTACCTCACAACTTGCCTCCACAATAGGGTGTGGAGCATGATATTGAGTTGTTCCCAAGAGTGAAGCCGCCTACTAAATGGTCATATCTGATGACACCTCCAAAGTTAGGAGAGTTGAGGAAACAACTTGATGAACTATTGGATGCAGAATATATAAGTCCTTCCAAAGCACCGTTCGAAGCACCAATTTTGTATTAGAGGAAACATGATGGGAGCATGCAGATATGTCAACTACCACAAGCTCAACAAGGTGATAGCGCACAATAAGTACCCTATTCCATTGATTGCTGATTTGTTTGATTAGCTAAGTCATGCAAAGTATTTCATCAGACTTAACTTGAGGTCAGGCTACTATTAGGTGAAAATAGGGGATGGGGATGTACCAAAAACGACCTATGTGACACAGTACGAAGCATACAAGTTCTTGGTGATGCCATTTGGGCTGATGAATGTGTCTGCAAAATTCTGCACCTTGATGATCTAGGTATTTCATGAGCACCTCAACAAGTTTGTCAAGGTAGACCTCGATGAAATTGTTGTCTACAGTTCCACTCTGAAGGAACATAAAGAACATTTATGGAAGGTCTTCAATAGGCTGAAGGACAATAATCTGTATGTGAAGAAAGAGAAGTACTTTTTTGCTCAACGGAGCATAAAATTCCATGGTCATGTGATTGAACAAGGACATATGAGGATGGATATGGAGAAAGTAAGAGCTATTTAAGATTAGACGATCCTAACGACAGTGAAGGAGCTGCATTTCTTTCTTGGACTGGCCAATTGCAACAATAAGTCTGTGAGAGATATTTGAGGAGAACCACTCCTTTATCAGAACTGCTAAAGAAAGGTTAAGGGTGGACCTAGATAAAGAAGTGTCAGGGATCCTTTGGCAAGTGAAAAGATGTCATGATGAGATATCTGGAAATTGCTATTTTGAACATCATGAAACCCTCTATAGACAAATGGATCCGACTATGCCCTTGAAAAATTCTTGTTACAAGAGGGGCATCATGTTGCATATGAGAGTTGTAAGCTTAGTGAAGCTGAATGTAGGTACATAACTCAAGAGAATGAGATGCTAGTTAGGTCAAAGTTTGTGGTGAAACTAGATAACTCAACTATCAGTCACTTCTTTACACAACCAAAGTTTGAAGGGCCATTGGCAAGAATTCCTAACGGAATTAGGTTTCTTGTTTGAGCATAAAGTAAGGTGGATGAACTAAGTTGCAAATGCATTAAGCCAGAAGGCCAAGTCAGTGGCCTTACAAATGGTAACACACTTAACGATAAGTATAATTACCAAGACTATGCAGGAGCAAATCAAGGAGAACCTTGCCAAAGATCCAATTGCCCAAAACCTCATAAAACTAAAATGAGTGGGCAAAACACGCCAATTTTGAACAGAAGGTGGATTGCTGATGACACAGGGTAGCCGGCTCTTTATGCCACAAGCTGGAGATCTAAGAAGACACTGCTGAGAGATTGTTATGACACCATATGAGCAAGAAATCTAGGATGACAACACACTTTGGCATTGTTGAAGCAAAGGTATTATTATCCAAACATGCATGATGATGTGATCGATTATACCCGAACTTGTCTCACCTGCCAACAAGATAAGGTGGAGTGAAAGAAGATTGCAAGGTTGCTGGAGCCCCTACTAGTACCAAACAAACCATGGGAGGGTGTTCGAACGATACAATTGTTTTTTAAACATATTGTGAAACATTGGGTGTTCCTTAAGACATCATCAGTGACTAAGACTCAAGATTCACTGGCAAATTCTAAACAAAACTTTTCAAAATCCTTGATTCACAGCTTGACATCTCTTCGAGTTACCACATGCAGACAAATGGACACACAGAGAGATTCAAAGGGCTACTATAAAATCATTTGTGCCATTTCGTCAATGCCAATCAAAGAATTGGGTGCAACTACTTGATGTGGTTCAAGTTTGTTTCAATGCCCATAGGAGCTCAACAACCAACAAGAGTCCTTTTAAGTTTGTTAAATACCAGCAGCCATTGATACCTCACACAGTGGATGATCTATAAAGAGGAAAGAGTCCCAATACATACATCTTCACCAAAGAATGGAGATAGAATGCAGAGATAGCTCGAGCATACCTGGAGAAAGCTTTAGTGGATAAAGAAAGCAAATCAAGAAAGAAGACCATTGCACTTCAACGTGGGTGACTTGGTGCTTTTTAAGCTTAATCTTGAACAAATCAAGTCACTACAAGGTCAATAAAGGAAACTAGTTCACAAATATGAAGGATCAGTCCTCATCTTGGCTAAAATCGAGAAGCTGTTTTACACGGTTGATCCTCCGGCTTGGATGAAAGTGCATCTTATGTTTCATGTCAATTGCCTCAATACATTCAATGTTGACACTAAAGATCCATGTAGAAGCCAGTCAACTAGAGCACCAATTAAGACAGCAGAACCTAACAAAGGGGAAGTTGAAGTCGTCCTTGTAGACAGAGTTCATATCATCAAGGAAGAAGCGACACAAGTTCTTGATAAGTGGAAAGGCCTTGTAGACGAAGATATCATATGGATTTTAGCAAAGGACATGCAACCATTCATGGACAAAGCTGAAGAGTACATAGCATCAAGGTCTATAAGGATGTTGATAGCATAAGTGGAGGAGTGTTACAAGCCAAGTTTGTTCAGCGCATTATGCTTGTTTGTGTCTACTTGTCTCATGTGCGTTGGATGGGATACCATCATATAAATACTAGTATAGGATTATTGCTTTAAGGATATTTTTGTCCTAGTGTAAAAATGAGAGTATGACTCTTCAGACATTTTGATGTTTCTTGGTGCCAAAGCTAAAATAGCATATAAAGCTCTCTAGGGTCATTATAAGCTTGTGTGGCCTACTTGCCTCCCTTGCTAGACACACGTTGCTTACGGAAGTGTTGCTTCATGAATTACATTGCTTCGATGTTTATTGCTTGCTTGCCATTTACTTTCATGAATTGCTTATTACTTCAACTTACATTTCATTCAACTACTGTGAATGTGTTCTGGTGGTGAACCACAGTAATCTTTCACGGAATAGTCAAGCAAGCATTCTTTAGCTAATGCCACATAGTCCTTCACAAGATGTGAAATGCTCAACTTGTGACATATTGAATAGCATCGCCATCCACGGTAATAGTAGCAATCTCAATTTTAGATGTTTATTGAGTGCAATGAAACCGAAAGTATTTTTCAGACCTAGAAACCTAATTAATAGAGCCATCACCATCCCATCAAGGAAATTCAACCTTCATAAAAGAAGGACCATGATCACTCTGTCCTTGGTAACCTCCTTTATGCCCATATGGCCGCTCCCTATGATTAGCTGACATAGAGGCATCATCTTCCCTCTGTGGGAAGATGTAATGAATAGCAATGCTTGGATCTCTTCAAATTGAGGCTTAAACATATAGCTAAGTTCAACCTTTAGTCTAACTTCAATCTAGGACTGCTGAATTTTTTTAGGCCATTGTGTATTAGTGAAGATCAAGAATTCTGATCTTGCTTTTGTCGGCAAGTTAACCACATCCACAAGAATACTGACTTTAATACCAAATGATTAGATGCTAAGGTTTTATCAGAGAAATTGGAAATTGAAAGGATAGAAAATAGAAAGAGAAATAGGGTTGATCACTTCAAGGGGATTTGCTTCCAAATTAGCCAAAGGCTATAAATTATGTTATTGCTTGAATGATAAAGTCCCGCCCAGTTACATATATAGGATAAGGAACCCTACTCCTATTAGGAATGTAAAATATTCCAATCCAAGTCCTTAATGGACTCGATCCTAATTTATTCGGGAATCTAAGAAATTAAATAAATTCCCAATTGATTTGGAAATCATAACACTAGACAGAAATCTCAATTGATTTGGGAATCCTAATGCATCAACTATAAATCCCACTTGATTTGGGGATCCTAACAGATTGCAGAGTTTTCTACACTATTACAAAATCCTCTTAAGCTTCACTCATTTCAATAAAAATTTAGATTTGATTTCGCTATTGGGATTACAATCCCTAGAAACTCGATTCCCCTTGTTCCCTCTTCTATTCCTTCACATTTCCATATTCCCTACTGTCATTCTTCCAATTCCTCACTCTCTTGTTTTAATTTTCAGTCTTGTCTCAACCTCCCTTAACCATGATGAGTTCTCCTAAGAAAGTTCCATCATGGAACATAACAAAATATCTATCATAGGCCCTTTGCTCATCACTCGTTCTTTCTTCTCTATCTCTGGCCTCAACATTAAATGTCCCTACATTACCTGTCAAAATAAAAAAATAAGAAAGAAATAAAGCATCAGCAACCCATAACTGCCACTGCCCAATTTCCTTTTTATCACTTTAAATCATCAACTGCAAACACTATAACCACCTTCAACAACAGAAATCACTTATACCCATGCTGAAGTTTGTTATGACAGACCACCCCAAGTATCATTATGTGCTGCTACAAGTTCCTCCTGCCACTCCTCTTCTTTACTGTGCATCTTGCCAAAAATTTCTTGAGTGCATCATCATGACTGCCGTATTTGCACCCTCTGACTTGCTACAACGCCAAAATTTGGCACTTCAAGTCACCAGAAAACACACGCACCTCATGCACTAGGAGCTGCCAGTGAAGATTTGATGCAGAATAAGAAGCCAGAACATAGGTTGTTCAAGTCCAATCCAAAAGAATTGAACGAAGGAATTATTAGGCCCTCAAGGCAATATATTCAGGTTACATTTGGTTCACAGAATACTTATTCCTAGGATTAGGATGGAATACAACGGGAATGTAATGAAAATTATGTATACAAGTAATGCAATAATTTTGAAAGAAATGACTAGTGCAAAAGTTTGTGTTATTCCATCTAACATGGAATAGGAAAGGAATAGACATTCCCATGCATACACAAAATTTTTGCATTGCTATTTTCTGTACAATAATAACATATTTTTTATGTAACCATCTAATTCTTTTATTGTAACACTCTATTCCTAAGAATAGACATCTTGCAGACCAAACATAACCTCGGGAATAATTAATTAGGATCATTTTTGTGGGGGGTTTGTTTTTAACTTAAGCATATAAGTTTTTTCTTATTTAAAAAGAAGTTATTTGTGATTTCATTAATTTTAGTTCTTAAATTATTTATTTTTCTATATATATTAGGAGGTTGATTAAGGAGCAAGATGCGAGGGCTGGGAGAGTTATCACTAACCCTAGTTGGGTCGCCTCTATGATTCTTATTTCTTTCATAACTTGTATTCAGAGGAGGTCTTTTATAGACTGATGAAAGAGGAGTTAGAGTGGAACCCACTATTTGAAGACCAAATGTCAATAGTTAGAGAGACCTTTTGATGAGTGAGGGGGGTAGTTTTTGGGATGGAAAGGGATAAGGCCCCAGGACCAAACGGATTTAATATTGCTTTCTCCCAAGATTATCAAAATGTTATTAAGGGTGATTTGTTTAAATATTTTATCAATTTTTATGTGAATGGAATTTTAAGCAAGAGTATTAATTCCTCCTTTATCACTTTGGTGCCTAAGAAATCTAGATCAATCAAGGTAGACGATCTCAAAGCAATTATCTTTTCTCTAGTGTTTATAAGATTATCAATAAGGTATTAGCAAATAGGTTGAGTGTGGTGTTTGTAAGGCTATCTTTAGTACTCAAAGTGCATTTGTGAGGGGGAGGCAAATAGTGAATGGTATTTGGTGATTAATAAGGTGGTGGAGGATGTCTGTGGGAATAAGAAGAGGTTCATTTTCAAATTGGGTTTTGAGAAACCATACGATAAAGTTAGCTGAGCTTCCTGGATAAAATCTTTGTGAGGAAGGGTTTTGTTGAACATTGGCATCAGTGGATTATGGGTTGTTTGTCGAAGGTGTTGTTCTTGGTAATTGTGAATGGTGAACCCAAGTCCATGTTTAATGCCTTGAGGGGTATTAGACAAGGAAATCCTTTATGTGGATAGGGCTATGGAGAGTGGGTTAGTGACAAGGTTTGAAGTGAGGAGAGAGGCAGTGGTGGTTTCTCATCTTCAGTTCGTTGATGATAGTTTTTACTTTTAGATGATTATAGCCCTTCTTTTAGGATAATTTTGGGTATTTTCCAAGTTTTTAAGAGGGTTTCTGTTGGGCTTTTGTGGAGCCTAGTTGTGTTTTAATTTGGATGACGACCTGACCTCTATTTAATTAGAGATTTCTATCCTAAGGCTTAGTCTATGGAGCGAAGGATTGCTTTCAGGTGATTAGGGTTGGCGTGGTTGTACCTGCGAGAGAGCGAGAGGGAGAGCATTGTATCACCGCACTCTCTGTGTTTTCTTCCAGATAATATTGAAATCCCTGCAACTCCGTGGACGTAGGCAAAATTGCCGAACCACGTAAATATTGTCTTGTGCGTGTGATTGATTTTTCTTTGGCGTTATTTTTCCTCTATTTTGTTTCTCACAGGTTTCGGGAATTTGTTCTTTATTCCCAACAGTTTCTAGGCTAAAAAATAATATAGGAAAAGTGGTTTAATAGATATTAGTGTGCCGGTTGAGCGCGTCAACTTCTAATGTGAGGTGCGGTTTACTGTATTGGCCTTTGACTCATTTAGCATTCCCTTTGCTTATGCGGTGTTTAACCTAGATAGATTTTCGGAATCTGTTAGTGGAAAAGGTGACGAAGCGATTAGATGGTTGGAAGGGGACTCTTCTCTCTCTTAGGGGTAGAAACTCTATTATTTAGGCTTGTCTGTTTAGTATTACATTGTATTGCTTATCTGTTTTTAAGATTCCAATGGAGATTACTAGCAAGCATGATAGAATTATGAGAGATCTCTTGTGGCTTGGTGTGGGTGGTCATAGGGAAAAAAAGAAAAAAAGGGGGGAGGGGGGGGGGGGAGAGGTGGGAGAGCAGGGCCTTGGTAAGTTGATGCCTAGAAACACCGCTTTTTAGGCTAAACGTATGGCGTTTTCCCTAGAAGATTCTTCCTTTTGGCATAGAGTTATTAGAAGTAAGTTTGGGTTGAGTGCTAATGGTTGAGATATCAATGCTACTTTAAGATGTTCTTTCAAGCGTCTATGAAATATCAATGTTTATTAAGAGCCAACTTATTGATTTTCCAATTTGGACTTTGTTCTGGCAAGTTTTACCACCTCCCCCCCCCCCCCCCTCCCCAAAGATTGTATTGCCATTGATCATTATTTCCTAATCTCTTGTCATCAATTACTTCCCCCATCTTATTTGGGATTTGATCTAACAAGGAGTCGGTGTTTGACGTCTAACTTTCAACAAGTCTAAGTGGTGGCTGATAATCCTTTTCACACTACCTAGAAGCAGATAGAATTGCTTTTATAGACCAAAGAAGAAAAAGATCGCATGGATTAGTGAGAAAGCACATTAATCACAGGAAGATCAATTCAAACTCAAGGACAATTTTTTTTTTTTTTCTATTGTGCGTCAAACTAAAGGAATACGATGCAAGAGAATTCAAGTCTGAATAAAGTCCAATTAGACCCAAGATATGCTCTTCATGATACTATAGCCATTTTACAGTTCATGTAGCAGAGGTACTATTCATGCTAATTAAAGCATATCCACCTCGGGGCTACTTCATCTATTTTTCTTTTATTTGCATTAATTTGTCCTAGTCTTCTTTACAAGTCACATGAACTGTTGTCGTCTTCTCATAGAGGGATAAGATAAAGCTTTTCCCGATAGAGGACTGGGGCTGTAGGGTTCTCCACACATTTATCATAATGCACACTTATTGAGGCTCTTGTACGGTTGTACCAGCTTTCGCAAAGTTAATTTAATAAAATTTCGTACATGAGTTCCCTATTGGGTTGTAAACCCCAGAAACTCAATCATCCCTGTTTTCTCTACAATTCCACCGCATTCCTTGGCTATTCTTTTTCTCTTTTATTGCTACTAAAAAAAACTGGACAGCATCTTGCTGCCCATTGTTGTGTCAGTTTGCACTTTTGCAAAGAAAAATCAATTCTACAGTCTATAGCCAAATTACCCAACTGAACACCAACAGTTTGTTTAGTTGTTTACACTAGAGAGAGAGAGAGAGTTAGGTCTTACCAAACAATTTAATCAAATGAGCACTTTGAACATGGATACTAATGCACTTCACCTATATTCGAACTGGTGAAAAAGATTCTACTGTGATACATCACTTTTGGATTCTAATCTCATTTACTGTGTAATAACATAATCTCAAGAAACTCAAACTTCACTAAGGCTTAACCATAACTGCTATTTGATATGCAGCATGAGTTCTTTTCTGCAATTTTTCTCTATCAAACGCCATTTCAGTTAAAAGATCATCTCTGCTCCTAGCAGAAACGAGCAGAAAATTTTTAAAGTAGAAAGTGCAAAAGCAAAAATTTTATGTTTTGAATAGTCAGAAAAATCACAAATTATGGATTAGAAGAGAAATTAAAGGTTACCTAGACACATCATCTAGCCAAACAAAGATTTTCAGTTGATCCTAAGCAGCATAATTTTCAATGAGTTTGGAAGCTCAAGCATGCCCAAGTTATTTCTCAGGTTTCAGAAAGCCTGACAGGTTATCATATCTTATCCGTTGTTCAAACATGTCAAAGTTCACACTAAAAACTAAATCCAGGTTAGCCTCTAATTTATCACAAACATGGGAAAACTTTCTTCACATACTGAAAAGACCTACCTTAATTCTCTTAGTCAATCTTTCCAATTCAGCCTGAGTCACCAAATCTATCTGCCAAAACAAAAGGAAGAAGCTCGTAAATAGAAAGACATCCTTAATTTTCAAAATGGGTGGCTGAGATAAAACAAATTTGAAGGGAATAAATGACACAGAAATTACTAGAAAAAAATAAATCACTATCACATTTAAAGCAAGAACAAAATTTACCTTGTTTATAATAATACGGTCTGCATAAGCAACTTGTTCTACAGCCTCATTCACAATAAATCTAGGTTTCACTTCATTCAAATGTTGCATGGCATGCTTAGAGTCAACCAACGTAACAACTCCATCAAGTTTTACATAACGTGAAACTAGTTCATCACTACAAAATGTTTCAATAACAGGAGCAGGTTTAGCAAGGCCTGGACAAGAGACGACCAAGAAAAAAAATTATAATAAAAGAAGAAATATAAAGAAAGAAAATGTACAATCAAAGTGCGGATATAAATCCTAAAAGAAAAATAAAAACAGCAGCGAAGAACAAAAGGAAAAAATAAAATAATAAAAAATAAAATAAAAATTCATAGGGCCTTTCTCTGGGTTCTAAAGAGGTTTCTCCTCAACAGGGGTTTTCTCAGTAGGGTCTTGTTTATAAGAAGGCCAATAGTGAAGGTATGGGCGACCAGGCTCATCCATACCTGATCCCACTAGTGAACAGGTCCATTTCCTGGGCCAAAATTCACAGAAGCCAAAAAAGGACGATGGGGCCATCAGACAGTTGCTAACAAAGTCCAAGACCTCTCTTAAGTTAGACAAGACAAACCAAGAGTGGATAAACATTCAGTGTGCTATCAGGACTATTTTAGTTTGGTTTCGAAAACCATTCAGGAAGAAAATGAGGAAAACAACAACAACAACACGACAACAACAAAACCAAGCCTTAATCCCACTAGGTGGGGTCGGCTATATGAATCTTTTTCCGCCAATTTATGAGATCATGGATCATTTCTTTTGATTGATTCAAGGATATTATATCCTTACTATCCCTTCCAAAGTTATTTTAGGTCTACCCCTACCCCTTCTACTACCCCCTACAGTAACTATGTCACTCTTCCTCACAGGTGCACCATGTGGCCCTTGTTGCAAGTGTCCATACCATTTGAGTCGTCCCTCCCTTATCTTATCTTCTATAGGAGCTACACCTAACTTACCACGAATATGTTCATTCCTTAATTTATCTTTCAATGTTATACCACTCATCCATCTAAGCATTCTCATCTCGGCAACTTTTACTTTTTGGATATTATGTTTCTTCATTGCCCAACATTCCGATCCATATAACATAGTTGGTCTTATAGCTGTCCTATAAACTTCCCTTTCAATTTTAAGGGTATTCTATGATCACATAGCACACTTGAAGCACTTCTCCATTTTACCCAACCTACTTTAACTCTATGCATTACATCATCTTCGATTTCTCCTTCAACTTGCATAATAGATCCAAGGTATCGAAATCTACAAGTGTCATTTATTTCTTCATCATCAAGTTTAACTTTGTCTCCAATATTCCGCCTATCATTACTAAAATTACATTTCATATATTCTGTCTTATTTCTACTTATCCTTAAGCCTCTAGATTCCAAAGCTTCTCTCCATAATTCTAACTCAGCCTCTACTCCGTCCCTAGTTTCGTCAATTTATACAATATCATCTACAAACAACATACACCATGGGACCTCATTTTGAATACTCTTAGTCAATTGGTCCATCACTAAAGCAAAAAGATAAGGACTCAAAGCAGATCCTTGATATACATCTATGGTGATTGGAAATTCTCTAATTTCTCCATCTATAGTCCTTACACTAGTCATTACTCCATCGTACATATCTTTAATGACATCGATATACCTACTACATACACCTTTTTTTTCTAAAACCCACCATAGAACTTGCCTAGGTATCCTATCATATGCTTTCTCAAGGTCAATAATCATATGCAAGTCTCTCTTCTTTTTCCTAAATTTTTCCATTAATTTTCTTAAAAGATAAATAGCTTCTATGGTAGATCTCCCAGGCATAAAACCAAAATGATTTTCTGAGACCTTCATTTCTAACCTTAATCTTTGTTCAACTATCCTTTCCCATAGTTTCATCGTATGACTCATAAGTTTAATTCCACGATAGTTATTACAATTTTCAATATCTTCTTTATTTTTGTATATAAGTATTAAAGTACTTTTCTTCCATTCATCTGGCATTTTCTTAGTTTTTACAATTGTATTAAATAACTTAGTTAACCATATAATTCCGTTATCACCTAAGCATTTCCAAACTTCAATTGGGATGTTATCTAGTCCCATAACTTTCCCATTTTTCATCTTTTTTAGTGCAAACTTAACTTCGTTAACTCTAATTTTGCAAATAAATCTCATATTTTTAGTCTTTTCCTCATTTGACAATTCTAAGTTTAAACCTTCTATTTGATTTTCATTAAACAACTTACTAAAATAACTTCGTCATCTTTCTTTAATGTCTTCGTCCTTAACCAAGACAATATCATCCTCATTTTTTATACATTTTACATTTCCTAAGTCCTTACTCTTCCTTTCTCTAGTTTTAGCAAGTTTAAATATATCGCTTTCCCCTTCTTTTGTACCTAATCTATCATACAAACTATTAAATGATCTATATTTAGCTTCACTAATGGCCTTTTTTGCATCTTTTCTTGCCTCCTTATATTTTTCAAATTTATCTCTATTTCTACATTTTTGCCACGTTTTATAACAAGTTCTTTTAGTCTTTATGATTTTTTGTACATCTTTATCCCACCACCAACTCTCTTTGCTATTCGAGAATTTTACCCTTGATTCACCTAAAATCTTTTTTGCTATCTTTTTAATAGAGCTAGCTAATTTATTCCAAAGAATATTTGTATCTATCACATCCTCTATGGTCCAATCCCCATCTTTGATCATTTTATCTTTAAATTTTATTATATTTTTTCCTTTTAGGTTCCACCATCTAGTTCTCTTACACTAGTTTATTTTATCATTTTTCTTCCATTTTTTTATACATATATCTAACACTAAGACTCTATGTTGTGTGGTTAGACTTTCACCTGGAATAACTTTACAACCCTTGCATGATAAATGATCAACCCTCCTAGTTAGAAAAAAATCTATTTGACTTCTATTTTGTCCACTTTTAAAGGTTATTAAGTGTTCTTCTCTCTTCTTAAAACAAGTATTCATTATACTAAAATCATATGACATAGCAAAGTCTAAGATCATCTCCTCAGACTCATTTTTGTCTCCATATGTATCATCTCATAATTTTTATTATCTCTTCCAATGTGTCCATTCAGATCTCCTCCTATAAATATTTTCTCAATCCCTAGTATGTCTTGTATAATACTATCCATATCTTCCCAAAATTGTCTCTTAAGATTTTCTACTAAGCCGACTTCAGGAGCATAAGCACTAATGATATTTATTATCTCTTGTCCTAACACCATTTTGATTTTTATAATTTTATCCCCGACTCTAGTTACATCGACAATACTATCTTTTAAGTTTTTATCTATAATAATGTCTACTCCATTCTTATGTTTTTCTTTTCCAATGTACCAAAGTTTTAATCCTGATTTATCAATTTCTCTAGCTTTCTCCCCCACTAACAAAAAATCGCATTAGATCGGTTGTTGATTTTGTTTTTGTAGAAGGGTTTAGAGGCTGGTATATACAGGAGTAATAGTTAAAAAGAAGCTGGCATGGGTACAAAATCTTATGCTTCAGTTTTTAACTCAGAAAAATCTAAGGGCCCAAAGGTTTATGCTCAATGAAAGGCAGCTCTAATTGGGGCAAAAATGAGGGAAGTATATGAAGCGAAGAGAGAGCATTCTGGAGAGACAAGGCCAAAAATTTTAAGGAGAGATTCTGCAGGTGATTTGAGTATCATGGAAGATGCACTCGCTAGGATGAAGGGTATAGGAAGTAATCGAATTAGCAAAGAAAATAAGGTAAAGAAATGGGGAGATTTTTTAACAGTGGGCGTTTGTTGTTGTAGGAGATTCGGGAACAATATGGATGTGTCTGAATCCTCTGATGATCTTGTGGATCTTTCATATGTTCATCCAGCATCATTGGAAGGATTGGAGGGGGTTTCGATTTTTGATAGTAAGGGGTTGGATAACAAAATGCCGTGCATTGATGGTATTTTACCTACACCAGAGGAAGTGATTTTTAAGGATGGATTTAGAAGCCCAAGAAAAAATGGATAAATTGGATTTGAAAATGAGTAATGCTTGAGGAATGGAACTGCCTTTTATTGGGGGTAAGTTCAAAGCCAAGAAAGGTCAAAGGAAGCTAGCAAATCTGAAGTGCTCAGTGAATTACGATGGGAAGGGATTGAAGAGGGGTTTCCTTGGTTAATTGTTCTTTCTGTCTATTGTTTTTTAGTTTCTTCGTTTATTTTTTATTTTTATTTTTTTTGTTTTTTCTATTTTTATTTTATTTTATTTTTTGTCAGATGGACTTCTTGTCCCTTTAGTTTGTAACTTCTCTCTCTCTCTCTCTCAATCTAATATACCTTCTTTTATTATCTAAAAAAATAAAACTAAAATAAAAAAGTTGAACTTATCCATTAAAGCCCCTCACTAATCCCTTCCCATCATGGTTCACCAACACTTCAAATTCACTAATTCCTTCTAACCCTAATTCATTTTAGATTTACCACCATCAAACCCAACTTCATTTCCTCCATGATCAAACAAAGTAAGACCCAAGCTATCCAACAAATTTTGAGTTTGAATGTCTTTCTCAACAGATTCTTGAACTAGATTGGGTAGAAAATTCCATATTTTACCTTCAGTTCTTCTTTAGAAGCATCGTCTTCTTTGCGGGAAGAGTTGTCGGCAGCTAAGGGATCCGGGGAGTGTACTTGGGTTATTTGAGGGGTTTTCAACACTGTCTTATATCGGTAAACAAAACACTGGAGGTAGAAGAGAGACTAGAGATATGGAGGAATTCAAAGAATTTGTGTGCAAGAACACTTTCACGGATCTTTCTTTCTCGGTATGGAGTTCCATTTCGTCTAATTTGAGGAACTAATCATGTCCAAATTGGATTGTTTCTCAGTGTCTATGGAGTGGGAGGAGCACTTTCTAAACACTATCTAGAATTCCTTCCTAGGCCTAATTCCATCCACAACCCATCATGTTAGACATGATTCAAAAACACATGATTAAAAGCAGATGGTTTGAGGGACCTTGTTAGGCAATAGAGGAGAAATTAGGGTTGAGGGTTATACCAATTTTGTTGTGTCTTCCAAAATAGAAGGATTGAAGGAAATATTGAAAATATGGAACTGTGATGCACTTGGAGATATAAAGGTAAGGAAGGAAAGTCTAATCAAGTTGATGAAGGATTTGGATGTGAAGGATACTTTTGGTGGGATCCTTTCAGAAGTGAGGGAGGAGATTTAAGGTAAAGAAGGAATTGGCGAGTGTCCAACATTATTGGAATGAAAAATATAATCTAGAGGGAAAAGGCTAGAGCTCTTTGGCTCATGGAAGGAGGCAGAAACACCAAGTCTTTCAACACACTAACCAAGTACCACTGTAAAAGCTATTTGATTAATAGGGTACCAATGGATAAGAGGAAGTTGAGGAGCCAATTATGAAGAAAGCAATTTGTAATTTTTACAAGAACCTTCATTCGAAGGTGGAGGATTGGAGATCTTTACTGGAGGGCCTAGATGTGGAATTGGGGAGAAAAAGGCAAGGTGGTTAGTGGCTCCCTTCAACGAAAGGTAGGCTGAAGTGGCAATTTGAGAGCTTAATGGAGAAGGAAAAAGACCCAAAGTCCTCCATTCTTACTAACTTGGAATGAGGTAGTGAGGAAGGATTTAATAGGCTCTTAATTTAGGCGAAGAAAATGCTCTCAATCACATGAATTGGCGGAAAAGGATTCATATAACTGACCCCACATAGTGGGATTTAGTTATTGTTATTGTTGTTCAACAATGCCTTAAGAATACTAAGGCAAGGAGATCCTCTCTTGCCTTTTCTGTTTATCTTGGTGTTGGAAGTGCTCAATGAGATGTTGACTAGAACAGAAGAAAGCAGTTAGATCTATGGATTCAAAATCAAGGGCAGTAAGCTTGATAGGAGAATCTGACATCTCCCTTTCACTGTCAATACAATTGTTTTCCGTAGGGCAAACTTGGAGAAGATTGTGAATCTGAGATCCAATTGAAGCAGCTTCTGAGTTGAAGGTAAACTTGGGTAAGAGTGAGCTCATCCCCGTTGAGCTAGGGTTGGGATGTGATTTTTTAGTAGAAGTATTGTGTTGTAAGGTAGGGAATCTACGAACCCAGTACTCAGGTCTTCCTCTAGGAGTGAAGTTCAAGGACAAAATAACTAGGATCCAGTGGGGGAGAGATTAGATAGGAAGCTTATGGGTTGGAAAAATCTGAAAGGGGATAGGTTGAATGTTACTAAGAACACCTACTCTAATCTACTAGTTTACTATTTGTCTCTCCTGCCCATTCCTTGTATACTGGCAACATAGTAGAAGTTTATAGAGAATATATTCCTTCGGGCAGGTTAATCTTCCCTTGGTGAATTGGTGGTAATCAGTGGAAAAACCAGGAAATCAAGGAGAATTAGGATAATTTTCAACAAGGCTTTGCTAGGTAAGTGGCTCTGAAGTTTCATGGTGGAGAAACAACAGAACTGGAGGAAGTTATAGAGGTAAATATGGTTTGAATGTTGACTTTATAAGTCCTATCCAGTTTTGATTATGACAAATCCAAGGTATCTGACTTGTGCATCTAGTGCTTGAACAAGTAATTCTCTTGAAGGCACGTAGAGTTGAGGTACGACCAAAGCCATGAGGAACTAAAAGATAACTTCATCTAGCGTATGGCTTAACAAAATGAAGAGCAAGAGTTGAAGACATTTCTATTCTTGTATTGTAAATTGCATTAAAGTTTGGTCTATAATAATGCATTCATGCATGATGGGATTGACAGCTCAACAAAGGCCATAGACTGACCTTAGGTCCTAAAACCTTTCACAAAAAACCCCCTAACTAAAAAACCATACTCATACATATAGGGGTGAAATCTTTAAAGTCAAAATCAAGGGAAAAATCTTGGTTTTTCACTGACCTCGGTCGACCAAACCTTTCAGGCTCAAAATAGCTTAACTGACCGACCATGCCTTAAGGGAAAAATAGTAACTTTGTTCAAGGTCAACCAACTGGCCCAAAAATAAACATAAATGGACAGTCGACCGACCATAAAAATCTTGGCAAATCTAATGCTCAGTCAACCGTGCTAAATGAACTAAATTTAGCCTCGACCGACCGACCTTCATGCTCAACTGACCGTTTATAAGGCTCAGTCAACCTAAGTATTGTAACTTTGGAAATCGCCTATGGCCAGCAAACCGGCCTCTTTCTCAGTTGACCGAACCATAAGAGAATTCAAAATTTGACCTAGCTCAATCGACCGATGCTTTGCACACTCAACCAACCCTCTTGGGTTGTCCAATATTTTCAGCACAAAAATATGTTTAAATTTCTAATTAAACTTTTCCAAATATCCCACTGTGTCCCTAACAGTTATAATTTTTGAGAACTCTATATATACCCCATTACAAAGCTTGATTAGCACTTTTGATTAGCTTGAAAAATTCTCTCAACATATTTTGTGCTATTCTTGTTATACTCTCACATACAAGCATTCATTTCACTCTCTTTCTCATACTTGTTTGCAAAATCCATTTTGAAAGAGAGCATTAAACTCATCTCCTTCACTTGCATATTGATTGCAACTTGAAGAGAGGTTGAGTACTCATTCTAGAGAGCATTTTACATTCATTTCAAAGCTTGTACTCTCACTCATACAGACATCTTCGAAATTATTTTTTAAAGAGTAAGCTTGAGTTCTTCCCATGTTATTTGATTCATAAATATTTTTGGGAAGACTCTCCGTAGCTTGTGAATCTTTGCATTCTTATTGCAAGATTCAAAGGCTTGTATTGTGTTCTATTGGAAAAATATATTTGGCAAGCAAAACCCTAATATCTCTCACACTTCTTATTTGAAAAATATTTTGAGATTTTTTTGGGTTCGTGAGATCTTTTGATAATACACTCGGTGAACATTATATATCTTGAATCAAAGATCATTTTATAATACTCTCACACATTCTCTTACATATATACATTTTTTGAGAGATTTCATATAAACTCTATTGAGTTTAAACTCCCATCATACAAGAGTGCATTGAGATTCATTTTATACATCATTTGCTTGTTGTAGAAGCATTATACTTGTACACAAAAACTTTCATCTTTGTATTCCCGACGTGTGGTCCGAAGAGGAAGACACTAACCTGTAAAGTGCACCGGTGTGGCTTAAGCCCGATTAGGTGAGCTAGGAAGCCCACCCGGTAAGTGGGCTGGGGTGTCTCCACCTCGTAGGGAGAGGTTGTAAACGGCGTTGCTCCGCCCGTTAAGTAAGCATTTAGTGAATCCTCAAGTGGATTCACTTGAGGCAGGGACGTAGACACTGTTTTCCGAACCTCGATAAAAACCCAGTGTCACTCTTTCCTTGTACTCTTTACATTCTTACACTTGCTTATTTTACTTGTTGATATTACTGCTTGTACACTTAACTGTTAATTTGAGTTTGATTGGGAAATACTGATACTGTTATATTTGCTTAGATTATTTTGACATTCATATAATTGTTCGTTTTGTGTTTGGATTAGAAAGACTCTACGTTGGGAAATACAGATCTTGATCTTAGTTTGACCTAGAGGTTTTAAAAGCTCCAATTCACCCCCCCCCCTCTTGGGATTACACCAAAAATCACATTTGGTATCAGAGTCTCGCTGCATAGACTTAAACATTTTTGTAAAAGATCGCAATGGCTCATACTAGTGTAACCCCTTTTGGTGAGGGACAGTCTTCCACACGTCCTCCAATTGTCATTGGCATTAATTACACCTTTTGGAAACAAAGAATGCGCATTTTTCTTCAAAATATTGATTGGAAGGTGTGGAGGGTTGTCACCAAAGGAGATTTTGTCCCAATGGAAACTGTAGAGGGTAAGAGTGAACCTAAAACTAAAGATGAATAAACTGATGATGATATGAAGGGAGTTAATGTAAATGCTACTGCAATGAATGCCCTATACAAAGTTCTAGATGTTAATGAATTTAATAGGGTTATGACATGTACATCTGCGAAAGAAATATGGGATAAACTAGAGGTTACGTATGAAGGCACTAGAGATGTTAAGGATAGTCGCATTGACATGTTAACTAGTGCATATAAGGCATTTAAAATGAACTCTAGTGAATCCATACAAAGCATGTACACTCGGTTCACACATATCACCAACTCTTTGCATGCACTTGGTAAGACTTACCCAACTTATGAAATGATTACGAAAATTCTTAGGGGTCTACCGCCAATCTGGGAGGCAAAAGCCACTACTATAGCTGAGGGGAGAAACCTAAAGGCAATGACATTGGATGAGCTTATTGGATCGATCATCACATATGAAATGACAGTAAATGAGAGGTTAAGCGAGCACAACAAAGCAAAGAAAGTGACTGCTCTAAAAGTTTCTACCAGCAGCTCCAGTGAAGATAGTGATGAGGAGTCAGAAGAGGACATGGCATTGCTAACCAAGAAGTTCAACAAGTTCTTTAAGAAAAACAGGAAATCATCCCGAAAGTTTCCGAGCTCAAAATCTGAAAAGGGAGAGTCAAGCAGAAGAAAGCAAAAATCAGATCCTCTCATTTGTTACAATTGTAATGAAACCGGACATATTAGATCAGATTGCCCGCTACTAAAAAAGGACTTGAAAAAGAAGAAGATGGCAATGAAGGCCGGCACGTCTTGGGATAGACGTTGTACCAGTGGCTCAGACACAGAAACCAGCGACACTGAAGTCACAAACTTATGTTTAATGGCACACAGTGACCACGAGGTACATTCTTCATGCTCTTTATTGTCTTATTATTCTAGTGATAATTCTGATGTTGATAGCATGCCTACATATGAAGAATTGCAACTTGAGTATATTTGTGTTCATAAATTGCTTAATAAAATGACTAAGAAAAATGATGATTTGAAAATCAAATATAAATATTTGTCAAATGCATTTGAAAAAGAAAAGAAACCTTGGTCCTCTCTATTGAAAGAAAAAATTTGAAAATTGTCAGTCTAAAGAGAAAATTGGAAGATAACACCAAAATAATTGATAAATTCACGAAGGGCCAAAACAACTTTGAAAAACTCCTTGGGTCCCAAAGAAATTCTCTAGAAAAAGAAGGCCTTGGGTTTAATGGAAAAGAAAATAGGAGGCAGAAAAATCTTTATATGGGATATTTTGTAAAAGAATCAAGATCATTTATTCCATCTAAAAACTCCTATAGTCATACAACGTGTTTCAAATGTAAAAGAAAATGCCATATACGATTTGATTGTCCATTTAAGAATAGAAATGTTAAAACTAAGAAGGTCTAGAGAGTTAAGGGAGATTCACTCACTAATCCCTATGGGCCCAAGAGAAATTGGGTACCAACAGTAGTCACTCGAATGCTTTTTGCAAGTGTGCTTGAGGTCATCCTCCACCAAGGACAAGTGGCACATGGACAGCGGCTGCTCACAACACATGACGGGTGATAAGGCCAGGTTCGCTTCCATTACACCCAAAGATGGAGGATTCGTGACCTTCGGGGACAATGCAAAGGGCAAGATCATCAAAGTAGGTAAGATAGGTAAGGAACCTTCTATTGTTGTAGATAATGTTCTACTCGTAGATGGTTTGAAACATAATCTAATGAGTATAAGTCAATTATGTGATACAGGATATAGGGTGTCCTTTGAGCATGATAAATGTCTAGTAGAAAACATGTTAGAAAATAAAGTGCTATTTACTGCTAAATGATATGAAAAAGTGTATACTACTAGCTTTGATCATTTAGCTTCTCAGCATGTGAAATGTTTTTCCGCTATAAATAAGGCTAGTTGGCTTTGACATAGGAGACTAGGGCATGCCAGCACTGATTTGTTATCAAAACTAGTCAAAAATGAATTAGTCAAAGGCTACCCAAAGACACGGTTTGTGAAATATAAAATTTGTGATGCATGTCAATTGGGTAAGCAAACTAAATCTAGCTTTAAGAAAAAAAAAATCATCTCCACTACTAGGCCACTTCAACTGCTGCATCTAGATTTGTTTGGTCCTAATCAAATTCAGAGTATAGGAGGAAAATCATATGTTTTTTGTAATTGTTGATGACTATTCTAGATTCACATGGGCATTATTCCTAGGACACAAAGATGAAGCATGTGAAAATCTTGCTAGATTATGTAGAAAAATTCAAAATGATAAAGGGTATAAAATCTCACATATCTAGAGTGATAGAGGAGAAGAATTTAAAAATAGGGATATGGAAGAATTTTGTGATTATCTTGGTAATTCCCATAACTTCTCACCACCTAGGACTCCCCAACAGAACGGAGAAGTTGAGAGAAAGAATAGATCTTTACAGGAAATGGGTTAAACAATGCTTAATGGACATAAATTACCCAAATATTTCTAAGCTGAAGCAGTGAGCACTACTTGCTACGTAATGAATAGAGTTTTGATCAGGTCCACTCTCAACAAAACCCCTTACAAATTGTGGAATGGCCATAGACCTAATATTTCCTACTTCCACGTTTTTGGCTGTAAATGTTTTGTTCTAAGAGATAATGAGAACCTAGGAAACTTTGATTCGAAATCTGATGAGGGAATCTTTCTAGTTTATGCATTAGTTAGTAAAGCCTACAAGGTGTATAATAAGAGAACATTGACTGTTATAGAGTCCATCCATGTAGTGTTTGATGAGTCCAATCCCTTCTCTAAAAAGTTTAATAAGGATGATATTGAAATAAGAAAGGGATTAAAAAATTTCTTGCAAAATCGAAGCATTCATTTCACTCTCTTTCTCATACTTGTTTGCAAAATCCATTTTGAAAAAGAGCATTAAACTCATCTCCTTCACTTGCATATTGATTACAACTTGAAGAGAGGTTGAGTACTGATTCTAGAGAGCATTTCACATTCATTTCAAAGCTTGTACTCTCACTCATGCATTCATCTTCGAAATTACTTTTCAGAGAGTAAGCTTGAGTTCTTCCCATATTATTTGATTCATAAATATTTTTGGGAAGACTCTCCATAGCTTGTGAATCTTTGCATTGTTATTGCAAGATTCAAAGGCTTGAATTATGTCCTATTGGAAAAAAAAATTTTGGCAAGCTAAACCCTAATATCTCTCACAATTCTTATTTGAAAAATATTTTGAGATATTTTTTGGGTTCGTGGGATCTTTTGATAATACACTTAGTGCACATTATATATCTTGAATCAAAGATCATTTTATAGTACTCTCACACATTCTCTTACATATATAAACTTTTTAGAAAGATTTCATATAAACTCTATTAAGATTAAACTCCCATCATACAAAAGTGCATTGAGCTTCATTTTGTACATCATTTGCTTGTTGTAGAAGCATTATACGTGTACACAAAAATTTTCATCTTTGTATTCCCAACATGTGGTCGGAAGAGGAAGGCACTAACCTATAAGGTACACCAGTGTGGCTCAAGTAACCAAGCTAGGAAGCATGGTCCTGTAAGGTGTAGGTTTAGCCCCACTACGTAAGTGGGCTGGGGAGCCTCCGCCCCGTAAGGAGAAGTTGTAAACGGCGTTGCTCCGCCCGTTAAGTGAGCATATAGTGAATCCTCAAGTGGATAGGCTTGAGGTGGGGACGAAGGCACTATTTGCCGAACCTCTATAAAAACCCTGTGTCACTCTTTCCTTATACTCTTTACATTCCTGCACTTGCTTGCTTATTTTACTTGTTGATATTACTGCTTGTGCACTTAACTATTAATTTGAGTTTGATTGGGAAATACTGATACTGTTATATTTGCTTAGATTATTTTGACATTCATATAACTGTTGATTTTGTGTTTGGATTAGAAAGACTTTAGGTTGGGAAATACTGATCTTGATCTTAGTTTGACCTAGAATTTTTAAAATCTCCAATTCACCCCCCCCCCCCCCCCCTCTCTCCTTGGGATTACACAAAAAATCACACTGAAGCATAATGGTTGGATCATGAAGCAGCCAATGGGAGCATAAGTTGGGATGTGGAAATACATTAGGAAATACTAGGATTTTTTCTCTTTGATCAGATCATATTTGAGGTGGGGGGGGGGGGGGGTTCTAGATTTTTTTTTTTTGGACAGTGGTGCAGGGAAATCCCTTTTTAAATTTTTAAGGCAGTTTCCAGATTTATTCAACCATTAAACAAGGAAGTCTTGTTCAGTTCCAACTTCTCAGTGGTTGATGGGACCTGGGGGGGCTGTCTGGGAGGTGATATTCAGGAGAAGAGCCATTGATCAGGAGTTGGGATTTTTTTTTTTTTTTTTTCACGCATTTTTCCCTTTTTTTGGCTTGGCATAGGAGTTGCATAAGTGGTGGAATAATGTGGTGAGAGAGATTAAAACCAAGAAAAAGGATTTTGAAGTCAGATCCAACTATCAGATATGCAGCAATGACTCTTTAGGACAGGTTGAGATCTATATTCCTTGGAAAGCTGTTTGGAAGACATTTGCACCTCCCAAAATTGCTTTCATTGGCTAGCAAGATGCTTCAAAAAGAATCTTGACTCTTGATAATAAGCAAAAGAGGGGGATCTATGCAATTTCTCGCTATTTTTTGTGTAAGAGCAAGTAGAGTCAGTGCATCATTTGTTAATCAGCTGCAGCTGGTCCAGAGTCATATGGGATAGTGCTACAGCCATGATGGGACTGAAATGGGCAGAAGCATGTTACTTTCATATTACCACGGTGTTATTTGCATTAATGTACAACAAATGAGTGAGAATTTTTAGTCTTCTCTGTTAAATTTTAATTAACTTTTAGTAAAAGGCCAAGATTAGTTTTCCAGGCTGTTAATAGAATCTTTTTATTTGCAGAACTATCCTCCCACCATCCTTGGCAAGCCAACCCATACTCATAATTCAAGGGCCACCCTGCAGCTACACCAAATGATTAACTTGGGATTTAAATCTATGTTCAGATATAATAAGCTTATTTGATTCACAATGTAGGATTTCACAGTAGAAAGAACACAAATGTTACAACAGAAAAATCTTGATGTCAGAGCTTCAGACTTTGAAAATGAACCTGTGGTTTCTATTACTATATGATCGAATTTGTCTCGCTTTTTCTTAACCAACTCCAACAGCATTTTGACCAGATCTCCCCTCACAGTACAACACAGGCAACCATTATTGACCATTACAATTTCCCCACTGACAGAAGAATGATCAGCAACCAATGAACCATCAATATCCACCTCACCAAACTGCCAAACATGAATGAAAGTATTAGTAAATAAATGTTAAAAAAGCTATAAGCATTGTAATGAAAAAGCAACAATGCTTCAATAAACTAATAGATAAGGATTACACAGATCAATCATCAAGAGCTTCAATGTGCGTTCTTCATGTCATGCTGGCCAACAATATAAAGAATGAACATGTCTGAAATGAGAAAATATAGATTAATTTGCAAGTTTCAGCAAATGCAGTCACCATATACCAAATCTTGTGCCTATCAGCCATTGTTTACTAGAATTCACCTTAATGATGTCTCAACTATTGTTGGTTAAGCAGAGCCAGTTTATTAAATAAAAATTAAAATAATTCCTATACAAAAGCACATTTATGAAAATATGTACAAACAGGAAAACGCACACACAAACAAACCCACTTGCAAAGTTGAAACAGAATCTGCACACAAGTTGAGGTACAACTGTACAACTTGCAAAGATGGAACAACTAAGCATCAATGCACAATTTGAGTCCTGATTTGTGTTGATTCATGGTCATACAATCAATATCTAGAGACAAAAATTAGAAATATTTAAAAGAAATAAAGACTCAATTTATGTACAGAATGTCAATCCTATTTAATATATAGAAATATGTTTAACCATTCTACTCCATTCATTGATATTTTTTTTACAGTACTCTATTCATTGATATCTTAACCATTGGAATACAGAACAAAAAATATCCCATCTTTTCTCACTGCCAGATATGCATCCTTTTTGGCACTCTGTCACTGTAGGAACTTTAAGTGGCCCATTTCATTGCCTCAAATAACAATCATCAGTGTTATCACACATGAAAGCCATCCAAGGAAATTTATAGTTTATAAATATAATGCATAAGAACTTTCGGCAACCAAATATTTTTTATTAGGAAACACGCACAAACTCCAAAACCACATGCACATGCATCCCTTCCCTTTGGGCATAAGGGATGTCAAACACTGGTCCTCCCTGTGGACTGAGCTACAGGGCTATGCTCAACCAGTATTAAAAGGGATGTTTTACTCCTTAGATGGCAGTAAATATCCATTACTAATCATCCATGCCAACTATCCAAAAGCAGGAACAATATATCTGATTGACCCAGACAGAATCAGAGAATATTAAACAACACCCCCCCCCCCACCAAAAACAATTAAAGAAAACAAAAAAAAAAAAACAAAAAACAAAAAACAAAGAAAGGCCATGTTGATCCCATCTTGCATATAAAGGCATAGATATTTAAAAGAATCAGGAGCATGGATTCGTCAATGCCAGAATAATATTATGTTGGAATTGGATTTTGATGATTGACAGAACATGTGTGAGACATGATGAATGACAAAACATATATCATGTGCTTAATTGAGATAATCATTAAATTATGTTTGTGTTGTTCTCCTTTGCGCTCTGATATTTTGTGATTATGCTATATGTGTCTAGAAGTGGAGAAGAATTGAAATAGTATTTCTTTTTAAAAAAAAATAAGGTACAATCTGAATGTCTTATAGACTACAAGGATAATCTAAAAGGAAAGAATAAAAAAAGGAAGGATTGACAATTGCTAACAAATCTCCTAGAATATCTCCTAAGAATATATCATAGAATATCTCCTAAGAATATTTACATAATTATAGAAATTTCTCCTATGATCAATGAGAATTGACTGGATAAATTTGGAAACTTTCCAACACTCCCCCTCAACCTGGTTTGAAGATGTCTTCCATAGACAGCTTGCCAATCAAATTTTCAAATTGCTTCTTTCTTAGTCCTCCTGTTAAGTATATCTGCTGCTTGTTCAATAGTAGAGATATAGGGTAAACAAATCAGTCCACTATCCAGCTTCTCCTTTATAAAATGCTTGTCAACCTCAACATGTTTTGTTTTATCATGAAGCACTGGATTGTGAGCAATGGCTATGGCAGATTTTTTATCGCAATACAGTCTCATAGGTAGTGGATTAGTGACTTTCAATTATTCCAATAATTTTTTAATCCACAACACTTAACAAATTCCATGAGCAACTGCTCTATATTCTGCTTCTGCACTACTCCTAGCTACCGCATTTTGTTTTTTGCTTCGCCATGTAACCATATTTCCACCAACAAAGGCAAAATAACCAGAAGTTGATCTTCTATCAGTTATACTCCCAGCCCAATCTGCATCAGTGTATACCTCTCAACTTGTAAATGTCTATGGTCTTCAAACAATAGACCTTTTCCAGGAGTTCCCTTTAAATATCTCAGGATTCTATAAACTGCATCAAAGTGGTCAGGTCCTGGTGAGTGCATGAATTGGCTTACCATACTGACAGCGAAGGCTATGTAAAAACGTGTATGTGATAGATAAAGTAGCCTTCCAACCAATCTTTGGTACTGGTCTCTATTGGTTACTTCTTCAGGCTTGGCAGGTTGTAGTTTAAGATTAGGCTCTATACATGTCTCAGCTGCTTTACACCCCAGTAAACTTGTTTCTCCAAGCAATTCAAGCACATATTTTCTCTGTGAAACAAAATTACCTTCTCTTAACCTTGCAAATTCCATACCGAGAAAATACTTCAAGTCACCCAAGTCTTTAATCTCAAATTCATTAGCAAGCATCTGTTTTAATTTCTCAAGTTCCTTGCTGTCATTACATGTCAAAATAATATTGTCAACATAGACAATTAGAATAGCAACCTTCCCTTCACTTGAGTGCTTATAGAACATGGTGTGAGCAGCTTGACCTTGGCTGTAATCATGACCCTTTATAGCCTTCCCAAAGCTTTCAAACCAAGCTCTCAGAGATTGCTTGAGCCTATACAATGATTTTTTCAATTTACACACCTTATCTCAGCCAAGATTACTTTCAAAAACCTGGTGGTAATTCCATAAACACTTCTAGATCTCCATTTAAAAAAGCATTCTTTACATCCAACTGGTGTAAGGGCCAGTTAGAATGTACAGCTAAGAAGAGTAACACTTGGATTGAGTTTATCTTGGTCACTGGAGCAAAAGTTTCTTGATAGTCTATTTTGGTAAATCAACAATTTCCCAAGTACTGTGTCCTGTAGTGCATTCATCTCTTCAAGAACTGCTAACTTCCAATCCGGATGATCCATAGCTTCCTGAATGGTCCTTGGAACAAATAGGTGAGAAATATTGGATGTAAAGGCCTTATGATTATGAAAGAGTCTATGGTATGATAAATATTTGGCAATGAGGTGTGGGGAACAGTTTCTAACTCCTTTCCTAATGGCTATAGGTACATCAAGGTCAGTAGATTGATCAACCTAGAAGTGTAGTAGAAGGATTACCTAGGATTTTCAAATGACCAGTTTTTGGAGGTGATGATTGATTCTGCTCTGAAATTGTGGGATGATCCTTAGTATTAGAACGATACCTGCCTCTAGTATAAACACGAAGCTCAGATGAGGTTTTATTCTGTAGCAATTCTCCCCCTGTTTGTGATTCCCTTATCCATTGTACAGGCAGATTGGGATTTCCATTTTTGAACTATTTAAAATTTCAGTTCCTTGAATGTTTTGCAAAGGGATGTCAAGGTCAAGGAAAACATTAGGCGTTGGTATAGAAGTTTGCCAAAACTGATCTTCACTACTCTCTTTCACCCCCTAAAGATAAGTTTGGTTAAAGTATGACTAATTTTAAACAAAAACGACATCCATACTGATGTGAATTTTTTTTGTTTTTGGGTTCAAACATTTGTACCCTCTCTTCTTGAGAGCATATCCAAGAAACACACATTTTTCAGCCCTAGGATCAAGTTTAGATCTAAGATGAGCTGGAATATGAACAAAAACAATGCATCCAAATACCTTTAGAGGTAGACCAGAAATTACCCTATTATCAGGAAAGGATTTTTTAGGCATGCCGAAGGAGTGATATACTACAGCACATGGGTAGGCATTCTATTAATAAGGTAACAAGCAGTTAGAATAGCATGCCCTAATCTAAGATGCCAAAGCATTATCACGCACGGGGATTGAACTAGTACTACCACTCAAGCCCTAAACTTGTTTATTGCTAAATAGGGTATCATCAAAATAATAAAGGCCATCGATCATCCTAGCAATACCAATCATCGCCCCCGAGTTCTGGTCCTGAAATTCACAGTGAGAATCAAAGAATATGATACGACAGCTAGAATCATAGGAAAATCTACCAACAAACAGAAAATTGCAAGTGAGTTTAGGAACATGAAGGACAGATTTTAATTCTATTTTCCAATAAATTCTAATTGAACCTACTCCTGCAATGGATGAAAGACTCCCATCTGCAATCCTAACCTTTTTATTATCCGAACAAGGATGATAAGATTGAAACAATTGAGATATACTGGTCATAAGGTCGGATGCACCTGAATCAATAATCCATTGTGCAAAGGCTAAAAAACTGGAATAGGCACTCGGCATATTACCTATTTGGGCCAAGGAACCAATAGAAGTACCGGATATCGGATTGGATTTCAGCAATTGAAGAAGTTGATCCATCTGCTCTGAACTTAGAACATTGGTCTGGGCTTCATTTGCTCTAGGAATCACTTGGTTGTTTCCAGGTCCAAGTTTGTTGCTCTTCCAATTTGCTGGTTTTCCATGTAGTTTCTAGCAGGTTTCTCGGGTATGGTGTGGCTTCTTACAATAGTCACACCATACTTGAGATTTTTGATTGGGATATGATCATTGTACAAAGGCATAAGCAACAACCAAAATAGTACGATTAGCAACAACCAAAATAGTAGGATTAGCAGCATCAGCCCTTTTTTTCTTTAGCATAACATTCCGACAACAATCTTCACATCTCACTTCAGAAATACCTCTCCGATTGGAGGCAAAGGTTGTCTACTAAGAATCCTCCCCTTGACCTCATCAAACTCATCTTTGAGTCCAACCAAGAATTTAAAAATTCTAGCATTTTCCACCATCTTCTTGTTGTAGTTGCAATCACCAGGGCTCTTCCATTCATAATCATTGAATAGATTCAAGTCCTGCCACAGTTCCTTTAGGGACATTAAAATACTTAGTCACACTATCTTCCCCTTGTTGGGTCATGCCAATTTTTTGCTGCAATTCATAAATCAAAGAATAATTTTCCAGGTCAGAATACATCTGACTAACATTATCTCAAAGTTCTTTTGCAGTAGGATAGCACATGTAATTAGCACTAATATCTTCATCCATTGCATTCACAAGCCAAGCCATAATCATGGAATTTTCAGCATCCCATATAGCATATGATGGGTCTGCTCTGTCAGGGGCCTTGGTTTCACCAGTAAGGTACCCAATCTTACCTCTCCCGTGGATATACATTCGAACTTACTAAGACCACCTCAAGAAGTTGGCTTCATTGAGATGGATATTTGTGATTTGGACTGAATGGGATTCAGTATGGGCTACTTTGGTTTCAGTTTTGGTGTTGACCACAGGTTCAAGTCTGGCCATGGTAGAAGTTTCAGAAATTTCAGACATAATGGTGGCTGAATAGGGTTAAGGCAATAAGGCCTAGGTTTTAGAGGCTATGACTGCCAAAAGGAAAAGAAAACCAGGTTCTGATACCATCCAGAAGTGGAGAAGAATCGAAATAGTATTTCTTATTATTTTAAAATAAGGTACAATCTGAATGTCTTATAGACTACAAGTATAATCTAAAAGGAAAGAATAATAAAGGAAAGAATAACATGGAAAGAATGACAATTGCTAACAAATATCCTAGAATATCTCCTACAAATATATCCTAGAATATCTCCTAAGAATATTTACATAATTATAGAAATTTCTCCTAAAATCAAGGACAGTTGACTGGATAAATTTGGAAACTTTCCAATTATGTGACGTCCTACTATGAAATGGTTGTAAGGAGGAGATTCGTATATCCACTGCATATTGTAAAGGAGAGCATAATGCATAAAAAGCTCTTGCCATCATTAAAAGGGGGAGAATGTTCATGTTAGGTATTGGCAAGTGTCAAAACTTATATGTTTGACTAATGCATGATGATTTAACAGTTGTAATTACAGATGCTCGGACAGACAAACCTGCAGATGCTTTGACAGAGGTATTTAAAGATGCATTGACGGATGCAATGACAGATGCATCAACAGATACATTTACAGATGAATCAACAGATGTCCATTTTAAACACACGATTATAATAAATTTATTGTATTTAGATTGATTTGAATATATTTCCTATATTATAACTTGATTACAATCTCAATTAGATTTCTTATTAAGCTAATGACAACAGCTTTAATGAATACAATTCAAATTTAAATTTTGGTTTGACTTGACATTATTGAAGTTACTATATTCACGAAAGATCAAATCCTTGGAATTCAGTGAACTCTAGGATTCCATATCTTGAAGGATTTTTTTGGACATGGAAATTAAACCAAAGCTGGTTTGACATTGGAATTACTATATTTTTGGAAGTTCATTTGTCTTGGAAGGTCCAATGCTTAGAAAATGAGCTTCTACTTATCTCACAACCATAGTAGTTAAAAGCGCGCCTCAGGCGCAAGGCGCAGTGAGGCGATGAGTTCGCCGCCTCATATCAGGTGAGGCGAGGCGACCTGCAAGAGGCGAGACGAGGCGAGACGAGGCGCAGTGAAGCGCGAGGCGCAGTGAGGCGCGCCTTGGGTATTTTTAAGCCATTTAAAGGAGACAAACGAACAGAGCCCTAGCCCCTTTCGACCCTTCGAAGCCCTTCGTGAGTTCGTTTGCGAGCCTTTGAACCAGCCGGAAGCCTTCGCGACTTCGTCTTCGAGCTTCGACCAGGATCGTGAGTTCATCTTCGACATTTTGAAGAAGCACGACCTGCGCAACTTCGTTTCGAACCAGCCGGAGCCCTCGCGAGTTCGTCTGCCTGCCTTCGAAGCAGTCGTGAGTTCGTCTGACTGCCTTCGAGCACGACGTGAGTTCGTCACGTCGCCTTCAACACTTCGAACCTTTGTAAGTCTTCTTCTTCTTCTTCTTCTTCTTCTTCTTCTTCTGCTGCTGCTGTTGCTTGCGTCCCGCTGCCTGCTGCTTCTCTTCTCTTCTTCTTCTTCTTCTTCTTCTGTTGCTGCTTCTCTTCTTCTTCTTCTTCTTCTTCTTCCTGCTGCATGCTTGCTGCGTGCTGCTGACGGCTGCCTGCTTTTTTTCTTCTTCTTCTTCTTTATATGTAAGCTTACTGTTTTTTAATTTTTAATATTTAGTTTAATTAATGTAAGCTTATAAATTATAACTAATAACATAATATTTATTTTTTTCACAGAAATTTAGCTACTGTTTTTTAATTTATAATATTAACTTCAATTAATGTAAGCTTACAATTTATAACTAATACATAATATGTATATTTTTTACAGAAATTTAGCTACTATTTTTTAATTTATAATATTAAATTTAATTAATGTAAGCTTACAAATTATAACTAATACATAATATTTATTTTTTTTACAGAAATTTAGCTACTGTTTTTTAATTTATAATATTTAGTTTAATTAATGTAAGTTTATAAATTATAACTAATACATTATATTTATTCTTTTTATTGAAATTTAGGTACTGTTTTTTAATTTATTTGGAAATGCATTATGTAAGTCTTAAATTATAAATATATGATGCATTGTTTTTTCAGTTAGGATACGGGATACCAAGTCTAAAATCTTAAATGGATTCTAGTTCTGGATGTGAGGCCTCGTCAAAGAAAGATCCCGCATGGAAGTATGCACATTTGGAGGATCAAAAAAATAGAAATAATTTGACTTGCAATTTTTGTGCTAAAGTCACAAGGGGAGGAATATTTCGAGCAAAACAACACATTGTCGGAGGATTTCGAAATGTGAAAGAATGCTCTAAGTGCCCTACTCATGTACGTGAGGAGATTAAAGAGTATATGTTGAAGAAAGATATGGAAAAGGAGGAAAATGAGTTATTGCCCGACTTTGATGATATAGATCATTACGGTGAAAATGAAGAAGATGAAGTTCAAGAAATTGACATTCGTGGCAAGAGAGTGTTTACTAGTGATGGAAGTAAAAGATCATACCAATCCAACTTGAAGAAACCAAAACAGAAGGGGCCTATAGACTTGTTTTTTACTCCCGATCCAAAGAAAGCGATTCAAGCTAGGAAAGAAGGGAAGATGAAGCAAACATCAATAAATGAAGCGTGCAAAAAAGAACTTAGAAAAAAGGCAATGGGAGATTTTGCTAGGTGGATGTATGATGCTGGGATACCATTTAATGCTGTACGTTTGAGCAGCTTTGCAGTGGCACTTGAATCGATTGGACAATATGGTCCTGGAATAAAGCCACTTAGCTATCATGAAGTGAGAGTTCCTTACCTAAAGGAGGAAGTCAGTCGAATGAAAGAGTTGTTGAAGGTCCATAAGGAGGAATGGACAAAATATGGCTGCTCAATTATGTCTGATGGTTGGAGAGATTCAGTTGCTAATAAAGACATAATCAACTTTTTAGTGAACTCTCCAAGGGGATCAGTATTCATCAAGTCTATTGATGCTTCTAATATTGTCAAGAATGCAGATAGAATGTATAGATTACTTGATGAGATGGTCGAAGAAATTGGAGAATCAAATGTGATTCAAGTGGTAACTGACAATGCGTCAAACTATGTTGCAGCAGGTAAGAACTTATTTTTAGAACTACTTTCTATAGTGTATATATTGTTTATTTTAATATTTTAATGGCTTCATTCCTTGATTTTTCAACAGGGAGATTGTTGGAAGCAAAGAGGCCACATTTATATTGGACACCGTGTGCTGCTCATTGCATTGATTTAATTTTGGAGGATATTGGGAAGATGTCTTCGATTCATGCAACTTTGAAAAGGGCAATTTTTTTGAATGGCTATATCTATAATCGTGTTGGCGTTGTCAACTTGATGAGACAATTCACTGGAGGAAAGGAGTTGCTAAGACCTGCAGTTACAAGATTTGCAACTGCCTTCATCACTCTTCGTTCAATCCATCTTCAAAAGAATAACTTGAGGAAGATGTTTACTTCTGAAGATTGGAATACTACTAAATGGGCAAAGGAGGCGGCTGGCAAAAGAGCAGCTGCTATTGTTTTGATGCCTACTTTTTGGAGTACCATCGTTTATGCTCTTAAGTTAACAGGTCCACTTGTTCGTGTACTCCGTTTGGTTGATGGGGAAAAGAAGCCTGCAATGGGATATATTTATGAAGCAATGGATAGGGCTAAGGAAGCCATAGCTAAGGCTTTTGGTGAGAGAGAGGATAAATTCAAGGAGGCATTTGAAATTATTGATACGAGGTGGGGATGCCAACTCCATCAACCGTTGCATGCAGCTGCACACTACTTGAATCCAGAATTTTTCTATTCAAACCCCAACATTTTGCAAGATGAAGAAATTATGTCGGGTTTGTACAAATGTGTTGGAAGGTTACTGCCAACTATTGAAATGCAAGATAAAGTTTCAAATGAGTTGGAAAAATACAATGCCGCTAGTGGCGTCTTTGGAATTAGTTTGGCAGTGAGACAAAGGAAGACAAAAGCACCAGGTAAAGTGGCATTTGTACTACCTCTTCATTTTTGAAAATTATTTTTGCTATTTACCTAGTAGGTATTCATTTAAAATTTATTTTATAACAGCGCAATGGTGGATGGCATATGGATCAACAACTCCAAACTTGCAAAAGTTTGCTATGAAAATTCTTAGCCTCACGTGTAGTGCTACTGGCTGCGAAAGAAATTGGAGCATATTCCAACATGTAAGTCATTAGTATATCATGGATTAATTATTAAAGAACAAGAACTACCAATCTACTGCTTTTTAGAATCATTATTAACCATATTACTGTAAACTTTTTGCAGCTTCATAGCAAAAGGAGAAATAGGCTATCCCAGCAACGCTTGAATGATTTGGTATTTGTGAAATATAATCGAACTCTGAGGCGTCGATACGACAAACGTGACACCATTGATCCCATCCTCCTGAAGGACATTGATGATAGTAATGAGTGGTTGATTGGTAGGATGGATGGTGATTCTGATGAGGATGATGAACTTGTGTTTGAAGATGATAATTTGACTTGGGATTCTGTTGCTAGAGCCGCTGGACTAAATAACCCCCCGCATCACACTAGATCAAGAATAAGTACAAATATGCCATCATCGTCTAAAGGAAGAGGAAGAGCTTCATCTAGTAGTGCAACCACTGCTAGGGGTCGGACCACAATGTTGGAACTTGTAGATGAGGATGAAATCCAAGTGGATAATGCAGAGGAGACGGAAGAGGAAAAAGATGTTGGAGAAAACAGTTCTAATGATGAAGAGGAAGATGATGATATCTTCACCGACCTAGTTGATGATGAGTGATGAGTGATGATTGAGGAGGATTTTTAGATTTTATATTTTGAAATCTTTTATTGTACTCTTTTCTTTTGATGTTGAACTATGTTGAATTGTTGAGGCTTTTGGGTTTTGTCTTGGCAATTTTATTAAATTTCCAATTTTTTTATTGAATGTTTTGACATTTTAAATTCTAATATGACTAGATATTCACATGTTCATATATAAATTACCCCAAATAGATATTTTACACCATTTTAATAATTGTGCGCCTCACCTTCGTGAGGCGCGCGCCTTCGCCTCGCGCCTCGCGCCTCGGCTTCAAAGACCCTTTGCGCCTCGGCTCGCCTCGCGCCTCTGACTACTATGCTCACAACAAAATAAGAGGGTGAGTTTACAAATGATTTTGTAAACGCAATCAGAGATAAGCTTACAGATGTGATTGCAAACACACTTGCAGATGCACTGGCGAACACTGCAACACGCTACTACAACTCACTAATCCGTTTGATTTATTTCCTCTTAAATATAAACTGTGATTGCTCCTTGACAACGATATTAAGCGTTCATATTTTGAATGAAGAAGACAAGAAGGATTTGACAAATTGGAGGTTCCATATTCATAGATGATTAAATCCATGAAAGCAAGTTTTTCATAAACATGGAACCTTCTAACCATTGGACATTTATTGCAAGTTCAAAGTTGCGAATCGAAGAAGGCTCTGCATCATCTATAAATTGAGCACAACCTGCTTGAAGAAAATCAATCGAAATACACATCTTGAAGGAGCTTTGACTACCATCCTAGTTGAGCTAACTGTCATTGTATTTCTCAAAATGTTCTTCATTGATACATCTTCCTAATAGGTTGGGACTTCATTAAGTCTTTCTAAGCTCACGAATTCTGAATTTCACTCTATGTGAGCTAGCAAAGACCTTGGAGGTTTTATTGTTCTTGTTATTTCTTGTTATAGGGTGCAATCCTGATAGGGTTCTATTGTCCCCATGGGGGCTGTTTTGTCCTTAAAAGGTGAGGGTTGTGTTGTCTCTGTTAGAGCTGTGTTGTCCCTGGTACTAAGGCATGAGTTGTTGGTTGTGTTGCCCAACAACATTAGGACGCGCATCCTGGTTGATAGATGTTAGGTGTTCTACTTTTTTTTTTTGTTTTTTTTCCAGTAGAAAAAGAAATTCATCAAATAAAGAAAGAATGTGCAATCAGGGGAGAAGACATCTCCTCAACAAAATCTGAGAATCCCCAGAAAAATAAGAAGGAAAACACAAAAACAGCAAACTCAAATCAGCAAGCCCTTAGAAGGGACTTCCAATCCCACTGAACATCTATGAAAAACATCCCCTTAAAATTTCCATTGCCCACACACCACAAAGAAGCCATAAAAAGCACTTTCTCCCACACCAACCAATATGGAATCTTCTTCCCTAAAAAAATGCATAGATTACGTAAATAAAGCACAATTCCATAAAGCAATACCTTCCTTCCTCCTTCCAAACCCCACAAAAGATATTTCCAAGAACTCCTCCACTGTTCTCAGACAAACCCAGCTTTCTCCAAAATAATTAAATAACTTATTCCAAACCTTCCATGCAAAACCACAATGCAAGAAAAGATAAGAAAAAGATTCTGAACAATCAAAACAAAACATACATACATCAGGGGATAAAGCATTTAATGGTCTCCTCATCTGCAGCAAGTCATTAGTATTTATTCTATTAAGCACAACCAACCAAAGAAACGCTTTGATTTTATGGGGGATTTTGACCTTCCAAAATGCTTTGTAGAGTGGAAAGGAATGATTAGTACTGACAAAGAAATCAAAGAGAGATTTGAAAAAACACCCGAGGAATCCAACCAAGATCAACTATCATCCTCGAACTGCATCCTACAATTGTTCAGATAACCAACAAACAAGATAACTCAATGGTTTCCTTAACATTCAAGGCTCTCCTAAAACAAAAATCCCAAGGTAGAAGACTGCTCGAATCTACAATAAAAGAAGCAATGAGATCATTTTGCCCAGAGCTCAAATGAACTAACTGAGGAAAAGAGGTGGCCAAGAAAACATTCCCCAATCATATGTCTTTCCAAAAATGTATGTTGCAACCCTTACCCATCTCAAATTTGGTGTGGGGAATAAAGAGAGGACAAATCTAGGAAATAGCTTTTCACAAGTTTTCCGAAGAATATCTAGAGCCTAAATTAGTATATCCCACCCATTCCCATCAAGTCCAATTTTACTTCTGATAACTTCATGCCACCAAGAGGAAACCTCTAACAGGCACCACCAAAGCCAATAGGCCAACAGAGTTATGTTCTTGGACACCAAATTTCAAAGACCCAAACCATCCTCTTTCTTAGTCTTACATACCACTTCCCAATTCACTAAGTGATCCTTAAAACCACCTACCCTTGACCACAAAAAATCTCTCATAATTCTTTCAATTTACTAGAAACTCCCTTGGGTTATAAAAATAGACAGAAAATACAACGAAATACTAGAAACACATGCCTGAGTTAGAGTAATCCTCCCTCCTTGAGAAAAAAGGAGCTCCCTTCCACCTGTCTAACTACTTGGACACTCTCTCCACCATCGGATCCAAAAATTAGTTACTCTAGGATTGCCATCCAAAGGAACCCCTAAATAGAACATGCCATGCCAACTCTGCGCACCCAACTTCCAAGGCTAATTCCCTAACACTCTCTATAGACATGTTAATGGTCACAATTCCACTCTTTCCCAAATTAATCTTCAACTCTAATACCTTTTCAAAAATTCAAAAAAAAACCCACTATATTTAGAACAGAAGACTCATGGTCCTCAGGAAATAAATAGTACAAGCCGCAAACTGAAGGTGAGAAACCATAATCTCCTTCCTGCCCACTTTAAGACCTTTCACTAAACCTCTATCCACCACCCTATTAACCAACCTACTCAAAACATCTACCATCAACACAAACAAAAATGGAGAAAGGGGATCCCTTTGACTAATCTCCCTCATGTCCCTAAACCAAGATTTAGGCTCACCATTCACTATCACCGCAAAATTCACATTAGGCATATACCCTCACATCTATTAACGCCATCTTTCTCCAAACCGTTTCCGCATTAAAATCGTATCTAAAAAATTCCAACTCATTCTATCATAAGCTTTTTCAAAATCCAATTTAAAAACAAGCTCCTTCTTCTTCCTTCTCTTGATATCCTCAATGGTTTCATTAGCAATCAAAATTGCATCCACAATCTTTCTTCCCCCCACAAATGCACTCTAGGCCTTAGACATAGTCTTATCAAGCACATATAACCTATTAGCTAGCACTTTGGTGATTATTTTATAAACACTAGAAACTGAGCTAATTGGTATATAATCAGAAATCTTGATGGACCTATTTTTCTTAGGCACCAAAGCAATATAAGTAAATTAGTACTCTTGCTAAGAACACCCCATTCCAATAAAATTCATTAAAAACCTTCATATGGTCGTTCTTCACCACTAGCCCACAATCTTTATAAAAAGCTAAATTAAAGTCATTCGGCCTAGGAGCTTTATCCCTCTTCTTCAAAAGTCTCACTAACCATGCTATCTTATCATCAGGCAAAGGATCTGACTCTAATCCTTCCACCATCGGTCTACTATCATCCTCCTCAAAATATAGATTATAATAAAAAAATTTGTGATCACCGAAGCAATTCTATTAGAATTCGTGATCATAAACAATCCACCTCTATCTCCCTTTCTCATTTTTCCATTAGTCATCCTATGAAAAAAATTTAAAATTACAATCTCCATCTCTAACCCACTCAAACTTCATCTTTTGCCTCCAACTTCTTATTTCCTTACAGATCAGCTCTACCCACTCATACTTCATATTTTTCCTCTAACTTCTTATTTCCTTAAAGATCAGCTCTTCCAATTCATTTTTTAGAGAAACCTTTTTAGCCTCTTCTTCCCTTAAAAGTGTCACTCCTTCTTCCTTTCTGTCTAACTCTTCCAAATCTCCTATAATAGTTGACTTTTTAACCCTAATATCTCTGAACACATCCCTATTCCATACTTTTAGTTTATCTTTCAACCTCTTCAACTTCTTCATAAATGTAAACCCCCCCCCCCCCCCAAAACCCCTTTCCACGTCCTCACTCCATGAATCCCTAACCAAGGATTGAAAAGAGCCATGGTCTAACCACATATTTTGGAACCTAAATGGGGTGGGGCCCCAAGTAACTTTCCTAGATTCCAATAGTATAGGGAAATGATCAGACATGGATCTAGCTAATACTACTTGAGAAAGATTAGGAAACTTCTTCTCCCACTCATTAGAAAACAAGAACCTATCAATTTTACTAAGTGTACTAGTATTAATCATAGTAGAAATACTCAAACAAGTTAGTTTAAGGAGTGGACATAGGTCAAGTGACTGTACCACAATAAACCTTGTGCGGCACTCTCATCTCCTTCTCTCTTTCATGTTTTGATTATCCTCTCTAATTTCTTTAATTCCTTAATTGGCCAAAATCATACTTGTCATAATCACTTTACTTAAACTCACATCTAATTTATCTTGACTTGCCCTGGATGAGTTCAAGTTAATTGTCATTGTTGCAAATAAACAACAATATTTGAATCAATTTTGAGTTTTGAAAATCACCTGATTCACCCCCCCCCCCCCTCTTGAGTAGGGGTGAGCAAACGGTCGGTTCGACCAAATTCGGGTAATTAACCAAAAAATTCGGTTAAATAATACCATTAACCGAACCGACCGAATTGGAGGAGGAAACCGAACCGAACCCGACCGATTTAACCGAAATTATTTAAAATTGATTATTATAAAAAAAATTAAAAAACCAAATCCAGCTTAATTATATACCTTATTTATTAATTTTATTAATAAAAATGATATTTTACGGGGTGGAAGAAGAAGAAGAAGAGGACGAGGAGGAGGAGGAGAAGGGGAAGAGTTACTGGGGTGATGGGGTCTGGGTTTGCACGGCAAGCTGGTGGCTGAGACGCTGAGGGCCGAGAGGCTGGACTCTGGAGAGCCGAGCTGTCGAAGACTCGAAGAGGCTAGAGGCTAGAGGGGATTTGTCGACTCCGAGAGGCGAGAGGTGGTCCGATGGAAAGCTGCGAGCCTACGGGGCAGATCGGCAGAGCGCAGAGAAAGTGAGAAACCTAGCCCTAACTCTATTCCCCAATCCCCACTGCGAACGAAGACCTTTTTCCCCCCAGGCCCCAAGCCCGACTGCCGTTCGGCGTTCAGTGCGTTCACTGAATCACTGCCCGCCCCTATTATATATTACATTAAAAATGCAAACTATTAGTAATTCGATTAATCAGTTAACCAATATTTTTTTTATCGTTAACCGAACCGAAACTGATTAACCAAAAATTTGTAGAATTCTAACCAAACCGACCGAACCGGGTTTTTTTCCCAAACCGAACCGACCAATTTCGGCCGGTTAATCCGGTTAATTCGGTTTTCACCGAATTATGCTCACCCCTTCTCTTGAGTGCCTAACCAAAATAACATATTCTATCCCCCTAGCAAAAATTCTCGCTCTTTCTCTCTCCCACCTCCCTCTCTCTTTCCTTCTTGTGATCTGATCCTCTCTTTAGCTCATGCATAAGAAGCTAAGGAACCTTATGCCATAGACTATGGTGAATCATTCGATTCAGATTGAAGGAAAATCCTTTGATCTGCGTTTAGAAAATATCAAGGAGATTTCTTCTTTGCTCCTAGTTGAAACTAATGTTGCTCAAAACAAATGGGTTAGGTTGTCTAAGGAGGCAACATTCTAGTTCGTTGATGTGTTGTTGGTCTTTAGCTAGATAGAAAGGGGTCATTAGAGCATTCAATTAGGTGGACCAAGATGGGAAAGTTTTCGGAGTTAGGGTTAGGGTGGAAAGGAAGGAAATTTACAAAATTCATTTCTAGCAGTGCAAAGGCCACGGTGGAGAAATTTTGCAAACAATTTTTGCGAGATTTCTAAGGACTTTTGGAAGGGCTCTGTTGGTCCAATTGCAGATGACCTTCACGTTCTAGGTCGTGGAGTCAAGTGGTGTCGGAAGACAAAAAAAACAAAGGTGTGGATCACAGTAATCAATCTCTTTCTCGAAATCTAGGTATGATGGCTAGGAGAGAAGAAAAACATTGTCTATGTGAAGGAATTGTCGAATAATTGGGTAAAATGGAAGACCTAACTTCAATGGCCCTCTATTTATAATACATGTCAAGTACAATACCAATGACCATAATACCCTTACTAACCCATACTAACATAACTCTAACACATAATAATAATGCTACATGACTAAATAACCATTAACACTTCCCCCCCCCCCCCCTTCTCAAGCTAAAGCGTACATATCATATGCTCCTACTTGTTACAAATGAATTTCATATGCGCACCTCCCAAGGCTTTGGTGAACAAATCAACAAGCTGAAACTCAAACTTCACATGAGTGGTTGTTATCAGCTTTTGTACAAGTTTCTCCTGAATAAAAAGGCAATCAATTTCAATGTGCTTTGTCTGCTCATGGAAGATCAAGTTGGAGGCAAGGCAATATGAACAACAGCTCGATTATCACACATCAACTCCATTGGCTAAGAATGTGGAAAACCTAATTCTTTCAATATGTTCTTCAACCATACAAGTTCACATGTAGTGTGCGTCCTAATTTTACATTCTAACTTCGTACTTGACCTGACCATCACAATTTGTTGCTTACTTTTCCAAGACACCAAATTACTACCGACAAAGATACAGTACCCAGTTGTGGGTCTTCAATCAGAAAACGACCCGGCCCAATCTGCATTTGTATATTCATAAATATAAGTGTGCCCCTGATCCTAATATAAAAGAGCTCTCTCTGGTGCACTTTTAAGATATCTCAAAATGTGAATTACTGCATCCCAGTGACTTGTTCTCAAGTAATCGAGAAACTAACTCACAATATCTAGTGTGAAGGATATATCTGGTCGAATGACTAAGATAATTCAACTGTCCAACAAGTCTCCAATACCTACCTAGGTAAGGCAACGAATCACCCATATATCGCACTAACTTACTATTGGGATCCATGGGTGTATCAACAAGCTTGGATTCTAACAGCCCCATCTCATCTAAAAGATCAAGAACATACTTCTTCTTTGACAAGACAATTCCCTTCCAAGATCTTGATACTTTTATGCCTAAGGAGTACTTTAATGGTGTCCCAAGTATTTGGTCTGAAACTTACTTTATAAGAAAATCTTTAAGCCCTCGATGCCTCAATCATCGTCACTAGTCCACATACACAATAAGCAAAATCCTGCAATATGGAGTATAACGATAAAATACAAATGATCTACTACACACCGTTAGAGGCCAAACTCAAGTACTACCACAATGAATCAGCCAAAATCATGCTTTGGGAGATTGCCTTAATTCATATAATGATTTCTTAACCTGACACACTAAGCCTAGCTCCCCCTAAGCAACAAACCCAGGTGGTTGCTCTATATATACCTCCTTATGAAGATCACCATGTAGGACAGCATTCTTCACATCTAATTGTTGTAGAGACCGATGACAAGTAGAGACTAAAGAGATGAACAAATGTACTGAGGCAAGTTTAGCGACCGGAGAGAATGTGTCTAAATAATCCAAACAGTACACCTGAGTATATCCCTTGGCAACAAGGCAAGCCTTCAAAGGAGCCATAGAACCATCAAGATTGACTTTCACATTGTACACTTAACGATAACGAACTACTGACTTATCAGGATGGAAAGGTTCTGAATCCCAAGTATCATTATCATGCAACACACACATCGTTTCAACCATTGCAATCCACCCAAAATGGGATAGGGCTTCAGAAATTGATTTTGGAAAAGCAGCAGAAGACTGAGTACTAAAAAAAACAATAATACGAGGGTGACGAAATCATAATAAATAAAAATAGAGATTGGATGTTGGGTACAAATGCGTTTACCTTTCCGAATAGCTATAGGAAGATCAACATCATGGGAAATAAAATCATCTGACGAGGGAACTACAGGTGTAGTAGTAGAAGCTAAAGGAGGCTCTCCTCCCTTGAGTTGTCATGTGTATACTTGCAAATTGGGATGACCCTAGCAATGAGAAGGACTCAAACTAGATGAAGACGTAGGAGGATTGGGCACAGATAATAGGTTGGGATCTGGAAGGCAATGCAAAGGAAGGGACTCATCAAGGTCAACATAACTCAAGGAATTAGACTAGTATGGTGTAAACCCAAAAAAGGTGACATCAACAGAAACAAAGAATCGATGTAAAGTATATGTATAACATCTGTATCCCTTTTAAGTATAGGAATAGCCCAGAAAAATACATTTGATAGCACAATGATCCAATTTACTCGTTCCTGGAGTTAACTGATGGACAAAGGACACACATGACATAACCGAATATACGAGAACGAAAGGAGAAATAAGGAGCCTTAGGGAAGATGACTGAATATGGGATTTTACCACAAAGGACAGGGGATGGCATTTTATTAACAAGGGAACAAGCTGTGAGGATAGCATCACGCCAAAAACCTTGGGGCATTCATTTGATATAATAAGGTGCGAGTGACTTCAACAATATGTTTGTTTTTCTGCTCTACAACTCCATTTTGTAATGGAGTGTGGGCACAAGAGGACTACGAGGATCATAGCAGAATTAGTCATATAGGTAGTGAATTGGGTATAGAGGTACTCCTCAGCATTATCACTACAAAGTATCCTGACTAGCGTATCAAATTGAGTCTTTATTTGAGAACAGTAGACATAAAGAATTAAACAACTCATAAAAGTCTTTCATTAAATATAACCAAGTGATCTTGGAGTAGCCATCAACAAATATAACAAATTACCGAAACCCCAAATTCAACGTGACACAGTGTCACGGTCCGCCTTTTTCACACCGTTGTGAAGGGCCGTGCGGCGCTAGCTAAAGCACTCTTGCTTAACTAGCCAGCCTTTTGTTAACCAACATTCATCCACGAAGCACTTTCATTAACATTCAATCAGATAGCAGCGGAAATAATAATCAATTCATGAAAGCCGTGGCAACCAAGCAGTAATTGAAGCAAACGTAATTCATTAACAAATCCTCCGTTGACCTATTGTACTTAGCGAGGGAGGCAAGTAGGCTAAGCACGTTGACAATTGCTAGTGAGTTTTACAATGATTGATGAACACTCACCCTCTCCTAAAGAGCTTTCTAGACCATTCTCACTCTGTCACTAGGAAACATCAAAGTGACCGAGGAGTCATACTGCCTTATTTGGCTTACAATGAAATAAATACTAGAAAATAACCCTACACTAGTATTTACATGATGGGAACCCATCCCAAACACACAAGATAAGCGGTCATAGGCAAGCATAATGCCCTGAACAAGCTTAGCCCGTGACACACAGCTAGGACCCTAAATATTGAAATGAACTAGCATTAAAGGACTAACCATCCATTTGTCGACCCGGGAAGCAAAGGGAACACAATGATGCTTTCTCAATTGACAATAGTCACATTCAATATTAGACAGAAAACTCAATATGGGAACTAGCTATTTCAACTTGTCCAAGGATGGATGACCAAGGCGACAATGGATTTGAAGTGATGTAGCTGCAGCTGTGCAAGCAATGGGAGGAGAAAGTTACTCAAAGTAATAAAGCCCACGAACCTCATGTCCTGTGCCAATTATCTTCCTCATCTTCAAATCCTAAAGAACCACAAAATCAAGAAAGTAAGTGATAGAACAATTTAGTGACCCTTTGTAGGCTTACTAACTTACATGAGATTGAAAGCGGATTTAGCAATATTTAAAACAAAGGAAAGAGAGATTGGATGAGTAGGATTTATTGTTCCTATGCCCTTAATAACAAAAGTGGACCCATCAGCAAGAGTAACTTGAGGTATATTTTTAGGGCACTGGAGAGCATAAAAGAAGTTGATTGCACCTACTATATGGTTAGTGGCAGCAGAATCGATAACCCAAGGGCTAGTGGGAAAGATATCAAATGACATAGAGACTATAGGGTTACCAATCTGGGGCAAAGGATGCAATGTGATAAGATGCTTGTTGAGACAATTGATATTGTAGAAACCATGAATACTCCTCTAATATAGGCATAGTATGCAGTTCACTAAAACAAGTGACTTATGAGGGAACCATACTTTTGGGATTTGCAAACTCCATCCCAACACAAACTTAGAACCAATGACAACAAGATTAATTGATGGAACAATCAAAACAATCACGAACAAGGTGACCCACCATGAACGAGACAAAAATAAATCAGTACGAGGCTCCCACAGCACCAAGAAACGAACACACAACACTGGAACAATTGGAGAGGTGAATCTATAACACTAACACGGAAAAATCACCAACTTATATAACACAGCCACAGCCTTGCAAAAACAGCTTATGAACACTACCACTGCTCCAAGAGAGTCACCAATGACCTTTACTAATGCCGAACAACAACTAACGAATTACCACGAGTGCATGGCCAAAACAAAGATTGGATCTTTGAGCAAAACACATGCCCAACAGCTTGATATTTTGATCTATGGAAGGAATTCGAACATTGAATCAAAAACACAGCAAATCCCACTGTTTAAGACCCAATAAACTCAACAACCATTGACAAACAGCTTCACAAAGCATCAAACAACCATTCCTTGGGTGCTGCACATAAGAAATTAAAAAAAGGTAAAATCTTCAGACAAAAAACATTATGAAAGACTCCATTAATATGTTTATTAAGGGATTTGATCACTGCTGGATGATTTCAAGTCAAAAACATGCCTGAAAATAGCTTCACACGCTGGCGCATGGTGTCAGCCCTGGCAGCCTTCGACCGGTGCATGAGGGCATGTGGGGCACTGCCTGACGATGGGATTTCAGTGGGGCGCAAATCGGCAGTGTCTATGGATGACTATGCTGTTGCTTTTGCAAAATCGATAGTAGTTCCTAAACTGGCAGTATTGCCCAGGAAATTTCCAGCGATGGGTCTGCCGGCTGGCAGCTGCTGGCTGTTTTCTAGGGCTATAGTCTTGCTTGAAATTCTTCTATGATGGTAGACATGCAGCAGATTTAGTGTTTTAGTCTTCGGTTTTGATGGTGGTTGTAACAATTAGGGTTCAGGTTTCAAAATTATGCTCTGATACCTCGTTATCTCATTCCAAGTTATTTTAGGCCTACCCCTACCTCTTTTCATGCCAAAAAAAATAATTAATTCACTCCTCCTCACAGGTGCTCTACTAGGTCTGCGTTTCAAATGCCCAAACCATCTAAGCCACCCCTCACTTATCTCGTTTTCAACTGATGCTATGCCTAAATTATTGCGTATATGCTTGTTTCTTACTTTATCTTTTAATGTTAAACCACTCATCCACTTTAAACATTCGCATTTTAGAAACTTTTACTTTTTGTACGTGTTTCTTAGTTGTCCAACATTCTAAACCATAAAGCATAGCTGGCCTTATAACCATCTTATAAAACTTTCCTTTTAATTTTAAAGAGTATTCTATGATCACACAACATACCTGATGCGCTCCTCCATTTCACCCAACCTATTTTAATTCCATGTACTCCATCTTCTTCATTTTCCCCTTCAACTTGCATAATAGATCCAAGATCTCTAAATCTATTAGTGCTATTAATCTCTTGATTATCAAGTTTAATCTTCTCATCATTATTCCTTACATTACTGAAATTACATTTCATATATTGTCCTATTCCTATTTATCCTAAACCCTTTAGATTCTAATGTGGCTCTATAAAGTTCTAGCTTAGATTCCACTCCACTCCTACTATTATCAATCAACACGATATCATTTGCAAGCAACATACACCAAGTGATCTCATTTTAAATATTCCTAGTAAGTTCATCAATTACTAAAGTGAAAAATATATGGACTCAAAGTAGAACTTGATGTACACCTATTATGATTGGAAAATCTCTAAATTCCCCTCCTACTGTCCTAACGAGAGTCACTACTTTACCATACATATCCTTAAAAATCTCAGTATATCTACTACAAACCCCCTTCGTTTCTACAACCCACCAAAGAACTTCCTTAGGTAGTCTATCATATGCTTTCTCTAGGTCAATAAAAACGATATGCAAGTCCCTCTTCTTTTCGCTAAACTTTTCCATTAAACTTCTTAAAATATAAATAGCTTCTTTTGTTGATCTCCTAGGAATAAAACCAAATTTATTTTCTAAAATCTTCGTTTCTAGTCGTATTCTATTTTCAATTACCTTTCCCATAATTTCATCGTACAACTCATAATCTTTATTCCACAATAGTTGTTACAATTTTGAATATTGTCTTTGTTTTTGTACAAAGGTACTAAAGTACTTTTCCTCCATTCTTCTAGCATTTTCTTGGTTTTTATAATAGTGTTGGATAGATTAGTTAACCAAATATTTCCTTTATCCCCTAAACATTTCCAAACTTCAATTGGTATTTTATTTGGTCTTATAGATTTCCCACTTTTCATCTTTTTTAATGTCACCTTAACTTCAAAGACTCTAATTTTGCGAATAAATCTCTTACTTTTACTCTTCTCCTCATTTGTCACTTCCAAGTTTAACCTTTCATTTTGGTTTTCATTAAACAACTTATCAAAGTATCTTCGCCACCTCTCTTTTATGTCTTCTTCTCTAATTAAGGACATTATCATTTTCGTCCTTTATACATTTTACATCACCTAAATCTTTGCATTTTCTTTTTCTAGCTCTAGCAAGTTTATAAATGTCTTTTTCTCCCTCTTTTGAATCTAGTTTAGTTGACAAAGAATCATAAGCTCTGTGTTTGGCTTCACTAATAGTCATTTTTGCATTTTTCCTCATTTCTTTATATTTTTCAAGATTTTCTTTATTTCTAGAATTTTTTTTATATTTTATACCAATTTATTTTTGTCTTTATGGCTTTTTGGACTTCTTGATCCAACCACCAACTTTCTTTAATACCCGAGTATCTTCCTTTGAACTCACCTAAAACCTTTTTTGCTATCCTTAGGATAGAATTAGCCATTTAGTCCTAACAGTATTTGTATCTACCTTATCCCCAAATGTCCAATCACACTCTTTGATCATTTTATCTTTGAATTTTACAATATTATCTCCCTTCAAGTTCCACCATCTAGTCCTCTCGTGTTGATTTATGTCACTCATCCTCTTCCATTTTTTAATATGTATATCTAATACTAAGACTCTATGTTGTGTAGCCAAACTTTCAGTTGGATAACTTTACAACCCTTGAAAGATAGACGATCCCCGTTCCTAATTAAGAAGAAATCTATTTGGCTTTATTATACCCACTCTTGTCGGTTATTAAGTGTTCTTCTCTTTTTATAAAGCAAGTTTTCAATACAACCAATTTGTAAGACATTGCAAAATCTAAAGACTGTATCAACGGCCTCATTTTTATCTCCATATCCATGGCCTCCATGTATCCTCTCATATCATATATTGTCCATTCCAATGTGACCATTCAAACCAACTCCTATGAATGTCATTTCAAAAATTGGTATCTCTAATAAAATACCATCCATATCTTCCCAAAATTGTCTTTTAAGATTTTCTGCTAAGGCTATTTGGGGAGCATACACACTAATGATGTTCACTATCTCCAGGCCTAAAGTTGTCCTGATTTTAATGATCCTATCCCCTAATCTTTTAACATCTACTACATTATCTTTTAGTTCTTTGTACACAATAATTCCCACCTCATTTTAATGCTTCTCTTTACTAGTGTGCCAAAATTCAAATCTTGAATTTTCAATTTCTCTCGTTATCTCTCCTACCCATCTCGTTTCTTGAAGGCAAATTAAGTTAATTTTTCTTCTAAATATTATTTCCACTATTTCCATACTTTTGTCGGCAAGAGTCGCTATTCCAAGTTGCTAATCTAGTCTTAATTTCTTGTGCTAACTTACTAACCCTCTCCCAAGAATATACTAACCCAGTCGATTCCCTTGACCTAGGTGAATTTGGTAAGAATTCATGATAATAAAATCTGACAAAGTTTTATGCTAGCAATCAGCTACCCAACACAACCCTGCTCCTTTATCCAGACTTGGGACCGACTATGTGTACAAGAATTTGTGTTACACAGGCGAAGTACATGTTTGAGTTTTCTTTTCTTTTTTCTTTTTTTTCTTTTTTTTTTTTTTTTTTTTGCAAACTTATTTCACATAGACAATTTTCTAAATCACACCCCACAACTAATAGAAACAACACATACAATACAATGCATTAAAAAAAATTTAATGCATACAATTTTGCGTGTAAATCCAAGCTAAACTAAAATTAAAAAAAAAAGTCATGCAATAGTACTTTTTGAAAAATTTTGTACATTCCAAGACTAGCAAATGAAAAACACAAAAACATTAAAATGCATATATTAAGCCTACAAATCATAAAAGCAAAATCTCCACTATTAACCAGCTATTGGGAAAAATAATAATAGTAATAAGAAAAGCAATAACAAGAGAGGAGAAGATCTCACCATTTGGCTAAAACTAAAAAGGTAATGACACATTGACAATAGCCTGAAAAATATTATTGTAAGTACCCCTTGGCACAGGAAATTTGATGTTGCTAACGAAAATCAATCGAAAAATATTTAAGCAACATGGGATTGCAAGAATTTTTCAAACTAAATTTAAGATTTAAATCCAAGAGTATTGAAGAAACATCCTCAACACATAAAATCTTTATTGCTTTTTCATGATTTTAGGGCTGAATCGCAATGAGAAACATCTAACTCACAAACTGTACAGATCGACGCATTCAGAACAAACAGCGATGCAGATATGGAGTTTCTGAGGGCAGGAATTCAGACATACAAAGAAGCTCAAGACTACAGGCAGATGAGGGCCAAGGGGTTTCATCTACAATTCGATCTCTTCTTTGAACAAGATAGCGTCTTCCATTGTGTTAAAGCACTTGAGGAAAAGATTTCGAAAGTTGATTCGTGAAAGTAGAAATGATCGCAAATCAAAGGAAGATCAAGATGATATGAACAGTTCAAATTAAAGGATCTGTGAGGAGGTTGATCTTGTCAGAAAGGAATTGAAATGGAAGGATGAATATCAAGTTTGTGATCTTCAATATGGAATTATCCGTTGCTAAGCTGTTCCCAAGGACTAGCAGAATCGAAATAGTGAAATTCTTGTTTCAATAGCGATGAAGAATTGCAATAAAGTATTTTGAATCCTTGGAAAGATTGAACAAGACCCAATTGAAGATTAGAAGCTCAATCGATGGAATCAGGAGGGGAAAGTAATTGCTGCAAAGGCGATTGAGAGAACTGGAGCACTTCAAATCCCAATTACTGTAAGACTCTTAGATCTTCCAATAAAAGAAAGTGCACTTGTGAATCAATAAAACTAAACCACAACTTTCCCTTCAAGATTCAACTCTTCGGTCCCAGAACCAGCCAATCCTATACAAGCTGCACACCAAACCACAGTAGAAGAAAACTAGTATCTTCTGAAGTGTGCACATGTGAATCAATGATAGGTGTCTGCCTCTATTTATAATATATGTCAACTACAATACCAATGACCATAATAACCCACTCACACTTACTAACATAACTTTAACACATAATAATAATGCTAAATGACTAAATAACCATTAACAAGTGTGATGCAACTGAAGGATCAAAGGTTTTGAAGTCAGGTTACATCACAGACCAATCGACATCAATTAATCAAAAGGTGAAGGAAGCTAGGGTTCCAACGGGAGTTACACTTCTCTCAAATGCAGCTAGAGTTGCATTTAGGGAGGAGATTGTGAAGCGGACTGGGCCAAGGGGGCATATTTCTTGTGTTGGACCTGGCCCAAATTATTAAAAAGGAGGCTTGTCTTTTTTAACAAATTGGGCCACTTATTTTAACAGGCCCAATGTTCAGGAAAGTCTGATTTGGATCTTAATTTAGAGTCAAAGGGAGCTTAGCCTTTGGGCTCTATGCAGATGGGCCTTGGTGGTAATCATGATTGTTGTTTGTGTAAGAGTGATCCAAGCACTTACTTGCTGGAAACCAAAAATGGGCAGGCCCAAAATACTTATCTAGAACACAAAGAACGAGTACTAGGAAGCAGGACCCTAGTCCCTTTGATAGCAAAATCCATTCCCAGTCTATTGCTCTCCAAGTTAGTAGTCAAACTTATCAAGTTTTGGAACAAGCTTAGAATATTAGCAGACCAGATTCAAAACAAGTACACGGGAGTAAAAATGCGACATTTTTTGTAGAGGGATTAAAAGGTGATATGGAAAAGAATAAATAATAATAAGAAGCCTTGCGGGGAAAAACTAATGGTTTTGGTCGAAATAATAATAGATTTGAGTGAAACAACGTTTATGCTCGTCGCAAGGTGGCTCTTATGGGTGCTAAGATGAGGAAGGTGAAAAGACAAAAAAAATCTCATATCACAGTGGCAAAGCTATTAAGGAGGGATTCTAAAGAAGAGCTTAACATGGCGGAAGATTTTCATGCTAAGAAGGAGGTTGGATGTAGTAATGGGGCAAGTAAAGAAAAGGAAGGAAAGAAGTGGGGGAACTTTTCAGATTCAAAAGTGATGATATTAGTGAGTTAGACGGTGGTGGGGGGTTGTTCTTAGATGAAATCCCAAAACAATATGGGTATGTTTCGAATGATTGTGAAAAAATAGGGAATTTATCATATGTTCATCCATGCCCATCAGACGGTTTGGAGGGAGTTTCTATTTTTTATTTTTTTCTTTAGAGGTTCTTTTTTGTTTTATTTGGTGGACTCATTACCCTAACTCATTGTATCCTCTAACCTTCCTACCTAATATGGCTTCATTTTTTATGAAAAAAAAAAAAAGTATATCTATATATATATACAAAAGAATCAGCTACAAATTTGAGAGCCTAATCATAATTTAGACATTTATAAATGATTTTATTTTAATTTGAGAAAATAAAATTATAGAAGAAGCCACCTAATGATTGAATTAGATATATCAAAATATAATATCATATGATGTACAAAATAAGGATAGCAACAAGAACAGGATACAAGCAAAATTTTCACAAATAACTTTAGTACCTCATTTTCTATGACAGCAATTCGCTTCCCATGTTGAGCAGAAAGAATATGATTGAGAAGGGTGGTCTGCCATTGTCAAAAATCAAATAAACAAATAAATATAAAGAAATCTGGAAAAGCAAAAACAATGATGCAAAAAGTTCGAGAATGAAAAATTAAAATGGAAAACCATTTCAGTTCTAATGTGATAGCCAAAGCAAAATTGAGCTACTGATTCTAACACGACAGAGATTCCCCTCTGGCACACCAAAAAAGTACACAATTATTCTATGATATTATGATTTGCCTTCAACAATTCCCCTTGGGTTTCAAACCAGACCAAGAATCAAAATCTCTGGCCTTTCCAGCTACAAAAAATGGACCATTTACCAATGAAGTTCCTAAGGTTTCATCAGTTTGGATGAAAAAAACAAAAAAAGTTTCCCTTTTCAAAATATAGTGTAAGAAAAACTTTTTCCAAAGCTAACTGAAAAAACTTGATATTGCATTCACATGCTTCACATTAGAATATTCATTGTCACGAATGGAGAATTGAACAAAAAAATTGCAGAAAGACGTCTCACAAAATACTTTCCATTGAAGAAGACTAGTCAGTGAAAAAACAATGCAGTGATTAACAAGTACCTAAATAATAAGTTAACATTCAATCCAACACATATAATCCTGCAATCATTGACCCAGAGATTAACAATATGTTTGGCTGCAGAGGATATGTATGAAAGGAGAAGAGAAGGAATTTGACATCCATATATTCCATAATTTCTCTGGATAAAGGAAGAAGATTTATTAGGCAGTGAACACAACAGAGAAGAAGAAATTCTCCACCAAAAACAAAAGCAAAGGTGAAAAGAAAGCTACAGTGGTCCCTACAAGAAATTACACTCTACAATGAAATAACTCCTAATAAATAATAATATTTTCAGAAACCAAGTTTGCAAGACAACTTATAATTAATAAATCCTAATATCAACTAATAATTTTTAGAAGTTATTTTTGTAGTATCAGCAATGAGAACGCTGACTTTGTTAAAATACAGAAAACACTATACATGTTGGACATTAATGTATTCTTCTAATTTTCAAAAATTCCCCAAAAAGAGACAAAGTCACCAAAGGACTTTTAGGAGGTAAATTGGTAGGCTAAAATCGAAAGACAAGATTAAGTTGTTGAACTAAAGAGTTAAGAAAAAAAGAATGACTTGTGAAAATTCGAACCATATTAATTAGGATCTGTAATCCAAGTTGATATTAGGAGCTTTAAAAAATCACCTTTTTTAAGGCATGAAAGTTACAGAAAGATCATGTTATTAACAATAAATATAAGATATCCAATTAAAAAAATATATATACAATATATGGACAATAAAGAGTAGGAGTATTTCACTCAATGATTGTGGTTCACCCTGTTGGAATTGGTGTGATCCCAAGAGGGGGGATGAATTGGGTTTTAGAAACTTTTCAACTAAATTAAACATTTACGCTGATTCACCACATATCAAGTCCCATTCAATGTACACACATGTATGTAAAATAATTTTAACAGTGAAAATAAACATACACGTGCGTAGTATATCTTATTTAAATCAAATGCGTGTATGCAAATAATTATGACATTAAACATTCATACACATGCTGAAATTTAAGTGCAGGAATTTAAATAAAATAGAGAGTGAATGACACACAGATTTGTTAACGAGGTTCGGCCAATACTGCCTACATCCCCGCCTTGGGCATACCCCCCAAGGATTCCACTAACCCTACTCACTTAAACGGGTGGAGTAAAAGCATTTTACATCCTCTCCTTACGGGATGAGGAAAACCCCAATTCAATTTCCGAGCTGAACCAAACCGGTCTCACTTACGGGGCAGAGACTCCCCAGTTCAATTCCGAGTTGAACCCAACCGTTTCAATAAAAACATTTTTGTACATATAATAATGTTTCTAAAATACAAGCAGAAATGTACACAATAAAACTCAAAATACATGCACTCTAATATGATATGAAATATGTTCAGTAGTAAGGATGCTTAATTACATTTAAAGTCGAATAAAAAATTTTCTCCAAAAAGATATTTCAATAATAATATAGGAGAACTTAGGATTTTGCTCTTTCAATAATTTTTGCACAAAAAATATATATGAATATATATATATATAAATGAGAAATATGTTCTTCAACAAAGATTTTTGCAAATAAAAGTGTTTGGAGAATCTAGGATTTTAAGTCCAAGAAAATGTTTGTGCAATAAATAATTTCTCCTGAAAAATATTTATCATGAAAATAATCGGGAGAAACCCAAGCTATATTCTCAAAAATGATTTTCAAAAATAAATAGTATGTGAGATAATAGCATGTGAATACAAAAATAAATGCCCATAACAAATATACTCTTTCACAAAATGATTTTGAAATGAATGAAAAATTTTGCAATAAGAATGGTTTGGGAGAACTTTGATTAACAAAGGGGTTAGAGAGAATTTGGAATTAATCAAAGTTGCTAATCAGAGTTATGGAATGGGTATTTATAGATTTTTTAGAAAATATGACTGTCAGGAACATATTAGTCATTTTAGAAAAGGTTTAAGTGAGGTTAATAAAATTTAACAGTGATTTTAACCTCAGTAAAATTCGCCAACCCGAGAAGGTTGGTCACCCGAACTTAAGGTTCGGTTGACCGAGTGACTGGGTTCGGTCGACCAGGAGAAATTTGAACTAGAAGGATGGTCGACCGGACTTGAAGGGTTCAAGGGCGATTTTCCAAATCCACGTGGTTCGGTCGATCGGGTCAATTTGAACTACAAGATTCGATCGACCAGGTGGTTGGCATTTCCCACGTGGGCGTTGGTCGACCAGATTGTTGCCCATATAATAATGGTCGGTCGATTGAGCGGTCAATTTGTTGACCCGGGGAGGTTCGGTCGACCAGGGCTTCCCTATATATATCTGGTCGGTCGACCGAGCGGTCAAAATGTTGACCCAGTGGGAGTTCGGTCGACCGAAGATCTCAGTATAACTGAGTGTGGTCGACCGAACATGCCACTTTAGGCATTTTCGGTCATTTTCTCTTTATAATGTTGTCTCTATTTATATGATGATTAACTTAATTTTAATAGGGCACATTTTTATGAAGTATAAGGAGTCCTAAGGACAATCTAGATCTTTTGAGCATATACCCTAAAAAATCCGGCATCGATCGACCGATCCCTAAGGTTCTGTGGCTCCCTATGGTCAATCTAAGGCCTATCTAAGCATACAAGACATATCATGCAGATGCATGCATTATATAAAAATTAAATGCATATACAAATTAAAATGAATGTCTTCATCTTTTGCTCTTTAGTCTTCATGGAATACACCAAAAAATATGATATTTATGTTCCTCCAGGCTTTCATGTCCTTTACCTCATGTGTGTGCTGAATCATGAACCTATTCAAAAACACTAAATGCACACATGAGATACTTGTATTTTGTCAGCATCAAAACAGGGATCGGACTCAAAAAGTCAACACGCCCCTTCCCCAGACCCCGCATACGTGGGTGCTTTGTGCACCGGGCTGCCTTTTTATACCCGATTGAAAAAAAAAAAAAAAAACATATGCAATATATGGACAATGCAAAATAGAATGGATACTTCTACTCGATGAAGTACAACACTTACAAATAAGATTCAATATACTTAATATAAAAAAAAAAACAAAATATAATATATTTGTAAAGTTGTATAGTCCATTAATTTGCCAAAAAGAAACCCATCAAAGAGATGCCTAGTCACCAAAAGATATTTAGGAGGTAGAACAGAAGACTAAACTTGGAAGACACCTACTAAGTCATGACATAGTTAAATGAAGGGGTTTGTAGAGAAAAATAGCTCACAAATTCAACAATAATAATTATAACTGTTAGTTCAAGGAGATAATTAGGATCTTAAAAAGTCATACTTCAATTTTCATACATGAAAGACACAACTAGACTGCATTAAGGATACATGTAAGTAATCCAACTTAAAAAATTTATAAAAATAAAAAATCAATAACATAAAAAAATGAAAACACAATACATTAAGGCTTCATATGCATTGATGACCTACAACCTAACAGCTTATGCTTTTAGGTAAGGTGGCAATCTAACATGGTATCTAGTTTCCTCAAGGTCATGAAGTCTATTTGTGTCCATTTATCATCAATTTGTCAAAATTTTCTTATTTTCTCATAACGAGCCTTATTTATTGATTGTTTACCTCTCCACATGCCATCAGGCTGCACTAACGAGGCAAGTCTTAAGACTTGACACACATTGCTGGTACACAACCTTAGAGGTTAAGCTCTTTGGTAATGTGGTAATCTAACACAATATACAATTGATGCAAAATAAAAGGAAGGACTTTACTTTGCAAATTATAATCCTTGTAAATAAGATTCACTTTCAAGGAATGATTTTAACTTTCAACGAGAATATTATTTATAAGGAGCTAACTATACATAAGAGTAGCCCTCCAATCTCTTCGCATCTCAATCAAAGAAATCTATACTACAGTCATAATTTTAAATAATATTAATAGTCCGTGTACCGATAAAAGTCGTGGTGTAATAGGAAACGGACACCACATCCCTAAATTCATTTTTTTGCATTAGCAAGAAGCCAAGAAGCCAAGACAAAATCCGAGCATCATGCACAGTCCATGAAGGACAAGCTGCAGACTCCTTGGATTTATCAAGATTGGGTGCACAATCCGTGCCATCAATATGACCTTGGATCTTTTCCCTTCAGGAAAAGTTCAAACTGAAAAGCCTATGTAGAATAATTGTTGCCCGTAAACTTGGCATACACAGGTGTGGAGTCCATGCTAAATAATGGAGAAAATTGAGAAGCCCAAAAAAAATAGACTGTGCCGAAAGAAACAGACCATTAGAAAATCTAGAAGCCCAAAATAAACAACGCAGGTACAAAGAAAAACCAAGAACAACCTCCCTGCACTAAAAAATTAAATCTTGAACCAAAAACCCACTGTGCCGAGAAGATAAGTGCCAGAAACAGTGACAGAAAGTTGTTGCCTGCTTGCCGAGAGTCACAAACAGCAACAGAAACTGGAGAAATAAGTGGCAAACCAGAAACCTGCTGTGCCTGCTTGCCGAAAGTCACAAACAGCAACAGAAAACTGTTGCCGGATTGCTGAGAATCACAAGGACATAAACTGGAGGAATAAATAGCAACCTGGAAACCTGCTGTGCCGACAGTCATGAAGCCACAGATGTACCGAAAGAACATAGAAAAGTTCCAGAAGAGAAAATAAAACCACAACAGACACGAAACTGAGAAGACAAAAAAATCAAAGGGAAAAAAAAACCTAGCAGTCAGCTGGCTCTGATACCATGTCAAATATTTTGTGAATGGCCAAATGAATTGGCCTTGAGTTTTGTATATTATATATAGACTTTACAAGAATGCTATACATGGAAAGTAAATAAGGTCTAGCATGATTCTAGCCCTATACAAGTAAACTCTAATCTGTCAAGCCCTATACATGTAAACTAAATATATGCTAACTGTACAAAATAATGAATTGAAATATAAGAAAATAAATGTGGGCTGAAGTAAGGAAAGAAATCTTTTGCTTTGCTGTTTGTTGTTCTGTTGACATCCACAACCTCATTCGCAGTAAGGACAGCATCCATGATTTATCTGCTGGCAACAGAGGCATGTTGATGCTTCCCAACAACTTCTGATATTGCTAATTTGAGCCTGGCTACTAGAACTTTAGAGAGGAGCTTATACAAGCTACCAACCAAGCTAATGGGACGAAAGCATTTAATGTTTAAAGCCCTCACTCTTTTAGGAATCAAGGTAAACAAAGGTTTATCGATGCTAGCCACAAATCTGCCTAAGATGTGGAAGTCTTTGAAGACTCCAACTATATTTAGGTCAAGAAAGTCCCCATTCCTTTGGAAGAATGCCATGTTAAATTCGTTAGATCCTGGGCTTTGTCCACATTGCAGCTCTTGACAGCTTAAACAATTTCCTCTTTCTTAAAGGATCTCTTGAGCCACCAAGCTATGGAGAAGTTCAATTATTTGAAAAAGATACCATTTACAATTGGTCTCAAAAATTCCCACTTAGTATACAGATTTCTGTAGAAATTGTGAATTCCCGGTTTTGTATCTCCCTCCTCCACAAGGAGCACACCCTCCACTTCAACATTCGTCATCAAACTATATCTACGATGCACATTAGCAGCTCAGCGGAATAAACTAGTGTTGCTGTCCCCTGCCTTCAACCAAAGGGCCCTAGATTTTTGTCTCCATGCTGTTTTCTCCAAAGTGATGATCTCGGTAAGGGCCTTTTTTAGGCTAACTCATTCAAGCTCCCTCTAAGCTCCTGGTCATCCAACTCCTTTATGTCATTCAGGAAACAGGATCTAATTCTTTTCTAGAGTGATACTGCCAAAGATATTTTTCTCCCACATTTCAATGTCTCTTTTAGAAATTTTAATTTTGAGGCAGCCACATAGTTGGCATTCCCTTTAATCTGCAAGACTCGCCACCAATTCTTGACCATATCACCAAAACCTTCATGATTAAGCCACATGTTTTCAAAACTGAAGGGGTTCGCATTTGATTAATCCTGTACCAAGTAAGATAGAAAAGTGATCCAAAATGTGCCAAGGGAGTAAGGATTGTGTAGCTTTCGAAAAATGTTCATCCCAATCAAAGGAAATAAGGAACTTGTCAATTCTTGAGTGAGAGTGAAACTCTCCCTTGAGTTAGACCACGCAAAGAAGCCTCCAATGATGGGGAGGTGAAATAACTTAAATTAAGGATATAAAATTTTATCATGTAATTTAAATATCATTTTAATATTGCATAAATCACAAGCATGACTTATAAGCAGAGGAAATGTATTACAATTGACGATTGAAAGGAGTTAAAAAAGGGATACAAAATTGACAAAACAACCATTGTGCAAGAAGAAACAAGAAAAGAACAAGCAGCACTTACACTTATCATTAATGGATTGGACAAAAACAAAAAGAGAAAAACAGAGAAAAACTCTTAAAATAAAGACCATGCTCCAATAACTCAACTATGCCCTAAGACCATAGTTTCATTGCTTTTGGGGGTATACTTTTGACATAACAGTAAACACAAGAAGTTGTAGAGTCGGGTAAAAATGCTTGATCTTCTTCCTTCACTGCAACCATTGGGAATTCTCCAATTTCCATCAATTCTTTCACGGTGCTTAAGTAAGTACAATTATGAAACAAACGTAGGTCCCGCATTCTCCTTCAAAAGCACGAAAAATGCTAATACAAAATAACGAGATTAACAGCATAGAAAATCCTATGTGCGCACATTTCATTTAAGTTTTTCTCTAGTATTTAACCTCAATTTCATGAAGCAAACACAAAATGAATGCCTTCAAAAAAAACTAAACTAAAAGTGGCTCACAATAAGCAGTATTTACATTTGTACAACTATCAATGAACACATTATTCATTATTGTCAATATTTTAGTCAAAGAGTCTGAAATTTGTTATTTGTTTGGTCCTAATTAAACTACTCAGCAAATAACCACTCTGTTAGCTAAGCTATGTAATTCCTGTTTGGGACAGTTTTAATCAACATAATTTTATGGTACCAACTTATTTTTAGGTTAGCCTTTAATAATTTGGTCAGTAAATCACATTTTTGGAATTAAAAATTGATTTTAAACCTAATATCACTTCACAATTGAAGTTGACATTGATTTTCTTAAGTTGATTTTAGAGCAAAGATCTCTTTCCAAATAAATTATCATACGCATAGTAGTTTACACTCCGAAGTCACTATTACTTCAAAGTTGCCATAAAAAACTTAAATTGAAAAACATAAATATAGTTATAACTTGTATCAACCACAATTCTCTAGGCTCCAAGGCAATGATTTCTTTCTCTCAGCATCTCTCGTCCTCGAGCATGGTGACACCCATCCCAACCCCTATCCACTACCTCCCTCTAATTACCCCCCCCCCCCCACCAGATATTGCCTCTTCTTGCAGATCCCATCACTGAAATGGATTCCTATTTTCTATTAAACACCAACTTTCCTTACTCCACCATCACTTCTCATTGAACTCTTCTCTTGGACACAAAGATACCTTATTCAAACATCGCTCATCAAAGAATTCTCCTCTTCAATCACTGGAAATCCTTCTATTTCAAAAATTGAATTGAGCAGCATACCTAACACCATCATACTACCTTCACCCACAGCGCAATCCTATCTTCGATCATTAGATAGGTCACGAGAAGCATCAATTTTTTTCTTTGATGGTAAAAGAAATTCGATAATAGGAAGAGAATTTAAAAGCGGGGAGAAAAGGCATCTCCCAAAAAATCTAGAACAAACCAGAAAAACTAAAACACCAAAAAACAAAAATCAATTCAGCCAATTTTTCCAATCCTTATTTAAATCCTACAAGCTAGCTTCTCTAAGAGTTCCAAACCCGATACACCATAAAGATGTCAAGAATTGACTCTTTTCCCACACAAAATACAATTCAACTTCTTCCTGAAAAAAAAATATGTGCATTATGTTACAACCAAATACCCTATAAAACTGCATACTTGCTACATTTCCACAAAGCTGCCCTATCCTTCCTTCTACCAAAGCCCGCAATAGAAGTGATTAATAATTCTTCCGTCAATAACCCCCAGTTAATCAGAAATCTTTCTTCATTTACCAAAATCATTTAGCTCCTGTACCAACTTTACCGACTCCCTCTCTCTCTCTCTCGTTTTCTTGGCCCATCGCAACCTCTGTCATCTTGCTTGTACTCAAAGCAGGTATAGTAGGAGAAGGAACTTTCAAAGCTAATAGGAAAGTGCTTACAGTTAACCAATTGGATGCATTGGCACATCACATCACAAAATTTGCATATAAACTCATTTCCTACATCGTTGTGGAGAAGGAAGAGCATGTGTGGGTTTTGAAGTTGACGAGGGTGTTATGTGATGCTAATGATGGGTTAACAGTGTGCTATTGGGGAGTTAATTTCAGAAAAGCAGAGAATAGTGTCTTTGAAGATTCTTGAAAATGGCAGAGGCAGGTTTATATACTTGAAGAAGGACTACAGCAAGAATTTCCTTGGCGTACATATTCCTGACGAAGACCAAAAGAAGGGTAGAGAGACTTCTTTGTTGCGCTCTTGGAGTTATTGTCAACCACGAATGAGCCTTCCAAATCCAATAGCGATAGTTGGCGATGTTCCGGCTGCGGTTCTTTGAACATTCAAAGAGCAGAGTAGAAAAGCAAGAGGACTGGCATGTTTCAGTGGCTATCAACGCACTCCTCCTACGCTGACATGATAAGACGAGCTCCAGTGATGACACTGGAAGCAGAGAAGGAAATATCTCGTAATCATAAGGATTGAGAAGGACGCTTGTATAATACAAGCCCTAATTCCCATTGCCATGGTTTTAAATAATAGTAACAGTTCGTGTAACAATAATGGTCACAGTGCAATGGTCGTAGCCATCATGGATGTTACATAATGGGGAATGGTCACCACATCTGTGAATTCATTTTTTGCATTAGCAAACTTCTTAAAATCCGATATGCTAATTCTTTAAATGATTTTTAGTAAATTTTAATCAATTTAAACATAACACATACTACAAGTATGGGATTTCATCTTGGTTGTTTTAGGTTCTACTGGCGAGAGAAGCATGCATTGACTACTTTTCACTACTTTATTGATCATAAGTGAAATTCAAACTAGGAAATCAAAAATATGAATAAATATAAATATAGAATGCCATCTTTCCTACTCTTTTAGTCCTTAATGGAATTTTTGTCATCCAAAAAATAAAATATAGAATGTTCATATGCTAAACAAGAACAAAAATGTATACAGTAGAACATATTTAGCCTCCAAACTAGGTGTAAGAAAAACAGAAAAAATAAAATTGAGAGAATTTAGAACATGAACAAATGTAATTTAAATGATAGAAAAAGTTGGATTTATTTTAATGGTAGCACAAAATGCATACCAAATGTCAAAGAAAATAAACCCAAAAAGTGAATTTTTTAAATTAAAAAAATCACCAACTAAATAAACCAACTTAAAATTGAGTTTCTAAGCTTCAAAAAAGGGAAAAGAAAGGGGAAAATGCTAAAAAAGGACTTAAAAACCCGTTTTAGTCATTCACAAATTTGGCACTATAATGGCCCATAACAGACCATAACAGGCATTACAGTTGTGAATCGTTGCAACTCCAAGATATTGTCATGTAACAGCCTCAGAATCCACCCATCGTCATGTAATGTTTGTAATAGCAATTACGCACCGATGATTAATACTATGCCCCATGACACATAAGGATGGGGATATAAGGAAAGTTACCAAATTTGCTGCAGGATATTAGGCTTGGCTAAAGCAAGGGTGATAATTGAGAGGCCCAAATCATTTGGGTAGAAGAAAACCAAGGTGGCATGGATCATTAAAAGTAAGAGCCCAAACCAAGGAGAGGTAGATGTAAAGAGTTCAAATCTAGAATTGCAGCAACAAAGGCCTACAGAAGATTTGGAGGAGGCTCGACCAAAACAAGTTAGTTTGGATATTTTGGCCAGGCAAAATTCATATGACAGCATGAGTCCAAAAGAATTAGAGGCAAACACTTTAAAGAGACTCCTACGAATAGCAAGAAGCAATTTGCTATCTACAACCAAGCTACTCCTTTAATCTCAGCTCCAAAACAAAAGACAAACAAGATATCAAAAGGGGATATAGAAGATTAGCTAATTTATGATTCAAAAGAAGTATGTGCAATTCAAAGAAGGGGCTTTTGGTTGACCAAATGAGAGCCAATTTTTAGAAGGAATGTTTGTTCGAGATGTTTGAAGGCTTTTGTGTGGATCTTGAAGAGGATGGTTCAGAAAAATCGATATTTCGGAAACAACTAATGAGCTCACAGAAGTTGGAGAGAGATAGTCCTCATTTGGATTCAAACTTTGCACAAGCAGGTATATATTTTTTTAATCACAATTGTGACCGAGTTAAAGCTATAAATGTTGATGGATCTTTGTATTTTAACCTTGGTCATGGGCTCAATTCTTACCTTGCAATTAATTCAGTTGTTCCTTCTCATGGTGCTGCTTTTTTTTTGGGGGGGCGGGGGGGAGGGAGGGGAACATTCTAAAAAGTTGATTCTCCTATAGAGGATCCTTCTTCATCTAAAAGTAGTAATAGTATCCTTCCCCTTCCTACCTTTCTCTGGAAACAATATGCCATAGGCAGGATTTTACTAGGGGGAACAGTTGTGGTTAAGCTCCACAGGAGGTGAGAGAGAGACCGCATAGATATGCAAAAACTCCTTGGAGACCTAGGATTGGAATTTGTGACCCTGCTGTGAATGTGTTGAGGATGGGTTTGAGCCATAGGACATACAATAGAAGGAAGAAGGAAGTCTAGAAAGAGCTTAAAAATATGGTTTCAACGGTTAAAAATAGGAGTTGGAAAAGGTTTTGTAAGGGTGGTAACCGTGTCAAATGATGAAGATAATCAGTTGGAATGTTAGAGGGTTAGGAGGCATGAGAAAGAGGAGTTTGATATAAGGAGGTCTTGGACAAGAATTCCCCTCATATCATCCTTTAACCAGAAAACTAAGATGGAATCGATAGATGGGGGAGTAGTCACTATAAGGATAGGGAATTTTTATCTTCCAATGGTGCCTCAGGGGGTATCCTTGTCTTATGGGATTCTCGATCTATTTCTAGACTAGAAACTATGACGAGGTTTTTTTCTCTTTCTGTATTATTGAAGTTAGAAGGAGGGGGGCAATGGTGAGTTTCTTTACTCTATGGGCCCTTTGGACCTACTCGTAGGAACTCTTTTTGGGAATAACTAAGTTCTATTTTTGGTTTTTGCTCTCCTAGGTGGATCGTGGGTGGTGATTTTAATGTGGTTAGGTTTCCCAAAGAGAAGAAAAGCAAGGGGGGGTAGGAGGTAGAACTACCATGAGTATGCTTGATTTTGACTCCCCTTGGAAGACACTTCTTTTACTTGGTCTGTGGAGGGGGCTAGAGCAATGGCTAGTAGACTGGACAGATTCCTATTTTGTAGTGAGTGGGAGGATGAATTTCATAACCTTTCCCAAATTGGTCTTTCTAGGGCTACTAATCACTTCTCTATTTTGTTGGAATCTAGTAAGGTGTCATGGGGTTCTACTACTTTTGCGTTTGAGAATATGTGGTTGGGCCATGTAACGTTTAAGCCTTTGGTTGGAGATTCTTGGTGAAAGGAATTGGAGAGAGGCTGGGGAGGTTTTAGATTCATGAGTAAATTGAAATGTTTGAAGGAGAAACAAAAAATTTGGAACAAGGAAGCATTTGAGATGTTAGAATTAGAAACTCAAGCCCTTTGGGCGCGTTAGTTTTCTTGCATAGGAAAGAGGAGGTTATTCTCTCGGATAGTGAGGAGGCAAGAAGAGTTTCAATAAAAAAATATGTTTTGGAAGAAGTGATTTTTCAAGAATGGAGACAGAATGCAGAGATTGCCTAAGCCTACCTAGAGAAAGCTTCTAAGCGGATGAAAAAGTGGGTAGATCAGGGAAGAAGACCGCAACACTTTGACGTAGGTGACTTGGTGCTTGTTAAGCTCAATCCTGAACAAATCAGGTCACTATGGAGACGAGATAGGAGGCTACTTCATAAATATGAAGGACTAGTCCCCATCTTGGCCAAATTCGGGAAGGCCTCTTACAGAATTGACCCTTCGGCTTGGATGAAAGTGCATCCTATGTTTCACGTCAACTGCCTCAAACCATTCAACACCAACACCGATGTTCCAAGCAGAACTCAGTCAACCAAAACAGAATGGAAGATAGTGCAACCCGACAAACGAGAATTTGAAGACATCCTTGCAGACAAAGAGTTCACATCCTCAAGGAAGAAGCGGCGGGAGTTTTTAGTGAAGTGGAAAGGCCTTGGCGACAAAGAAATCAGCTGGATTTCTGGAGAATATATGCAACCGTTCGTGAACAAAGTTGAAGTATACTTAGCATCAAAGTCTATAAGGACGTCGACCACATAAGTGCGGGAGCATCACAAGCCAAGCTTGTTCAGGGCATTATACTTGCCTGTGACAGCTTGTTTCATGCGTTTGGGATGGGATTCCATCATGTAAATACTAGTGTAAGGTTATTTTTCAGAGATAGTTTTTCCCTAAGCTAAAAAAGGGAGTATAACTCCTTGGTCATATTGATGTTTCTGAGTGCCAAAGTAAGAATAGCATAGAACGTTTTTTAGGGGAGGGTGAGTGTTCATCAACTTGAATACTCACTAGCTATTGTCAACGTGCTTAGCCTACTTGCCTCCCTCGCTAGACACAAATTGTTAATGGAGGTGTTGATAATTAATTATGTCACTTCAATGTTTACTGTTTAAGTGTCATTACTTTCATAAGTTACTTATTGTTTCCGCTTATATTTTCTTGAATGACAATGAAAGTGTTCTATTGGTGAATTGTGGTAAACGCTAGGTTGGCAAGTTAAACAAGAGGGCTTTAGCTAGCACCGCATGGTCCTTTCGCAAAGATGTGAAATATTCGACCTGTGACACCAAGGAATGACCTATTCTTGTACTAGGTAAAGTCGGACATAGCAATTAGCCCAATTTTGGCGAGGGAGGTTACAATGAGGAAAATGGATACACCTGCAAAATCTTGTGAGGGCCAATCAAAATTACCTCAGCTAGAGAAAGTAGCTTACACCTTGACCTTGGTCACTACTACAAGGAAATTCCACAATTATTTTCACGCACATCAAATAGTAGTCCACATTGCCTAACCAATTAAGCAAATCTTATTGTTAAGGGGACCATCAAATGGTCAGTTAAGCTAAGAGGGCTTGAAAACCAATACCAATCTTGCTTAGTGATTAAAAGTCTAGACTTTATTGTTAAAATTTTAACTAATGAGCTCTATTGGATATCAGATTGCACACCAACTAGGAGACATACAAGAAGAATTAGTCAAGAGTCGTGGTGGACTTTATATACAGACACATCGTCTGGCACTGCAAGAGTGAAGCCAGATTGATCTTGATCTCTCCAAGAAGATAAGCAAAGGTCAGCTTTGCTCCAACACTGGAGTTTATAGGGAGAAACAACAAGCAGAATATGACACCCTAATCTCAAGACTGAGACTGTTACTCAAAGTCAAAGCATTTTGGGTGACAGAGTGCAATAATTCCCATTGGTGATGGGATAAGTTCGGGAAGAGTTTGAAGCTCTTGGAATAGTCATGTCATGTACTCATAAAAATTCAAAGAGTTGGTGAAGCTTTTTAGAAGTTTTGAAATATAACAAGTTAGCAGAGCAGACAACCAAATGGCCACTCTTTCCTAATTGGCCTCCTCAATTAATTCTAATTGGGGCCGCTCCATTCAAATTGAAATGGAGTCCTTTTGATGTAGATCAAAAGCAAGTGAAGTGTGTGGATCATGAACCCTAATCAATTTATCTGAGTGAGGATTTCATTAAAGATGAACTGCTATTGAAAGAGCCAAAAGCAGCAAAGTTATAAAGATCAACTCAATATTTCACCATCAGAGGCAAAGCTATGGAGAAAATCTTCAATCTAGTAAACTTACTAGTTGTTTCTACTTTTCATGAATTTATGAAGCTTAAATTCATAACTACATTTCTATTTCAACAATGATTTTAGTATAAAGAATCTTGTTCAACTTACATGCTAATAACTTATGCTGTACTTAAATCACATTTTATTGTATTAATATATAACTTTACTTCTACATTTTGATAAAACATATTCATTTACAAAATTTGATAGCATACTCATATTTAATCAACATTATTCACTTTCAAAGCCTCAGGTGCAACAAACAACCTAAAAAATAAGCTAGTATGTACTAGAAAGGCCAAGGAAAGAAAAATAAAAGACATAAATTTTTATTTCAGCTTTCCGGAAACCAAAAAGAATTATCAAAATCAAAATATTGAATTCCATCCAAACCTGGATAAAAATTAACAAACACAATTGCAACACAAAAAAATAAAAAAAATAAAAAGCCAACCTTCCCAGAACCCAGGAAACCAGTGACTACGGTGGCCGGCACACGATTATCAAGGTTGAGAGCGGCCGCAGCATCTTCTAGATTGTAGGTAGGCTCAGAAGCCATGCCCCTGGAATTAAGTTTCCTAAAATTGGAGGACTCAAATTCCCGGGAAAGGAACGTATGGAGGTGTCCGAGCGACTGAGAGAGCAAAGAACGAGCAGACAGTGGGGAGTTTTGGAGCCGGGGTTGAAGTTGAACGAGTTGGTGAAGGGTCTTGGCTGAAGTTTTTGAAACGAAGAGCTTGGTGGCCATCTTCAATGTCAGAGGAGTGATGGAGGTGCAGGGAGCGACTGCAGAGGGCGAGTACTGGAAAATGGAAACACTGGTCGGTTCGATGCTTAAACCCTATATGAGGTTTAAACCCTGCGGAAGGTTGAGCGCAATGGGCAGTTGTCCGGCTGGGACTCGGCCCATGGGGGGAGAAAATTTGGAACCACCGGGCCAACAGTCTGTGAGCGACTCTTGAAGTTGAACCAATTCAATTGACCCGAATCCAGGTGCCAAAAGTTTGAACCGTCCTGTCATAATTACTTTGAGTTTGTGCAAGGAAATAAGCAGTGATCAGCGTAAATAACACTACTTGGTCCTATGAGAATTTCAATTCATCTCACCAACAATTCCAAAATTTAAAAAATAGAATCTAACTCTAAACAATTGCACCAACGACTAAGTTCTACAAACCCCTTATTTTGAAATTGTATAAAACCTAGTCAATAATTTAGAAGCAAATATGAAATTTAATTAATAATTTGAGAACTATTAGTGCAATTTAGTTGTATGTGCTCCATCCAAAATCTCTAATTAAAAGAAATGATAGAAGGAAATTGAAATTATGTTAATAGTTTGAAATTGAGGATTGATGTGATACTTTGAAGTGGAACAAGTAGGAGAGGTTCATAATTTAGAAAATTGTTGACCCATTTTATCCCACTATTATTTAACTTGTATGATAAGCAATATTTAGCTACTCCCATTTATGATAAAAAGTGAAATTTAACTAAATTTACACATATTTCATCCAAAAATAAATCGTGCTAGTCTCATTTACACATTTTTAATAAATTAATTACAATTATAAGAGATTCAAATTAAGTGCAAATTATGTTGATTATAAATTTATTGGCGATAATTATTAATTTGATTAAGAAATATATGAGTTGTATTAACTAAATTAGTAATTATAATATATAATTCTTATAACCTGATTCATATATTTATTTATAAAAAATTAATTACATAAATGTATAATATATTTCCTCCCAATCTATTTGCACAATCTCTCTATCCCATATATTCTCCCAAAAAGTATGTTATAATTTTAAAAAATCAAACTCAAACTGGCATACCTCTCTCTATTGAGGTATGGAGGTGATGGTCAAAGTACAATAACTCAAATTGAACATTCTCTTTGTTCAGATCTCTCAAGTGATCAGCAATCAAATACATAAGTCAACCACATAAAAAGTACTATAAGATTCACATGCAAGTGTGAGGGGAAAGCTATGCGCTACAAATCCTCTTCTGATCTTCCACTATATCAACAATAATCCATTCAATGATGTTCAAGGTCACCTTCCCTTCCCTATTTGTCTTCATGAAGACCCAAGAAGTAATACATGAAATGCAATGGTAATGGATTTTACCCAACCATTGATTAGGAATTGTGCTTTTTTTTTTTTTTATCATTTTAAGATTGATCTTTCCCCTTACAATTTTTTTTTGCCTCTCAACAACTCTCAACAATCATATTGTTGTTTGTCTTCAAGCATTTGCTACTAAGAAACTACACATGTACATGAATGAATAAACGCTCGCATGCGCGTATTTTAATTCTAGGGCTTTATTATAGTGTTTACTAAATCTGATGTCCAATAGACATGATGTAATGGGAAGCTATGATTGTACTATTTTAGACGAGGTAAAGTGATGGTAGCCTCTACTCCGATTTATTCTTTTTCTCCCATCTGATAAATTTTGCTCTATACAATAGTTTCTTTTTGTGATAGCTACTTTCAAATTTTGTTTCTCTAAATTTTTTTTGTAAATTTCCATTTCCTTAAGTCAAATTAATGCATTCCTTAGTTTTATACTTTTGGGTTTTCAATTTTTGTCCTATTTCCTTTGTTGGAGACCATTCACTTATAATTTTTTATGAGATTTATTCTTTAAAAAATAGTAGTACTATCGTGATCTATTTTATCATTTTCTAACCTATTCGTTGTTGAGTTCCCAATTTTGTGGATGAATTTCAAGTGTTGACATGCCTTTTTTGGGTCTTTATACACATTTCCTAACTTCTTCTAGCCACAAGTGAAAGCTTTAATCTTAATTCTATGTAAGGAATTATTTTTTATAATATTATTGTTATTTATTTTATAATGTAAATAAAAATAAAAAAATATTTTTCTTTTTTTAAAAAAAATTAAATTAATATTGTCTTAGAATAATAGGAGGTGATATAATCCGTTTGTTAATAATAGTTAATGTTTTTCAGATGGTTTCATTGCATTATAATTAAAACAAACTACATTTTTCTTTTCCTAAGGTAACTTATTATTTTTTAGTAAAAATATTTAAATTAAATAATTTCAATCAATAAATGTTATATTTAATTTTTATTTCCAAAAAAATTAAAACATTTGGAACAAGTTATATGACATGAGCAATGCATGTGTAGTAGTATGTTTTAGTTTTTTGGGTCAATCTACTTTTTCATTACAAATGTGTTAAGCAAAAATCTAATCACTTTTAGCCACATAATTGTTTTATTGGTGAATGCACTTCCAATTTCCTTGTATGAGATTTTGGTAATATTTTAGAAAAGGTATAAAAACTTGAATGCTTAAGTGGTGCATAAAATTGATGTACATTTGAATTTGTATCTTTGTTGTTTATGTGGATGACAAATAAATTATATTAACTGACTTGGTGTTGTAGCTAAAATCTAAACCACGATTTGTTAGCTTGATAACAATCTTGATCCCTTGAAAAAGAAAAGAGAAAAGGTTTGGAGGACTCGGGGCGTACTCTGCAGGATCACTCCAATGCTTAAGTCAAGAATTAGAAAGGTAAGCATGGAATGACTATAGTACATGAATTGGGTGTTTGTATGATGCTTTACCTTTTCCTAAGGTCCTCTTATTATAGTTGTTTATGTTGGCCTTACAAGACTTAACATCTTATTTTGATGACAACAAATAAGAAGAACTTAACATATTTGGTTAAGTGATGACATTTCATGACTCAACTATGAGAAAGTAAGGCCAAGTGTTCACAATGATCTATTGAAAGCTTAAAATCCAAAGAAATATGATCAAAAGAAGATTAAAGACATGGATTCCAATATGATATATTAAAGCTTGAAAATTATGAGAGCAGGGATATTAAAAAGAAAGCTCAAAGTATATTAAAGCTTGAAGACAAAGCAAACATGAAGGCTTTAAGTGTTTAGAATGTCAAAATCTTAAGAAGTATTTATGTAAGTACTTCATGTTCAAATATCTTATGAAATACTTTAAAGCTCTTTGGGATACAATATAGACTTAGAGACCAATTTTTGAAAACTTGGAAAATGATTCGAAAAATCACATTTGAGTTTTTCAAATAACAAGGGATCAAAGTCTCAAAAAAATGAAAGTTTTAAAAAAATGGATTGTCCAGCCGACTGACCTGAATGAACTGTGTTCGCTCAGCCAACTGACAATTAAATCTTTTAATTGGACTGTCCAACCGACTGACCTAAAGGAACTGTGTTCATTCAGTCAACTGACAATTAATCCTTGAAATTTATGGACAAAAAGAATGGACTCAGCCAACTGGCCAACCGAATGACCCTATACAAAACAGGCCCAATTGAGTGACTCAGCCGACTGACCTGCGAAGGTTCTAAATTTTGAATTTTAACAGAAAAATTTCAAAAATTAGTTTTTCAAATCTAAACGTTATAAAAACTTGGGGGACACTCCAAGCAAATTGAGAAACAAGGAAACTCACTCTAAAAACTCTATAAATACTCCTTTAACCCAATGAATTAAATCACCAAGCATACAATCAGCATTCAAGCACTCTACTTGCAATTTCTTTTAAAGATTACCACTACTTAAAGCTTCGCACAACCGAATTGCTGAATTTCTGAGTTACTGATCCATCCTACCTCTGAGTTTTGAGTTGATAAATCTCATCTAGAAAGAACTTGGTGAAATTCTTACTTGAGCTTCAATTGTATTTCATATTGATGTTTAATTATTGAAGTACATAGTGTTTGAAACTGTACTAGTCTGCTCTTTATGAGAGTGTCATTATATAGAACTAGTATTTCTTGTTTCTTGACGATTCCAGGTTGTTGGATTGTTGACCCAGCGTAGGGTATCGCTTGGAGAGGTCTTGCTCTAGCCTATTGAAGAAGTGATCGATCATGGGGAATCGCTTGGAGAGGTGTAGCTCTAGCCTATTGAAGGAGTAACCGAGTGTGGGTTATCACTTAAAGAGGGGTTGCTCTAGCCTATTGAAGGAGTATGTAAAAAGTTTGTTCCACCCGAAAAAGAACGGTATAGTGGAATCCTTTGGTGGTATTGGCCAAAGGCGAGGACGTAGGCTAGGGATAAGTCAAACCTCGTAAAAAATGTGATGTCACTATCTTTCCCTATTCTCTTTAAATTCCAACATACTTATAAACTGCATATATGTTTTAAATTTTATGATCATAAATACTACATAGTTTGGAAATCAAATAAATGGAAGTTTAATATATTTTTGGGGTTGCAAAAACTGAAAGGGAGTACGTTGGTTGATCAATAATTTGCAGAAACCATAAGGTAGTACGTTGATTAGTTAACACCCAAAGACTCTTTAACTAAAAGTTTATTTAAATTCTAAGCTTTTGGAAATAGTGTTGTTTGTGTAGCAAATTGAGAAATCAAATCCATTAACCACAGGGCTTACATAAATTCACAGGGCTGCTAACAAAGCAAAAATTCTCAAAAGCTGAAATTTCGCAAGTGCTGCAAATTGTTGTTGATTGGGTATTCCTGATTGGATTAATTTGAGTTATTAAATTGATTGATTGCTTATTTGAGCTTTGATTTACTTGAGTTGTGTTGTGATTGGTTTGTGGATTGAATAAGAAACTAAGTTCTTTGCTGAGGGTTTGATGATTTAACAAGAGGTCAAAGAATTCATAAAAAGAATTAAAAGAAATTTTAATAATCTAATTCACCCCCCTCTTGGTACAACTCCTTAACTTTCAGTTTAAGTCTCCCTCCCATTAATGATCTTTGTCCCATTTATGGAGGAGTTGTATGGGAGTTATAGCCTTTTATTCTAGGAGTTACACAAGATTTTATTAGCCTTTTAACCTAACTTTTATTAGAAGGTTATAAATATTTTATTAAATCCTTTAAGAGTTTTTAATTTCATACCCTTGTTAGCATCAACTGAAATTGTGCAATGACCTCATTATTGTCCCTTGATTTAGGACAACATTTTGTGACTCATTAGTTGTCCCCCACTCTAGAACTGAGGAATTACTTTTCTTGACTTATGACTAGATGCAAGCAACCTTTTTTTCTTTTTTTACCTTTTTATCAAGCAAGGCGGAAGATTGGTTGAGTCTTTTGGCTAAACCCGTGTTATTTTGGCTATACTCGAGCCATTTTGGTTTTATTCGAGCTATTTCGGCTTGTTCCGAGCCATTTTGCCCTAATCCTAGCCAACCAAAAGATTATTCTTTTTTCCCTTGTAACTCATTGAAAATAGACCATAATTTTTTTAAAATCACCAAATAGGAAATTCTTATTTTCCTAAGAATTTTCCTAATCATCTCATATGTGGGGTAGGTTTTTGCAAGTATATTTAGAGAATTTATGATGTGAGTGAACCTAGTATACATGCGAGATATAGATTCATCATGGGTCATTCTAAAGGCTTCATACTCACTGGTGAGCACGTCTATATGATTATCCCTAACGTCTAAGGTTCCTTCATAAGTTAATTCTGACTTCTCCCGAATTTCTTTAGCACTCTTACAGGCCATTATCCTATTACATTCATGTGTGTCTAACATAGTGTAGGGCATTTATGTCACTTGAGTTAATTTGCATTAACTTCATGTCAGCTTCATTCATCTCATTCTTCGTTTTAGACACTTCCTTATTATTAATGAATTTTGTAAGCACATAATTGTCTTGGACAATAACTCTCCAAGCCCTCCAATCCATTGTTTAAATAAAATTTCTCATCCTTTGTTTCCAAAAGGTGTAATTAACATCACAGAAAATCAGAGGCCATGTTGAGGATTGACCCTCACCAAATGGGGATACACCTAGGTTTGTCATTAGATCTTTATGCAGCTACTTGTTGGGATTTATTGCAACCTAGCTCTGATATACCAATTGAAAGTCGAGGTGTGATCCTAAGAGGGGGTAAATTGGGTATTTTACAAATTTATGCGGAAGCTTAATGGATTTTAGCTATTATTTCACACACAATCTAACTTTTTAACAGCAGTGTTCTCAACAAATGAGTATATCAAAATATGCTTTGAACATAAACAGGTTTATGCTATGATTTAGAAGAGTAATTAAGCTTATAAAAAACAGTAGTATTCACAACATATTTCAATCAATAAAAATATGCTTAACTACAACAGATTCTTATCAATAAAAATATTCTTAACTACAGTAGCAGGTTGTTGTAATGATTCCAACAATTAATCCAACAATACAAAGATAGTAAAATATTTACAGCATTCACATCAATTATATTTCAAAATAAAATGCTTAGAAATATGAAAGAGATAAGGTAGAAAGTGAGACCATATTTTTACAAGGTTCGTATAGAGACTCAAACCCGTAAAAAATAAGAAAAATGATAAAAAGGGGATTTTTGCAGGCTTTGTCAATGAATTCATTGTTCTCATCGATGAATGCTCTTCAGTGCTTCGTTGCCGAAATTCAGAGTCTTCGTCGATGCAGAGATCCCAACCTACAGTAAAAATATCAAGCTTGGTTTCGTCGACAAAGGAGGAGGTTCGGCGACAAACAACCTTCTATGGCTCGTCGATGAGGGACCAATTCGTTGACGAGTTTGACCGAATCAAAAGACTTATAAATATCATTTTTCATTACTTAAAGGTTAAGAAATCCCAAAAGCTCTCTCTCTTTCTCTTCTCTAGAACCGGCGAGTTCACTCTCTCTCTCTCTCCTGTTCTTCGTCGTTCATCACTTGTTTCGACAATCGAAAGTTACTACGAGGATCAAGGAGCTAGAATCTACAGTTCTATTCAATTATATTTTTGGTTTAGTGATAAAGGTCGGGATTTGGTTTTCAAGCGTTTTGGTTTCTATTTCGAAATCAAGTAAGAGGATTAGGTTTAATGCAGTGTTTTATCGTTTTTGACTAGTGAAAATGTTTATGGTGTGAGTATGTTTATGTTTTCAGCTGTTCTTCTAAAAACCAATCGTTCAAAAAAGCTTATTTTTAAACTTAGGATATACGATATGATAATTTGAGTAGAAATGAACGCTGGAAAGTTCGGTTTGATCCTACAAACTATATATTCAGTATTTTCCATGGTTGCCTACGGGCTATGTTTTAAATATAGAAAATTGTGTGGCATGTGGATATGAGTTTTAGAATGATGGAAATACCAGGATGGTTATGTCTGTGTAATACTAAACTGTTTGCGAAAATACTAGAATTGTTTTGAGCAATGCAGGAACTTATGAGAGGGTCGAGGTCGAGTTTGTATTAAATGACTGAGGTCGAGTTTCATAAATAATAGAGTTTATTTTGAGGCTAGAGTTTGTATTAAATAGCCGAGTTATAATAGAGGGGCTGAGACCCAAAATGTGTACTTTATGAGAGGGAAGAGGTCCAAGTGGTGTTAATCGGCGAGTGGCCGGGTTATATGAAATGAGTTTTAAAGTACAGTTTTATTTACTTAAATTGCACGATATGCTTTACGAAACTTGTGAACCCAATATTGCAAGCGCGGTACAGTTTCTAGAGAGAGTTTCACCATTTGATCGCGTGCGCCCACATCTACGAGCATGTGGTGTTGTGTGGTCCTAGCCAATTGACCGAAATGCAATCGGACCCATAAGAGAGCTTGCGGAAGCCTGCTAACGTATATAGTAGGGAGTTGACTTGGGTTGGGTTGATCCCCAGGTTTTTTTCCAGCCTTGGGGCCGCACAACCCTAACCACGAAGGTTTATACATGGTGAGTAGTTCCAAGGTGTATCTTTTATGCATATCTGTATATTTATGTAATGATGTAAATGTTTTCTAGTATTGATTTATGTTATGAGAAATGAGTAGGCATACTATGTTCAATAAAAGAGAGAAGTATGATTCTAGTATACACTTAAAAGCATGTTGTCATGCACCGTCATTAACTTAATCTTCCTTACTGAGAGGTGTCACACCCCGTTGTACAACATATCTTTTTAGGGAATCCCAGAGATCGAGTTTAGCGGGATCTAGGGGGTAGAGACTAGTTTAGTTACTTTTTGTGAGTAGTTATTGTAGTATGCCTTCATGCTTGTATCGCTGGTCATATGGACTGAGTATGTGAACTCATTTTTGGGATGTAATATGTGTATATACAAAACCTTGATATATATGTTGATTTAGACTCCGGTAATAGTATGTTAAGATTGCCTCATTTATTTTGCTGCATATCGTGTATGATATGATGGTATTAGGTACTCAGACGTCACTAAAGTAGCACCCTGGGCCAACGTGCCAGGTCGGGGCGTTACAGTTTGGCTACTATGCCTACCTCCTTACTTCAAGCAACCCACTAAGAGGATTCACTATCCCTCCTTCAGTAGGCGAAGAGATCTCTCTCTCTTTCAATAGGCGGAGCAACCTTTTACAAACCCTCCTTTAATAGGCGGAGTCGCCTTGTTAGCTTTGGTGTATTCCCAAGAGGGGGGGTGAATTAGAATTTTAAACTTCTTCCTAGGTTTAACCAGACATTTGTAGTATTATACAACCTAGGGTCTGTCTGCCCAAATTCGCAGATAAGTATAATATGCAAAATTTAAATCATGCGCATCATTAACACTATAACATACACGTGCAGTAAATATAAAGTGCGGAAATATAAACAGACACACAATATGTTATCGGGATTCAGCCAATACTGCCTACATCCCTACCTTGGCTACATTAGCACAAGGATTCTACTATTGCTCACTTAATGGGTGGAGCGGCACCGGTTACAACCAGGTCAATTAACGGGGCTGACGTCAACCAACATGCCTTACTAGGATGGTGCACCTAGCTTTTCTAGCCGGGTCTAAGCCAGTCCGGGACTATTCAATAGGGCTAGTCTCCTTCTTCAGGCCCATGCCTGGAATACAACAGATGTAAAATTTTTTTGTACAAACAAATGCTTCTTACACAAGCTAATATGTACCGATTCAGCACAAATTAATCAATGCACATCAATATGTATGAACTATAAACTCGGTGCTCTACGTGTGCAATCAACACTCAAGGTTATGTCTATAAACAATCAAGCACAAGAGTGAATCAATAAGCTAATCTTTGAAACTTTGTATACAAAATATTTCTCAATAACAATCTAGGGTTTCAAAGATTTTTAGCAAGTATAATCAAACAATTTCAACCAATATTTTCTCAAGATGTTAGTATAAGAGATGTTTGAAAATATGCTTGTAAAAATATTTTTGCACACAAAAATATAAGCTCAATGAGTCTTACAATAATAATGTAAAGACTCACTAGACTATAAGATTTTTCCCGCACCCAGATTTATTAAATGAAATTGGGGGAAAAATCTTTGCTTTACTCTCACTTTGAAAATCAAGCAACAATCAATGTGCTGAGAGTATCTAACAATAACAAACAATAAATAAACACTCACAAAGTATGATTTATCAAAGGAATGGGGGTATTTGAGAGTTATGGACTTAGTAGGAGAAAATAGGATTTGGAATTTTTCAGAGAATTTTGGCTTAATCTTATTTGCTAATCTTGCCTTAATTTTGCAAATGAAGAGATATATATAGGCATAGGCAAAATTATGACCGTTGGGGACACCATGGGTATTATTAAATTTGTTTTAAAAACCATTAAGAAAATTAACCCAGTTTACTTAATTTTAACCCCGACAAAAAGTAATTATCCCACGATATTCGGGTGCCCGATCTGAGGTTCGGGTGCCTGAATAGACTCAATCAGAAAATCAGTTTTTAAAGGTTCAGGTGCCCGAAGTTAGGTTCGGTAGGCTGAACAAAAGATAGAATATTTTTGTCCGCAGTTCGGGTGCTCGAACCTAAGTTCGGTCACCTAAGGGCATTTTGAACGCGAAGGTTTGGGCGCCCGGGTTGGTGAAAAGTATTCTGACATGGGTTTGGTCGCCTGGGGGAGATATGTTTATTATAAGTTCGATCGCCCGAAACCTGGTCAACTCACTGACTTCTCAGTGGTTCGGGCGCCCGAGGTGTTTTGAACACTTGGGGTTCAGTCGCCTGACCTCTCTTAATATTTTCAATTAAGTCCAAATTTTTGCTTCAATTAACTCCCTTGATGTGATAAGTGATAATGGGGACTATGTATGCTAAGTGCTAGGACCTAGGGTCTTTTCTAATACAACATTACTAGTGACAGTTTTAAAATTGTCACTAATACATTTGTCACTAAAAACTAGTTTTCCTACTCAAACTATCGCGGGAAACCACTTTTCGCGTGGAAACTATCCCAGGAAAATATGAGCGACGTTTCTTGGGATATTAGTGACGATTTCAAGTCGTCACTAAAAGACACTTATTAGTAACGGTTAGTTAACTATCACTAATAATATTGTATTAATAGACAAAGTCAACAATATAAGTAACGGTTCATAGAAACTGTCACTAATAATGCATTATTAGTAACAGTTCTTTTAAACCATTACTAATAGTCTATTCTTAGTGACGAATTTTCCAAACAGTCACTAATAGTGTTTTTTATTTTAAAAATATAAAAATAATTTATTTAACTATATTAGTGGCGGTTTATGAAAATCATCATTAATAGTTTATTATTAGTGACGGTTTATAAAAGCTGTCACTAATACTCTATTATTAGTGACGGTTTACGAAATCATCACTAGTAGTGTTTTTTATTTAAAAAATATAAAAAGAATTTATTTAACTACATTAGTAATGGTTTAAAAAAAACCGTCACTAATACTTTGTTATTAGCGACGGTTTATGAAAATCGTCACTAATAGTGTTTTTGATTAAATTTTTTTTTAAAGATTCTTATTAAATATTTAGAAAATCAATAGCTTGGTTAAATGCGTAGAATATTTTTTTAAAAAAATTTATTTATAGATTTCAATATAATTACAAAAAAAATAACTTGTTTTCAATTTTTTTAAATTTATATAAAATAAAATTTTGAAATCATTTATTTTGGAATTTGGATTTGAATTTTTGTATTAGAAAAAGCTTTACATATGGTCAATATAATTAAAATCCAAAATTTGAACTTCATAGTCCCATTCACAATGTAAGAGTTAGAAATCTATAAAATAATTAAAAAACATTTTCTAAATTTTATATATAAATTTGAAAATTTCGAGACAAAAACTATTTTCAACAACTAAGAAAAATGAAAAAATAAAATTATTTTCATAAGCATATAGTGTGAAAATTATTTATTGTTATTTATTTATCTCATAAATGTTATAAAAATGCAAAATTAGCTAGTTTATGTTTTTGTATGTTTTTGAAAAACTAAAATGAAAAATAATTCAGAATGGATCAAGAACTTCTGGGCAATTTTTCTAACTTGAATTTAGCTGGGAGAAGGTTGAATTCTTGTTTGTCCCGCAAATATCATTCCAAGCTGGAGTTTGCATTAGGTACTACAACTAGTGGAAGAGTCATATGTTGAGTCGAGCAAATGTAATAAAGTATATGTTTATGAAGATGAGTAATCCTAAGATTTTACCATCTGATAAAACAAGAATGCACATGAAAGGTTGCAATGCCTTTGTATCGAGAAATCGTAGCAATCCTAGTCAAGACATTCTAAGATCAAGGTAGAGTCGATAAGTGAATAAAGCAATGAGAAGGAAGATTTCCCTATGGATACGGAGGTTCAACCCAGTGCTAGGGTGACTCTAATGTGAAATCAAAAGTAGCACCAATGGTTCTACCAGAAAAGGATGAAAACAGTTGTCATGACCCAATCGCATAATGAGTACTCTAAAGCTATCACTAATATAAGATTACTAGTGATGGTCTTGTTGGGAGAAACGACAATACTCAAACTCGCTCTTTTTGTGAATCTGCTATGATCATAAAATAGAGCAATATATATGCGAAAAATATATATCCAAACACCACAAGCACATGACATATGATTTTTACGTGGAAAACCTTCTCGATATGAGAAGGAAAAGTCATGGGACCGTAGTCCACTCAAACAATTCCATTATCGATAATTGGAATACATGAGTCTTCTCTAGTCTCAACTAGACATATACAATCAACAACTATCTTCAAGAAAATTCATTGGCATAAATCAACTTCTACAAGAATTAAAGAAAGATCTCACAAAAATAGAGGCTACTGTTTACAAGCTGAAAATAATAATAATAATAATGAATGTTCAGAATCCAATCTCCACCGTTCACAATGAATATTCATGTGTCATGAATATCACTATAAATTTTTAGCTCAATCAACCATGAATGCTCATTGATCGGAGCAGTTGATCAAGACTGGATAACTTTCTCTCTCTATGGTGGCAGAAAAAAATGAGGCTACTGTTCATGGGCTGATAACCAACACCGAATGCTTAGAATCCAATCTCCACCATTCACAATGCATTTTCACATGTCATGAACATCCCTATAAATTTTAGCTCGATCGGACCACGAATGCTCTTTGATCGGAGTAGTTGATCAAGATTGGATAACTTTCTCTCTTTGTGGTGGTGAAAAAAAACGAGGCTACTGTTCATGGGCTGAAAACCAACACTAGATGCTCATAATCCAATCTCCACCGTTCACAATGAAATTCACATGTCATGAACATCTTTGTAAATTTTCAGCTCAATTCGGACCACGAATGCTTGTTGATCGGAGCAGTTGATCAAGATTGGACAGCTCTCTCTCTCTCTCTCTCTGTGGCGGTCACGAATCTCTCTCCTTTTTCTTTCTTATTTTCTAATTGTGCACCACTCTTTGTAGTAACAAAGGATAGGGTTTAACCCTATTCTCCCAAATGGCCCTCTCCACACATAGGCCCGTACTGGGTAAGTTTGGACCATCCTCACTTAGGAGGGAAACTCAACCCAACAGGTCTTTCTCTTTAAGCATTCTATTTAAGGAAGTCCCATTTTCATCTTCTGCGGAATATTTTTCCAGTTTCTTTGAGATAGACTTTGTAGTATATATTGCGCAAAGGCTTCACCGAAGTATTTCTCATTTTTAACTTCTTCAATAAATCAAATCCTGAAGATTATTTCTCACTTTTTTCCTAATAGAAGTAACCTCAATCTATTTGTCCTTGTTATTTTTCTTCTTTTCTTCCTCGAACAAAAAATATAATCTAAATTAAGGCTAAATAAATGTTCCAAGTGACGATCTAGAGTAGTTGTTGACAGTTATGAGATAAAATGACAAGATAACATAAAAATAATGTTATCATCTATTTATTATTGAAATAAAAAAGTGGACAAATATTAAAAAAAGAGAAACATAGGTAGAATATTAGTGACGGTGTTTTAGAAATCGTCACTAATAATAGACTATTAATGACGGGTTCTCCAAAACCGTTACTAATAGTCTATTATTAGCGACGGTTTATAAACCGTTACTAATAGTGATCGATTTTTTATTAAAAAATATATAAAAATTTTATGAACTTTTAGTGATGGTTTTTGGAGTATTAGTGACGGTTTTAAATCGTCACTAATACCCAAAAATCTTAAAACCCTAGCTCGTGCTTATTTCCCCCAAATTTTCCCCCATATTCTCGATCTCCCTCTAAATTTCCTCCTCCCTGCGCCCGTCCTCTTTGGACACCCCCACTGTTTGTTCCTCCTGCCGCAGCCACCGTTGACGCCATCAACTGCTACCTCCACCGACACAGTGAGCTACTCCCTCTGCCGCCACCGTTGCCGCCACCGTTGCCGTCGATCCTCCCTCCTCCCTTGCAGGTTCTTTTTCTTCTTCTTCTTCTTCTTCTTCTTCTTCTTCTTCTTCTTCATCTTCTTCTTCTTCTTCTTCTTCTTCTTCTTCTTCTTATGCAATTTTCTATGCATGTGTGAGTACTTGTGTGACAGTGTGTGTGAGCGTGAGTGTGTGTGCGTCAGTGTGTGTTTGACAGTGTGCGTGTGAGTGTGTTTGTGACATTCTGAGTGTGTGTGCATGTGTGTGAGTGTGTGACTGTCCTCATTATTTTCCTTTTCTTTCTTTTCATCAACTAAAATTCTTGATCTAAATAAATCCTAACTTTCAAAACTATCATTTATAAAAATCATTACATTCATATTTGTGTGTTTTTAAAATTCATTTAGTTTGCTCTATTAAGTCTAAAATACCCTTCTTAAATTCACAGATTGTCATTCAAAATTCTAATTTTCTATGTTTGAAAATGTGATGGATTTGACTAAGATGTAATATAAAATTATATTGAAATTTGTCTAAAGTCACCTAAATCTGAATTGAAAGTCTAAAATTCATGCTTTCAAATGGAACCTTATATATTTGGAAGTATAGATTTTGAAAGTTGAATTAAAATTTATGCAAAATTTTAAAATAGAAGATATAATTTTGTACTATATTTTTTCAAGATTTATATAAATTTATATTGTCTACGTAACCAAATACGTAGGATTGTTGTTATGTTGAAAGGCAGGAAGCTGATATTTCATTTTTGGAAGCATGAATTTATTTGAGTTGACTTTTGTTGATACAAGGTGAGTGTGGAATGCAGGTTTGTTTCATGCACTTTTTGTCTTTTATTTTATTGCTGCAATAGTTTGTTGGTGATTTAGTTTGTTCCCTTAATTTTAGTATCCATATAGTTTATTGTTTTTGAATGATTTATTGTGGGATTAATTTGATCCGAAAATTTTGGGTTGCGAACATGATTGGCTATGTTCTACAACTTGGGTTGTGGTTCAATGTCGATTGCTTTCCATGATTTATTAGGTTTCCTTCAATGTTATTATTAAACTTTTATTTGGCTAAAATCGGAAATTGAAGACATCATTGATAAATCGATTGCTCTTATTTCTTGTTTTGTTGTTGATGTTAGGCACAACAAAACCTTGATTTAATATAGGATTTCCATCAATTAATTTTACATGAATTTCGATTGATGCTTAATATTTTCTTAAGTACTTCCCATTTTGTTTACTATTTGCATAAACATAAAACACTTGCTGACTTTTTTGTATTTCGATTTGAATTACATAATTGCTTAATCCTTGCTTAGTTCTTAAGATTAGGGGTAGTGATGACTAAAAGGCTTAGAAAGTTGTTTGTGCCTAAAATGGCAAATCTTGATTTATGCATTCACTATACACCTTTGGCATACTAATTAAGAATGGGACGTTAGTCTCCACATTTGTCATATCATTCCTCCAAATGGTTCAAAGCAAACCTAAAGAGATATTCATTATGACTTTCTGTTCCTATATGCCTTATGATATTAGCACGACAACCTACTATCCATATTGTATTAAATAATTATATCTCTTTGATGGATAGTTTATATTTTCACATGAACTATATTGGACTATTCTGAATCGCTTAAATATCATGGATTGCCTATTTGTCTAGAATGTCAACTGCATGGCTGATGTAGTATTGTAAAATGTATGCTGATAGGTGATAATAGGAGTGCATGCTAAATGAACTGAATGCCACCTGCATGACTGATGCAGTGACTTGTGTATTGCATATTGGTAGATATTTTTAGGTTCTCGCATGCTTAATCTGAATTACTTGCTGTAAACAACTAGGTTTTTGGAGCGTAGTCTTTATGGAAAAATGTTTTATTTACAAACAGCAAGCTGTCTAAATTTTGTTAGAATTTTCTCAAAATAATCAAATGTCCATAAACCATGTGCTAAAATGAGTATGCTATACTGCATTCTAAAATATTTTTGAAAATGATGTTTGTATTTCAACCATTCTTGAATTGTCTAATGTAGATAGTTTTCATGGAGTTCATTTAACAATTTAGCATCAAAAACTTACTATATGAACCTATAAGAGTTGTTTTACATATAGGATCTTTGTGTAAGGATCCCATATCGGGTGTGTAGTACAAAGATATTGGGCGTATAAGGATAGTTTGAGTTCCAAATAAATGAGGCATCTTTTAAAGAACACCTAATTACACAAGACATCAAAATTAAGAAGATGTGAATATGGAAAGGATTAATAAAGGTACCTCAAGAGCAGTGGGTGGGTTGCTCGTAAAGATGACTACATTTAAGCATGGTCATTAGGAGACTACTTTTGTAGTAGTGGGTAGATGAAAATAATTCTTGATATTATCCGTGGAAGGAAAACCGGATATATATTAGGTGATATATTGGCAAATCTCGCCAGTGTGCTTGACACCACATATGACAACCTGGATGAGTTGACGATAAAATAGATTGAGCAACCCATGTCCTTTTAAGTAGAATGCCTGAAGAGAGAGACCGTCACTAGGAGTCTTATATTAGTGATGGTTTTTACCACCGTCACTAATAATGCATTTGTTAACGGGGAAAAAAGTTCAATAGGTTACCAAGTATAGAAGACACACACGAGGGTAGTCTCACCGAGAAGAAATTATCCGCTAGCTTCACCTTTATAAGTTGACTCAAGATCCCCCAAAGGGGGGATACTTAGTGTCAGTTTTACAAACCGTCACAAATATTGTGGATTATTAGTGACAATTTTTTAAAACTATCGCTAATAATGCACATTAATGAAAGAACAATTTGTGTTTGATTGGTTAAGTTTAGACGACGAGCTACGATCTTTCATTAGGTGCTTGGGTACTTGTGAGCTAGTTGGAATAGGTTGTGTGGCGAAGTATCTTCCAAATTGGGTGGCTATGCAACTGGTAGAAGAGTCATATGTTGACTCGAGCAAATTGTAATGAAGTGTGTGTTTATGAAGGTGAGTAAGCTTAATACTTCACCATCTGATCAAGCAAGAATGCACAGGGAGATGTAGCAATTCCTCTGCATCGAGGAATCTTAGCAATCGTAGTGAAGGACCTTCCAAGATGAAGGTAGAGGCGGTAAGTGAATGGAGCAACGAGTAGGAAGATTTCCCGCCGGATATGGAGGTTCAACCCAGTGATGCAAGTGAAAATAATGTCAAATCAAAAGTGACCCCAATGGTTCCACCCAAAAAGGGTGAAAGCAGTTTTCGAAAGAGGCCTTGGGGTTGATTGTGTGTTGCATTTCACTGAAGATGCTTAAGCTGTTTTGGTGCACTTAGGTTTCTTGTGGTTGATTGTGGACAGCTGCACCAATGTTTCTTGTGGCACCTAGCGCACTTTGTTCTCTGTTGACTCTACGAGTCCAATCCTATTTTGATAATGACAAATCACTTGGTATTTGATCTGTGCATTGAGTTTGTGAACAGGAACTATATTAAGTATGCACGGAAGGATAACGAGTCATGGAAGTGACAAAGTAAAGCTAACATGTCTTGGCAAGATCCATAGAACTCAAAGAGTACGAGAATCAAGATGCAAGCGGCAAAGTTCAAGAACATCTTGGGAATGGGTATTTAGAACTCATGTACTTACATTTTCATATGATTTAATTTGAGGCTCAATAAAACTTAGAATGATTTTAGGATTCATGCATTTCATGTATATCATTAGGGGACTTTCATAGACTTAGAAATACTTTTAAAATCATGGAAAATATGTTTTATAAAAGATCCAAGAAAAAGAGCAAAGCAGATTTTTAAATTAGAAAATGAAATTTGAGAAAAAGTGGACTTCAGTAGTCTGAACTCACCCTCAGTAGCCTGAAGAATTTCTTTAGGAGCTTGAAGATTAAGTTCAGTAGCCTAAAGAATTAATGGGAAACACAGCAAGTTGGCCGAGACACTTCGGTTGCCTGACCTTGGAACTTCAGGCGCTTGACCCTATCTTTAGGCGCCTGACCCTGCATCCCAAGTTAATTTTTCGAAGGGTCAAGGGACTTCGGTCGCCAAGGCATTCACCCTCAGGCGCCTGAACCTGCAGGAAACTTAAAATTTGAATTTTTATTACACGAACTCGCGAGCTATTTCTTTGATCCAACGGTTGAGATCAATCCTAAGGGTAAGACACTATATATACTGAATATCTAAACCCTTGAACGAAACTAAGACACACAAGAAAGAGAAGAACACATCTTGTTAAAAGAATATTGGAAAACTTGCTCCTATTGCTATACGATTGCCTATGTTTCAATTTCTAATCATCAAACTTGGGCACATCAACTCAGAATCTTGAAGGGAACTTGTTTATTCATATGAATTTTCATTCTAGTATTGAGGTTTGATCATTCAAGTTATTATTTTCAAGAACTTCTCATCTCGTTACTTGTTATTGAACATAATTACAAAAGTTTGATCTTGAGTGTGCACATACATATAAAAATTGTTTTTGAAAAGATCATTACTTGAGAAAGTTGTTTAGCTTTTGTTTGATTGGTTTTTGATTCAAGAGTATATATATATATATATATATATATAGTGTTCATAGAGCTTATTATTGAAAAATCTATTTTTGATTAAGTATTAAAAGGTTGATCTTGGATGTGCATATACATATACATATTTGTTTTTTAACAAGATCATTACTTGATTAAGGTTGTGTGATTGATTGAATGGTTTGATTCAAGTGTGTATTAAGTTAAACGATTCATATTTTGGATATATTAAAACACTTGAATATATATCTTTGGTATTCATAAATATTTATCTTATTGAAGGATATTTTGTTTTGAAAACCATATACTCAGTATTTTGATCTTTGAATTACATATCGTATATATTTACATATTACAAAGATTGGGTTGTGATTAAATATTTGATAAAAAGATTTTTGATATAGATTGATAAAACATTCAAGATAAAGCTTTTAACAAGTTCACATTATACATATTTGTGCATCTTTACAAAGTGAACTAGAACCCTAATATACTCCAAAGCATTTCAAATATTTCTTTACTTGGGAGTTTTTGATAAAGAAGGTTTTGTGTGTTGAAGCATATCATACATAAAACGATTGTATTGTTTTCATACATTCATGAGCTTCAAGTTATATCATATGTTAATGTGTTAGGAATTTGAATTGTACTCACAAGCTTTTGTTAGAAGCATTTTTTGAGTGTTGTCTTTTAGATTCTATTGTATACACGATTCAGTGTGTGAACTGGTGTGTGAGGAGAGAGTTGTATCTTTTATAAGCAGTGGAGTTGGAGGGAGTTGTGCCTCTTGTAAGCAGCGGATTGTAAGGGAAGCTCCATCCCAATTTAAGGAGCAGGGATTTAGTGAAATCCTTGAGTGGTTGCTCAAGGCGAGGACGTAGGCCAAGTCGGCTGAACCTCGTAAAAACCGTGTTTGTCTTCTTTCTTTCCTTTACTCTTTACTTTCAGCACTGCATTTAAATTGTTTATATTGCATGTATAGGTTGGATATCCTTGCACATAAGTAATAAAGTAACAAGATTTCATTGGTAAATATATAAGAAAAATTTAAGTGATAAATAAGTGTCAAAGAATTTTTAAATACCCAATTCACCCCCCTTTTGGGATTACACTTGATTCAACATTCTCTATACTACTGTTGATCAATCATTTGATACAATATTAAAATTTGAAAACACCATTAGATCAAGGGTCCAATTTATGTGCCAGATGTTAAAAGGATAAGGTCTCATAGAGCTTGCTGGCTTTGTGTTGCAGAGTTCAGACGTGTTCTTGGATGGCCACCTAAATAAGCAAGTGAAAATTTCTTGGATTGAAGTTGGCTCCAATTCTAGAAACATTCCATCCTCCTAGAGAACATACCTGAGCGCACCCAAACAGCTTAAGCACCTTGAATGACATGCAACTGTCCACAATCAACCCCAAGGCCTCATTCGACAACTGCTTTCATCCTTTCCGGGTAGAACCATTGGTGCCACTTTTGATTCGACATTATTTTCACTTGCATCACTGGGTTGAACCTTCGTATCCGGAGGGAAATCATCCTCCTTATTGCTCCATTCACTTACCGTCTCTACCTTGATCTTCAAAGGTTCTTCACTACGATTGCTAGGATTCCTCAATGTAGAGGAATTGCAAACTTCCCTGTGCATTCTTGCTTGATTAGATTGTGAAGTCTTAGGATTACTCATCTTTATAAATACATACTTCATTACAATTTGCTCGAGTCAACATATGACTCTTCCACCAATTGTAGTACCTAATGGAAACCTCTGCTTTGAATGATCATTGTGAGACAGGCAAGAAGTCAACCTTGCCTGGAAGTTATTGATGCATTTCGAATTGCATAATCACCCGATGTGGCAGATACTTTGCTACACAACCTATTCCAACTAGCTCACAAGCGCCCAAACACCTAACACAGATTGTTTTTTCGTTAACGAGCATTATTAGCGATGGTTTTAAAAAACTATCACTAATAATTCACTATATTAGTGACAGTTTGTAAAACCGACACTAATAATCCACCCTTTGGGGGATCTTGAGTTGACTTATAAAGGTGAAGCTAGTGAATAATTTTTTTTCAATGAGATTGCCTGCGTGCGAGTCCTCTATACTTGGTAACCTATTAGACTTTTTTCTTAGACTTTTTTCCCCGTCAACAAATGCATTGTTAGTGACGGTTGTAAAAACCATCACTAATATAATACTACTAGTGATGGTCTTTCTCTTTAAGCATTCTACTTAAAAGGGCATGGGTTGCTCATTCTATTTTATTTTTCAATTCATCCAGATTCTTATATGTGGTGTCAAACACACTAGCGAGGTTAGCCAATATATCACCTGATATATATCCAGTTTTGCTTCCAGGATAATATCAGGAATTGTTTTCATTTGCCCCTACTAAAATGTAGTCATCTTCACGAGCAACCCACCTATGCGCGCAAGCAAAGAAATTAGGGAGGAGATTCAAGGTGCCCAAAACATGTACTATGATTATTATTGTCATATATATATATATATATATATATATATATATATATATAAATAATTTTTTTATTAGTAGCTGTTTAAAATAAATGTACAATTTGTTCCCCTTACTGTACAATGTTAGTAAGTTGAACTAAAGGATCCAAAATACACTAAAACTACATTGGTTGATGGAATGTGGACAATTAAAATGTCACTAATGGTCTCATCAAATGTGATGAGGATGTGCTTTAAGCTGAGTAGGGGTTAATGAAGTCTCAAAATTTGTGATAATAATCCAATAAATTAATATCTTACTTTGATTAATTGCTTTTGTGAATGTTTTTTATCTTTTCAGCACATCTTGTAAACAAAAAATAATGGATGTTCTTTTTTGTATATTCTTGTAAAGGGGGTTTAGTGGTCAAAATGAAACTACAAATTAACTCCTTATTATTTTGTATGGAGGTTGACTTCTTTTTTCGGTTTATGAACTAATGTACTTTACTTTGTTAAGAGTTGGACATATATTTCTTAGACACAATTTAACAATTGAGAACTGGCCTACTGCCCTACTAGCTTTTGGTTCAGATTCAAGAGAAGGTGGTGATTCTAGTGTTGGAAGTGCTGCCTGCCATGAGGATATTTAGTTCAAATGTCAAGAACAAGTCAAGCTTGTCTCACTTTATAGAGCAAGATTTAGATATGGAAGGGAAAACTTCATTTATGAATAGAATCACTGACTATGACCATTTCGTGTTAGTTGAAAATTTTGAGAAAAACTTGTCCCCAAGAATAGTTGTTGAATTCATACATAAGCAGACTACCATATCAACACAAGTCGTCATTTTCCTAAGCTTGTCTTCAGAGACATATATGAGGGGAATCATTGTGCTGGATTCTAAAGAAAACCTGGAGAAATTATGGAAATTTTTAGAGAATCCAAATCACATCAGAACATCTTCAACATGAAGGTATCAACTTAATGCATTATTATTATTGATTGTACAGTGTCCTCTTTTTCTTCTAGTTCTATATTGAATTATATTGGATTTGGAGTAATTGCTTTCATTAGAACTTATATTTCCCTTGTCATTTAGCTTTCATTATTTTGTTCAATTTCTACAAGCCGTGGGTGATAACTGAAAAGATACCAAGGCATAGATTGTTTTAACCGTTAATTGGGAACCTAAAACAGAAGTCCCTGACAAGTACTTTCATTTTTATTTTTGATATTTTTTGAGGAAATATCATCAACTATAAAAGTGAGATTTTGTGCTACTGTTGGAGCTTTATTGTGGAATTGCATAATTGATTTTATGATTCTCATCTTGCAGCTGGAATTACATAGCACAAATGCTATAATTGGTGAAGAATTAAAGCTCTGTCATTCAGGAACTGCAGAATATAAGATAGCTAAGGAGCTAAGGGATTTATTCGTGGAGTTTGTAGATCATCATAAGTGACTGCACAAGAGGTTTGCATTGGAAGAGAGAAAAATCCTCAACTCGTCTGCCCCATAAGTTCTTGTAGAGTTCAGACGCGTTCTTGGATGACCACTCAAATAAGCAAGTGAACAATTGTGTCTCATTTTTGCAAACCGAGTGAATGATTAAATTTCTTTGATGGATGGTTTATATTTTGTATGAACTATTATTTGAGCTACTAGATTGCATGCCTTATTTGGAATGCCACCTACATGGCTGATGCAGCGATTTATGTTTTGTATGCTATAGAAAACTGTTAGGCTATCTAGTATACTCTCTTTGATTTATAGATTAGAGAAATGTTCTATTTACAAACGACATGATGCCTAAATTTTGTTAAAATTTTTCCCAAAATAATCAAAGCCAAAAAATCAAATATTAAATGTTTATAATATGATGCATGGTTAAATTGTTATTGAAAGGATGAGTGATTGCTAAATGAAAATTGATCTTCATCCTAAATTGAAAATGCATGCATAAAAACATATACAGAGGAGCTGAGCACCATTCTTAGAAAAAGAGCATAAAGAACCCATTTGCATCACGTGCGTTGCTTTTTGAATATTAAGGCTCTTCCAAAAACCCTGAAGATCGTATCTGGCTCTTAAAGCTTTATGATTAAATATGGATTCTTCTTGGTTATGAACAAAAAATCATGCCTTAATATAGTATGTACATTTATGTTCAAATATTGTATACTAGCTAGCTAATTTCTTGTGAAATTATTATTTTGTCGGGTTTGCGGCTATCAGAATACTACAACGATGCCAGACACTATAGTCGGGTCGAATGCGTGCAAGTTTTTGCTTTTCCTATATTTCTTATTAAGTGAACATAATTAATTTGTATATTTTAATTTGAATTTGTACTTGTATGTATTTTAATTTTGAACGATTTGTATTTTAAATTTAAATAATTTATGAATGTGTGAGTAATTCCGGTTTCATTTTATGTATGATAGATGAAGTATTAGTGACGGTTTAGAAACTGTCACTATAGAATCAACATTATAGAGCCAAAATCGTCACTAAATGCCAAATATTGGTGATGGTTTTACAATTGTTACTAATACTTAATTATTAGTGATGGTTTTAATAACTGTCACCAAAACGTACGATTAGTGATGGTTATTAGATCCGTCACTAATATAAGCGCTTTAGTGACGAATTTGAACTGACCACATGTATAATTTATAGTGATAGTTGTAAACTATTAGTGATGATTTTTTTTCCCGTCACTAATACTCCACTATTAGTGACAATTCAAAGATATCGTCACTAATAAGTAATAGTATACGTAGATATGCTGTTAAAGTTAGAACTGTTGCTAATACTTAGAGAACCATGACTAGTAGTATTAGTGGCAATTTTTTGATTATTAGTGACGGCTAAAAATGGTCACTAATAACCTTATTTCTTGTAGTGTTTATTACATGCAATTACCTTGGTTGATTAACTAAATGGTATATAAATCTCTTAGTTGATACTAAATTCAAATTAATCTATTTCCAATGTTCCTAAACTCAACAAGTCTATTTCATGACATGTGATTTTCGAATATACTGGAATTGTAGTTGATACTTCCCCTTGTTTGAGTTCTTTCACTTTATTTGCTAGAGACTAGCAAAACTCTAGTTGGGGGGTCTAATTAAGTGTCAAAATTGCATAATTTGGTATTTAAATATGCTTATTGGTTATTTCAATTTGGATTAAAAGCCTAGTTATGCACATTATTTTAGCAATGAAGCTCAATTAATAATATTATGACCATTATTCCATTTTTGTCCATAAATTTATGAGCACTTGTGTTTAATTATTGCAAGGTAATTTTTGGATGATAACAAATTGATCAAAGAGCAAAATTAAAAGGGTAATGCAGAATGATGGGCTAAAAAGAAAACAACAAGAATTAAATTGGGCCATTAAAAAAGGATTAATTGGGTCGTGCGTGAAGCACTCGACCACAGGCAAATACAACAACTTATGGGGATATTAAGAAGAAAAACAACTTGTTGCAAGTGGGTCATGGGCTAGGGCAGCAATAAGGAGGGAACAAAAAGCAACATGTATACATGCGGCAGTCGTGAGTGGGGCCAAAAAGCAACATGCAAAGGAATAAAGCATGCATTCGGCCAGGGGCAGCATGATGAATTGATTGGACCAGCACTTTGGAGATTTTTAGGTTTCTTTTTGGGATATAAAAAGCCAAAAAAAGAGCAGTCGTAAAGGAGGATTTTTGGAGGGTGATATTCGGCCAGGAGCTCGGAGGCCATGCGTGAAGTTGTGGTTTGTACAGCATAGGGCAACCAACTGTGAAACAACGACTTGAATTTTCTCCCTCTTTTCTTCTTTCCTTCTCTTCCTTTATCTTTATTTTCATTTATTTTTATTGTTGTCAATGATTTATTTTTGGTTTAATTTGTTTCAAAAATTTCGGATTGCAAACATGTTAGGCTAAATTTTATCTTGAGATTCCAGGAGTAACCCATGACCATTTTGGGTTGGATTTTCCTCCTTGCCCTAGAACTTTAATGTTTAACTTTCTGGGTTGTATTCCATTTTATATTTAGAAAAGATTAAAATTCTATGTTCTTGATCTTGATGATTAATTGTAGACACTAAGGCACAGTTGATGCTTGAACTTGTGGTAAGATTTCGATGGTTTTCTTTTATTGTTTAGATTATTTATACAACCTGTTGAGTGTTTTGGATTGTACTAAAATTGTGAGCTGAATGTTATATTATCCGGTCATAATCTCTCGGAATGAGAAAGTGATTGAGAGAAGAGGGAATTAGAGGAACATTCATTACCAAATCGAAAATGGACGAAACTTGTGTCTCAAGTGTTTAATTAATTGTCTTTTACAATTGCAATTTAATTTCTACGTGTTCCCTTTGAATTGCTTAGCTAGTGGAATTTTAGATTCTTAGACTCATTATCACCTTCAAATCCTATTTGTGCGTAAACCTAATTATTTTTATCTTTCGTTTTCCTGATTATTGTTTTAACCCGTTAACTAATTATTTGTTTTTGGAATTTCTGTCACCATAAATAATAATTTTGATTTCATGTGGTATAATTGAAACCTTAATGCTTACATATTTCCCATTATCCCTGTGAATTCGAACCTGGGACTCACCCTTGTATATTACTTTGATAGTTTCTGCGCTTGGAAGTCAATAACATTAGCTGGTCAAGTTTTTCTCGCCGTTGCCGGGGACAATTGGCGTTTTATGATGCATTATTTGTTTAATTAAAGAAGTCAAAGTGTTAATACTATGAACCTCTTCACAGATTTGATGACATCTAATCCTTTTTTTTTCTCTGTTTTCCTTTTTCTTTTCTATTTTTGTTTTAGTTTTTGATTCTTACCATTTCATATGATTGTTGCTACTGTTTATGTTTGTCTGGTTTCAGAATAATTTTGGTCATTTGGCTCGAAATCAATACGTTGCAGACACTAATTTTTATATTTTTTGATTTATCATTTGAGTTAGCATTGGTATTTTTGGATTCAACATCTAAACATTCATCCGAAACTTGTAGCATCATGGACAGGAATTAGAACATGTAGGGGGGGTAATCCGAATAGAACACTTAGAGAATATTTGCATCCCATTAGCATCCCCACCCCATTATGCATCATTACACCGCTGAATGCTCATAATTTCAATTTTAAACCTAACATGATACCATTGTTGCCCTATTTTCATAAGATGGAATCTAAAAATCCTTATTTACATCTTAAGGAATTTGAGGAAGTGTGTTATACATTTTTGGATTAAAATTGCATAGAGAAGATGTTTAGATTGAAATTGTTTCTTTTTTCTATTAAGAATAAAGCAAAAACATGGTTAAATGCACTGAGACCAAGATCGATTGGCACATGGCAAGAAATGCAAACTAAATTTTTGAAAAAGATTTTCCTAATGCAGCGAACCAATGCTTTAAAGAGACAAATCATGAATTTTGCTCAAAATGAAACCGAAACCTTTTATCAATGTTGGGAAATGTTCAAAGACCTTTTAAATGCTTGCCCACACCATGGTTACAAGGATTGGCGTATTATTAGTTTTTTCTATGAAGCTTTGAAACCTAAGATACGCTTATTTGTCAAAACCATGTGTAATGGAGAATTTTTTTAAGAAGAAACCTAAAGAAGCATTCACCTACTTTGATTATTTGGCTGAGAATGCTCAATCATGGGACACCTCTTGTGCTTATGATCGAGGTGAACCATTGAGGACCATAAGTGGGGGAGGTAAGTATACTTTGAATCAGGAAGATGATTTGCATGCTAAATTTGCTTTATTATGAAAGAAATTAGAGGCAATTGAGTTAAATAAAGTGCATGCAATTCAGGGTATTTCAAAGTAAAAAAAAAGGGTAATATTTCTGAAGAGGATGGCCATGTGACATCCCAATGCCCCACTATTCCAACTTTTAAGGAATATTTTTCTGATTCTTCTTACCCCGTTAATATGATTTTTGAGACATTTTCTACACAATATCCTGACACTTATAATGCAGGTTAAAGAAATCATCTTAACTTCAACTGGAGAAATGATCATCCCACAAATTCAGCACATTCCAGAGTTGGTGCACCTCAATATTTAGTTCCTACTCAACAAAATGCACCACCTCCAGCTCCTAGGAAACCCATGGATGGTCCATTTCAACAAATGGCCTCTACTCTT